>NC_043707.1:81739159-81901437 GCF_006229205.1 Suricata suricatta
AAAAGAAAAGAAAAGAAAAGAAAGGGTTAGCTCCCTATGTCCAAGAGGGTAGAGGTTAGCACTAGAGACTTATTTTTTCTAACAAAGCTATTTCTCATCACAGGCAGGGAATTTCATCATTAAATAGTCATCCAGATGTTCCCTGTTTTTGTTTCCTTTTAAGTATATAGAGAATAAAAGCATAGAATCCTTCTTTAAAAAATAATAAAAAAAGCATAGGATCCTTCTAGAGAGTAGACCATTCTGAGAGATGATATGAGCTCAAGAGATTGTGTGCACTTGGATATTTCTCTGTTTATAACTTTCTCCTATAAGCCCTGTTTAAATTTACACCATGTGCCACTAGTGAGTCTGTGCCCCACCAACTTCCCTCCACTTCCATTCCATGTTTTCAGTGTTTCTCCTCCCTAGTACAGATTCATTACCAGGTAGTGTTGTTTTTCCCCAAATTCAGGGTTCTTTCCAGAGAAGGACAAATGGGCAACCTGCTGTGCATACCTCAAGGCCAGTGAATGGCCATCTCTCCTCATTCTCAGGAATACCTCCTTCTGTGTTCACATGACCCAAGAGTCACCTGCCCATTACTGTATGTCTCATATTTTATTATACATATTTTGGGGTCTATTTTTAAGACTAGACGATTGAAAGGAAAGATTGTACTACGTACTCTTTGTGGCATCCCCAATCCCTACAAACTCCTGGCACATTGTAGGCACTCTGTAAATGTTTATTGAATGAATGGATGACTAACTTACTGAGAGAGGAAATAAACACTGATTCAATTTTCAACCTTTGGTATCCCAAAGGCAGTTGAGTTCCTAAGTCTCAGGGCTTACATGCCTAGAGGACTAGTTCATGTGCCACTAAATTAATGTGCCATATTGGTAGGGAATGCCACTGTGGCTAAAATAAGTACCTCTTATATTCTTTTTTTTTTTAATTTTTTAGAGAGAGAGAGAGCAAGTGAGCGAATGGGGGGGGGGGAGGCAGAGAGCAAGGGAGACAGAGGATCTGAAGTGGGCTCTGTGCTACAAACAGAAAGTCTGAGCATTGGGATTGAACCCAGGACCCTTGAGATCATGACCTCGGCTGAAGTTGGATGCTTAACTGACTAAGCCACACAGATGCCCCTAAAACAGGTACCTCATAAATTTACCCACAGACAGTGCTTCTCTACATTCTTGGTGTCAACAAACCCTAACGTCGAACAAAAAAAAAAATGAGATTTTGGAGTAAAGACATGTTCACTGATTGACTGATTCAATATACATATACCTACTATTTACTATATGCCAAGCACTGTGATAAATATTAAGAATGTACAAATGAAAGACATATTCCTGACCCTCAGGAGTGTGCGATGTACATGTGTGTCGGTGTGTAGGGGGCAGCAGACATAATCATATAATTCTAATACAGTTTCTGTGCTCTGATGAAGTATGCAGGATAAGATGGCAACAATCCATGATGGGTATCTAACCAGTTGAAGGCATCCAGGGAGACATCCTGGAAGAGAGGATTTGGAGTTGAGTTTGTTCTTAATTGAATCTTTAATGTATTTGTGTGCTAAAAAGGTACCGATGGAGTGAGGAAGTTTGAACACGGTTCTTATGTGTACAATTTGCAAGCATCTTTGGATCCATATTTAAAGAATTCTTGGAGTGTGATTGCCTTGAAATATTCATAGTGGACAATACGAGGATCTTATGATTAGCACAGTATATGGTATCTGTAACTAAATTCAGATAATGATTTATTTAACATTTCTTTCAACATGTCGTCTTTAGTGTAATCTACTATGCCAGTTGGTATCACAGGTATAAAATTGTTACACATGGATAGCTCTGCCCCTCAAGGAACCTACACATAGACATGATACTTAGTAGAAAGTGTAAGAATTGAGGTTAAGTGAAACTTGTTACAAGAGAGAAAAATCTTTTCACCAAGGGTAAAGATGGGATTAGGAAAGCTTGTAAGGAGAGCTGATGCAAGCTTGGAGGAGTAGGATCTAGAAATACAGAGATAAGGGGACAGCATTCTTAATATACTAGAGCTAGAAGGGTTCCCAGAGATTGGTAAGTCCTGTGCTTGTCAAATTTTAATGTTCATCCACAAGTCCTATTAAAATGCTGATTGTGATTCAGTAGGTACCTGTGGGGCTTGGGTGTCTGAATTTCTGACAAGCTTCTAGGTAAAGCTGATGCTGCTGGTCTGTGGGCCACACCCTGAGAAGCAAGGAGCCAGTTCACGTGCATTAGGATAGAAGAGGATGCTGAAACCCAGGCCAGGAAGGGACTTGTCCATGCCACACAGCTGGTTAGTATGAGGGCAGCTCAAGAAGTGGTGAGATACCGTGGGCTTTGGAGTCAGCCTGATCGAGGCCCAGTCTTGGCCCTGCTACTTTGCAGGTGCAAAGCTTTGGGCCGGCTATTTACCCTTCCTGGGTTCCAGTTTTCTCATTTGTAGAATACAGATAAATAGTACCTACCTTATAGAAGACTTGTCATAAGTCAGTGACATGGTTGGCAAAGAAAAAATGCACAATTGTGTCTGGCACGTAGTAAGTGATCAAAACACATAATGTGTCTTCTCTTCTCCTTTTTTGGACCAAGTTAGTATTGCCATCAAGGAGCATGGCTTTATCTTGATTACATCTCCCGAGGGTGTTGGCTATGCTGGTATCCAGTGATAAGGAAGGGGGTGCAGGAGTTAACACTGGCTGGCAAATAGGTGCTTGATTGAGGCCAAAAAATGAAAATGAAGATTTATTTCTTCCTTCCTTTTTTTTAAAAAATTTTTTTGGCTGTCTCTTTGGAAGAAGATTCAGGAAGACAAACATATACCCACTAATGATTTTTTGTACGTCTTTGCAATAGAGGCCTTTAAAACATCTGCTCATTAATAGGAAATGCTCAGCTAACATCACAAATATTAATGGTAGAGATTTTTCTTTCTACGTTGGTGAATACAGGACTTCTCTTTTGTCTGGATCCACAATTTTTTTCAGTTTGTTTTAGCTGCTTACCTACACACCAAGAAAAACTCAATCTCATAGTTGCCAAGGAGATAATGAGAAACAATAACTTGTGAAATGTCTTCTTTAACAAGAAACTTTGTTTCAAACACTAGCAAGGAAAAGGAAGGATGTTGCCAGTTTTGCATTATAGGTGGGTTAGAATTAGTCCACATGGAAGGTACTGAAAGGGAAAAGAAGAAAAACCCTCTGGAAGAAATTAAACCTGTTATACGGTGCACAGCCATTGTAAGAGCTGCTTCAGAAATCTATTTAGAAATCATTGCTCTTGTATCTGAATCATTACAGAGACACCAGCATCACCCACTTCTTATTACTGCAAACATAGCAACAGTTGCCATGCTAGCAAGAGATTCGCAGCACAAACACTGGAGTCAGGAGGGAGCAGGGCGGGGCCGGCGCTGGAGTCACGGCTGGTGAACAGCGCTCAGTGCTGTCTGTACAGATTTAATTAGGCCGGTTGTTCTCTTTGGTCCTTGTGCTGTGGCCTGTCAGACATTTCAGTGGAGCAGAAGCAGTCTCAAAAGCAGCATTTTTTGAACCAACTCTTACTTTCCGTCGTACACAAATGTCACCCCCAAAGGCAGGATCTGTATGCTTTGATGTACCCAAGAGTGGGTCTGGGCCCTTGTTTTGGTTATGAATGGAGAAAGGGCCAGGGTTTCTCTTCATTTCCAGGAATTAAAAAAAAAAAAAAACCCTCATAAAACGCTCATCATTAGAAAGTCAGGCTATTCGTTGTCCCAATATGTCATTTCATCTAATTGAAAACTGAGAAATCTGTCACCGTTTATTTAGCAATTTGCCTCTGGCGAATCTTTGCAGGTTCCCTCCATGTGGCTGGGAATTAGTTAATTAGTATTACAAAGCACTTGAAGAGGGAAATGCACTCTGGCCCGCCTTGTGGGTTACGAGGGCGCCCATTTTAGGTTGCTAACTGGCAGTGCTGGAGGACATTAAAGAACGTGAAAATACAGCATCAGAATAGCTGCGGCCAGAGCTGCGTCTCATTCTCTCTCAAGTGCTTGTTGTAACCTAGATATGTCACTCGCTTGCTCTTTTCATGTAAATCTTTTTATACCTGACAATACATTCAGGTCCTTAAGACATAAAAAGGTGCCAATTTTACACACATAAGGCTCTTCTCATATTTTCACTTTTATTAATTTCCCATTTTTCATCACTTCTTCTGAACAGAGTATTTTGGTGTCCTTTTACATTTTTCATGGAAAAGCGTTGTTTCCAACCTAAGGTGGTTTTAAAAGTCAAGGAACGGAAGGAAAGGGCTGACATTTCTCACAGGCTCCTAACTTTAAGGCTGAATGCCTTTGTTCACTGTGAAACCTCCAAGCCTCTCTCCTTAGTACAGCAGTCAGATGGGCTGGAGGCCCCATGTGTGGTTTGTCAACTGATTGCTAGGTGGCGCTAGAGAGTAAGGCAACTAGGCAAGAGCCGCTGAAAACGGTTGATTGCTCTAGGTTCACATCAGCTGAAAGAAGTTCTTACACAGAGCTCTATCACAGTGCAGCACAGACTTGATTTCCAGTTCTGATGATTTGTAGGAGAGCAGCAGCATAAAATGCAGAGGACACTAGCAATCAATTTATAGTTGTCTTTCCACTTTTTTGTGTGTATGTGTGCACATGGGAATTGTTTGCTTGTTTTACTATAGGGCTTTCTGGGTAGGGCACCTAGGGTTGTGGTAAAGAGGTTTGTAAATATAAATAGATAGCTATGCTTATCGTTTGGCCCTTCTTGGAAATAGTTTTAACTTCCTGCAGAAGTCCTTTCCACTTTCATCCACTTTCTTTAATCTTCCCTCCTTATTAGATGACATTTGGGGACATAATGAGGAGGTATACCAAGTACTTTCATACCCTGATATCAACGTGAATAGTGGAATATTTTCTCTCTCGACCCCATACCCTGTGGCATTAAGAAATTTTCTGCTTTTTTTTAAATTAGAAAGATTTATGGGCACCTTGAAAAGGTCTGAGATTAAAAAGAAAGATAAAAGGCAACTGACAGGCATTATGGCACTTGCTTAGATTCTAGCTGTTCTCTTTGGCTTTTATATTTTTTCAGTGTGGACCCTTAATGAGCGTGATAACTGACCTTCAGCAAGTGGATGTCACAAAAATTACACATCCTGTAGATGATAACTCTACTGAGAAAAAAAGTTTTCTTGTCCCTAGATTAGGCAAGCAACATCTTACTGTCCTCATCATACAAACAGTGTGAGCAAGACCCACAGAGCTGGCCAAGGCAACTCTTTATACAAGCTCAGAAGACACTGCTGAAGCGAGAGAGGTAGGCTACTGGGAGGCTCTGACACGCACCGGAGTCTTTTGTAAAGTCTATATGTCATATATATATTAATGTTTGTTTATTTTTGAGGGAGGGTGAGAGAGTATGGGGGAAGGGCAGAGAGAGAGGGAGACAGAGTAGCTGAAGTGGGCTCTGGGCTGACAGCAGAGAGCCCAAGGCAGGGTTCGAACTCACAAACCAGAAGATCATGATCCAAGCAGAAGTTGGATGCTTAACCAACTGAGCTCCCTTTATATGTTCTATTTTAAACAAACAATCTTATCTTTTAATGCTTAGTTTATTTTTGAGAGAGAGAGAGAGAGAGCCCACATGAGTGGGACAGGGGCAGAGAGAGAGGGAGACACAGAATCAGAAGCAGGCTGCAGGCTCTGAGCTGTCAGCACAGAGCCCAACGCAAGGCTCAACTTACCAACTGTGAGATCATGACCTGGGCTGAAGTCAGACACTTAACTAACTGAGCAACCCAGTGCCCCTAAAACCAATAATCTTTAATAAGTAAAGAGACAGTTCTGAAACCAAACATCTCTTTATTGTTCCTTACATTTATAAATCTTAAAATTATTTTTCTAGCTGATCCTGTGTAGGATCAGCTAGAAGATTGTGTTTATGAGTGAGAAAGTGTGGTGTTTCGTTTCACTTCCGATAAAAACTCATGAAACCTTCATCATTAGAGAGGCTATTTGTTGCCCCAAAATGTCAGCTAAAAGATTCCTTTAAAAAATTTCAGTGAATGCAATTGACTTCTATACTAGAGAATATATAATGAAGAAGTGAAACAAAGGGCCTTGTTTTGCAATGTATATAATTCAATACAGGAATCATAGTAAAGTCGAGTTTTCCTCAAAACTGGTCCCATGGTACCTAGAAGGAAAGAGTTTGTCTTTTTTATATGTTCTGATTGGTTTTTGTGCCTTTGAAATGTGGCCAGGGAATCAGGCTGGTTTCCAGAAACATGATTAAAGAAAATAGAGAGGGTAGGCTTAGGCCATAGCATGCGAGTGGATGAGGCAGCAGATGTGGACTTCTCTGTGTTCATGTTAGGTCTGTATCAGTGTGACAGCTGATTATAAAGGTGTGTTATGAGCAGGCATAAGCTGAGGTGAAGTGGCTGATATCAGAGGCGGTGGGAGTGAGAAGGGACCGTTTCCCTCAATCACGGGTTGTAGTGGCGGTAGATGGAGAGTTCTCTATGTTCGGTTAGACCCGGCAGAACTTGAGAGGTAGGTAGCTTGCTGCTGCTGCCTCTGAAAGCCCAAACGTGAGGATACAAGTTTCTCTTCAAGATGGTTCACACATGTTGGTCAGGCTTAGTATCCAGAGGCAGCATGGTGTAATGGAAACCCTGCCCGCAGGCCCAGGTTCGGCTATTAACTACCATTTTCCCACTATATAGTTTCATACAAATTACTCGAGTCATTTGAGTCTCAGTTTGTTTTACCCAAAAAAATGGAAACCGTGAGGCCCATTTATAAGACTATTGTGAGGATTAAATGACATTAATGTTTGTGAAGACCTATCATGATCATTCATTCATTCCACAAATAGGTATTAAGCACCTACCATAAGCCAGACACTGGTGTAAGTATTGGAGAGACAGCATCAAAAAGGAGAAGTTCAGGCTCTCATGATATTTACAGTTAGTGTAGACACCAATGAAAAAGTAAAAGATTGGCTAAACTTGTAATTCCAGGTCAATGTAAGTATTATGAGGATCCTGATTCCTGTGGGTCTAAAGCTTGAATTTTCTTGACTACATGGCAGGGGGGTGAGCGGGGTGAGTGGAATACAGTCTGGGCTCAAGCAAGATGGGAGATCAAAAAGAAACACTGGTATAAAGCTAAAATCCTCAGAGGACAGCCCCAGGTAGAACCAGAAAAAAAACATCTACTCTGCATAAAAAGATGTGGAGGATATGTGTCCTATTTCATCTTTGGCTCCAGGTAAAATGAAAATAAAATAAAAAATGAAATATTTACCTTGAGAAGGCCTATCCACAGTCCACAAAGATCCAAGTTTTAAAATAGAAATAGTACTACATGTATTTTATGAAAAATTCCAGGTTGAAGTTTTAAAATGGTCCTGTGGGGTCAGTGCACCTCTATGATTTGCAAGACAAACACAGAGCATCTGTGATGTCACTATACCAAATAAGGGCCAAAAATATTGCCAGAGATAAACTTGCAAGTAACATGAACTCACAGTAGAAACACAAATGTCTAAATATGTGATGAAACCAGTAGCAAAAATTAGCAACACAACAAACTATATAATTAGACCATAAAGACTACAGAGATTAGAGATTGGAGATACCAGACATTCTGGTATGGAATATAAAATCAATGTGTTTGAAGAAAGAAAATAATCAATTAAAATTATGTGGATGAAACATGAGACTTTCAAAATTGTCATGCACACACAATCTCTAGATATGGAATAGAAATTAGAAATCATTTGAAATAGAAATGCAATGAATAGAACATGTTAGATCCACTTACCAAGAGAATATGTAAACTAGACAATAGATTTGAAAAAGATATCCGAAGCCATCATAGAAAAAGAAAATGGTGGGAAATATATGTAAAGAGGTTAGGGAATGTGGAAAATAGAATGAGAACATCTAAAAAACTTCTAGAGTTCCAGAAAGTTAAAATGAAGATAGGGTATAAAAATATTCGAAGAGGTGGTGATGAGGAATTATCCATAATATATAAAAAGATGCCAGTTCACAGATTCTGGACCTCAATAAATTCAAAGCAAGATTAATAAATTACTTACTGTATGCAACATAGTTAAACTGTTGGATACCAAAGACACAAAGAAGATCTAATAGCAGTTGTAAAGGATAGATTGAAAATAAAAGAAATAATTAGATCCATAGATGAAAGTTAACCAGCAGCAAGGAAAATCAGCAACATGTTTAATGCATCTTGAAGATATAGGGAAAGATAATTAAACACCTCAAATCCCATATTCACTAAAGTAAGTTTCAAGAAAGAGGGAAAATAAAGGTGTTTTCATATTATTACTTCTAATAGAGTCACGTTAAAGAAATTTTTAAAGATGTATTTGAGAAAAAGGAAAATGATGTAGAAGAAAGGTGTGAAATGTAAGCACAATTAATAATGAAACAATAAATATGGGTAAGTCTAAATGAACCATAGCTAGATAAAACAATAAAATAATGTCTAATACGTTTCTAATATGTAGAAGTAGGAAAATCATGATGGAACTAAAGTAATGGGCAGAAATATCAGATAATTCAGGAGGGATTGATTTGCAACTAAAATGCTGTAAAACCTTTTGTTTGGATGATCTTTTATTTTAATAACAAACATTAAATTTATAGAATTTGTTGAGTTAAATATATTAAAGTTTCTAGGGTACCCACCGAGGATGGAAAAACAGTGCATATTCAAAGAATTCAAAGGAAAGCAAACTAACAAAAAAGGATAAGGTGAGAAAAAAGAAAAACTAGAGATAATAAAATATTAGCAATGAATTCAAATTCTTTCAGCAATCAATGAATATAACAATCAATATGACAAAAGGTGTATAAGAACCTTATAGAGAAGATTACAAAATCTAACTACAAGATCTTAAAGACTATTAAATAAATGCAAAAATGCACTAAGTTGATGGGAAGGGAGACCCCATATCAAAAAGATGTCAGATCTTCCCATATTGATCTGTAGGTTTAAAATGTCTATAATCTGGGTGCCTGGCTGGCCCAGTCAGAAGAGCATGAGATACTTGATCTCAGGGTTGTGAATTTGAGCTCCATGTTGAGATTACTAAAATGAAAAAAATAAACCTGAAAAAATATCTATAATCAAAATCTTATTTTTTTGTGTGGAAAATGCAAGCTAATTATAAAACTTATATGGAAGAGTAAAAATCAAAGAATAATCAAGAAGAGCCAAGATGAGACATGCCCTACCAAATATTGAGACTTTAAAAATGCTACTATAATTAAAATTGTGTATTGACATAGAGATAAACAAATATCCCAATAGGACAGAATAGAAAAGCTGAAAACAGATCTATCTGAATGTAGACCCTTGATGAATAAAAGAACTACTATTACAGAAAGGTTGGGTAAGGAATGCCTATTTTTTTCTTCTTTTTAGGAAAGAAGGAAAAGAAAGTTTGCAATCATGATTTCATGTTTGTTCATCCTGTTCTCTTTATACCTAGACCACATCTCCATCTTCAGTGAGACCTCTCCTAAATATCTTAATCCGAAGCAATCTCTCTTTTTTAAAAACACACTGGGAATGAATTTATCAATCACTTCTCACAAAGTTCAATTACCTCCATTCTATTCTTTTATTCATTAAAAATAAATGGGTAGACATTTAATAGTCTAATGGTGACAGAGTGGTGTAGAGAGAGGTCTGAATGATTTGGTGGTTCATTATTTTTGGATAAGAACCTATCTGACCTTGATAGGGATGTAAGGGTCAAGAACTCTGAATGCTAAAGTTTTACTCACTTAAAATGCATAAATACAAAGCATGGCATTCATAGTCTGACTAATGATTCCTCTAATGTATTATAAATAAATATATTTAGTATTCACCACACACAGTTAAATTATAAAAGAGATATAGGCATCTGAATAAAACCAAAGAGAAGACAATTTTTGCCCTAGAAGTATTTATGAGCTAATGGAAAATAAAAAAATAAATAATTATAAGACAAAATGATGTAAGTGCATGGAGTGGCACCAAGTGCTGTGGTCCATGGTAAGACATGGGTGGCAATGGAGTAGCCCCAGAAAAGCCTCCCTTATGATTAGTGATTAAGCTGATTAAAATATCACTGAATGCTTATTAATACTTTGACAAGATTGGGGGATATCAACATTAAAAAACATAGGAAATGGGGATAGGTTTCAACACAGGGTATATATGGGACATAGAACACCTAGTTTCTCTAACAGTGTGCATTATGGGGGATATTGCTATTTTGTACAAGAGAATCTTTTTTTTTTTAAGTTTATTTATTTTGAGATAGAGAGAGAGAAAGAGAGAGGAAGAGAGAGTCCCAAGCAGGCTCTATGCTGTCAATGCAGAGCCTGACATGGGGCTTGATCCCACCAACTGAGAGATCATTACTGGACCTGAAAACAAGAGTTGGACACTTAACCAACTGAGCCACCCAGATACTCCTGTACAGAATAATTTGTTTTGTGGGATTGTCCAAAACATTGTAGGAAGTTCAATACTATGGCCCCAACCAACTAAACACTTGTTGCACCTCTTTTAGTCACTGAGACTACCAAAAGGTGCCTCACAGAGATCCAGAATTTCTAGCATGCATTTGAGAAGAGAAGAAGTGACCGTATCACTCTCTGCCTGGGACCGTTGGAACATATGATACTCAGCAGGAAGTATAATAGGAAAATATACTATTGATCATTTTGGATTCCAGGATGACATAATTTTACTTTATTTTAGGGGTAATGAAGAATTGTTAGTGGTTTTAAAGTAGAGTAATGATATAATGGGAGTCCTACAGAAGAAAGGTTATGCTAGCAGTAGAGGGTTAAGTGGATTAAAGTCAGAAGGAAGCCAGAAGGGGAGAGAAGTTCAAGACAATGGAACCAGAATGGTCATGTCAGACATACAAACTGGGGATTAACTCTGTGTGTATGTGTGTGTGTGTGTGTGTGTGTGTGTGTGTGTGTGTGTGAGAGAGAGAGAGAGAGAGAGAGAGAGAGAGAGAGAGAGAGAGAACGAGAGGAAGAGAGAGAGGGTTGGAGCCGAAGGTTATGTGACATCACAAGAAAACTCATGAAGATGAGAGAAGCAGGGTAGGAGAAGCTGAAAGTGCTCATGCGCACAGTGTTGACATTGCTGATTGTGGTGAGCTGGTGAAAGAAATAAATTGGGGATGAAATGGGGATGAAGAAGGCATGAGAAAGCACATTCAAAGAGACTGAGGGAAGGTTCAGTTCAAAGAAGCATGTAGGAGAGGTGGCAGGTGACCTGTGCTGATAGGGAGGAGACTCTATTGCTTGTACTTGATAAGCACTATGCTCCATAACAGCAAATGGCCACACTCTTCTCACTGCTCTCCTTTTTTCCTTTCACCATTCCTCCCAGGAACATCAGTTTCAGGGTGCTATCATCTTACACAATTGCTGCATTCCGGAAAAACTATGTATAAATTAAAATTTTATAACTTACATTCAACTTTTATAAGTTGAATTGCATTCCAAGTGCACTCAGTAAGCTTTCTTTCTATTTAAAGGAACCCTTTGATGGACCCTTTCGTAATGTGAAGAATTAATTCCAAATGTATCTGTTTTACAGTTGCAGTCCCTGGTTCTCTGATTTTCTTCTCCTGGACAGCTAACTAGGTCATGGTGTTCTATTCTCAGAGCCCAGCCCCACACAAACACTAATTGGTTTTGCATCTGAAAGGTTGTGTATCACTTTGTCATTTCTAAATTTACATGATGTAATCCGTGTACAAGATGGGAGAGATTTCATACCCAGTGGGAGGAGCAAGTGCCACATGCTTAGTTTTCCAAATATATCTAGAGACACAAAATATTTTAAAAGAGGCAGTACTTCAGGAGTGCCTTCCTCAATCTCAGATCCCAGCAATTTATTTGTAGTTTCAGTAGGAATTGGCAAATGCCTATTACCTGGGGAGAAAATAGCTGACAACTTCCCACCTTGACATTGATTTTATGAAGAAAAACAATTATCCTTAAAAACACATATGCAAAGGAACGACAGCTAAAGCCCCCACCAAATCATGCATCATAAAAGTATTGGCTATGAACTTCATTACCAAAAATAAAAAATAAATGCACCATTTTAAAGACACTGCTGAAGGCTCTGAGGCCCAGAATTGGAAGCATGCATTAGTTAGGACTACACCGTTCTTTTAAAAGCATATGTCAGGCTAAAAATTAACGAGATAGGATGCCTCTCGGATCAGCAGCTACTAGCACACTGAAAGAATTTCTGGGAGAGGCCACACAGGTAGTCAACCTTCAAAGTGGTATCCTTTGGTTACAGCTACTGGGTCACCTCTGCTCTCACTTGCGTCTCCTGTTTATCCCCTTGGTTGTACCCCCTTGTCCAGCGTGACTGACAGGTTAGCACTGTAGCATTCTCTTCCAGCATGCCTCTCATACTTGGAGGTATATTACAATCATCTGGGAGATTTTACAAGCTTCTGATGTCTGGGTGCCACCCCCATGTGTTTTGGTTTAATTAGTCCTGGGCATTGGTACTTGTAAAAGTTCTCTGGGTGATTCTAATGTGCAGCCAGAGTGAAGAGCCACTGTCTTCCAGGCTGTTAAACTCGCGGCCCTGCTGGGCTTACTCCATCAGTTCCTATATCCTCGGGCTCTTTGACTTTTAGAACCTATTGATCTCTGGTATCACTTGCTCTGTCTTTTATATATAAAAGCTGAAAAGACAGGCTTAGGAGAAGTAGCTGAATTCTTTCCCTGACCGACTTCCAGAAAAAACTGGAAGAAGTCCAGCAAATATGAGTATTGGCAAAATATATCAAGCTTCTGAAAAGTGCCACCTCCTGTGCTAGAGAAATTCAGAAAGCATAGAGGAGTCTTCGGTGAGAATTCCAGCTCTGCCTCCATAAGCCTAGGAAAGTGGCTTATCCTTTCTGAGCCTCAGTTTCCTCATCTGCAAAATTGGAATACCTACTTCCTAAGGCTTACTTAGATGATGAATCAAAGTGTCTAAAATAGCACCCAGCGTGCCTAGCAGAGTCGCGCATCGGAAGTGTGCTGGGCCCATAAAATAGCACCCAGCATGCCATACGCACTCAACAGTGATAGGTATACAAGTGGAAAGCAAGGAGAAATGAAAGCTTTTTCATTGGTTATCTTCAAAATTAATAACAATTATGATTTATTGAGCCAATTATCAAATTCTTTATCTATGGAACAAATATTTATTACGAATCAACTTTATGTCAACCATGCTGCTAGATACCAGGGGTAGAATTATAAAAAAACAGACACGATTCCTATCTTAGTGAAGCTGACAACTTAGCTAAATAAATGCTTTACCTATTTCTGTAGTTGATTTCAAGCAGTCCAGAGACCGAACTTGTTGGACGGATAGGACAACTAACACACTGAAATTCAATGCACCTTCATAGATTCCTTACATCCCTGCACAGGATGTACTACATTGTTAAGAGAAATCTGAACCAAGTAGAGAGACCAAGACTTAGCAGAATTCTGTAACAGTTGTGAAGGGCCAGAAAGGTAGAAGAAACCTTATGAGGATATCGAAAGGAATATCTCAAAAAACCTGATGGGTTTTTCCTATCCCGTTTGGGCAGTTTACTAGTAGTGATATACTTCTTGGGGTTCTTGAAGGCCAGAGAAGCTGTGTTCCCTCCACCCCACCCCCAACTCACCCTACTGGGAGTGCATCTGTGCCTCCCATGCTGTGTAGCTGTCTGTGCATTGTAAGTTGTATGACTTACCCACATTCCTGGAACTTGTATTTTTTTGCTTGGGTCTACTGGCTGCTTTTAATCAATCACTCACTCCTGTGACAATACTGCCCCTCTCAATAACAATCCTAACCACTGGCATTATTATCTCTATTTTATGTATAAGACTTAAGAAATTGCCCAAGGTGGGCTGGTAAATGGCAAAGCTGAGATTGAACCTCAGGTCTATATGACTCCATAACTCATCCTCTTAACCTCTGCCTCAACGTAGACATACTTCAGATGACTGTGCTTTGGAAATATCAAAATCTGACTGTTCAGAGAATTAATTTTAAAACCACAAGTAAAGAATAAGAAGAACAGACGGAACTAGAAGACGATGCTGTGACTGAACCTAATCTAATCCTGGCCTATGGGTCCCTTATGAAATTATATAAGAGACTGGAATCTAATAAAGAATTGTGTCCAGTTTGCCTGGTTATCAATCAAACCTGCTGATACTTAATTTTATGACATTCTGTAGAATAGGCTTCATGACTCAGATTCCCATCTCTTCATTGTTGCAGCTGCCACTCTTTTGTTAGACCTACTATATAACCACAGCTAAAAAAGCAACATTAACAACTTGTGTATGGTATAAGATCCTTGCTAACTCCAGATAATCCTTCTCCCCCTTCAGAATAAAAACTCTTATTCTGTTGATGGAGGGTGTGAGTGAGTGTATAGACATTTGTACGTGCGCCTGAGCATACATGTTGAGCAGCTCCTGTGTACACGCTCGGGAGCTCATGCGCAAGAACAGATATTTTTAATCCGGTTCTTTTCAGATTTCCATGGGTTGCAGTATACATGCAGTAGGGTATCCATTCAGTTTACAAGTAACTGCCTTTTCTGTTCCCCATTCAGAACAGGGGTTTCTGGCAGCCACATTTATATTAATAAAACATGACCCCACTGCCACTCCAATCACAGTTGCTTACACCAACAGTGGCCATTTGATCCAAAAAAGGCCAATCACATTCTCTCTCATGGCAGACTCCATTTATTCCTAATTCATTATGCTTTCTGTATCTATGCCCTTTGCCATGTGACTTTTGGGTTCCTTCTACTAGAGGCTGAGTATATGTATTTTCTCTCCCTACTGGATGTTGGACTCAGCTATGTGAGTTCCCCCTAGAGCTGGCCCATAGAATGCCATAGGATGCAACCTGAAGGTAGGCTTTAAATGGGCATGTAAAGCTGGGTCTGTCCTCTTGAGTTCCCAGCCCTCATCTATGAGAAGAAAATGGATCAGGTAGCTGCTGGTCTGAGGACAGGGAGAGACATGTGGAATAGACCTGGATAAAACCTGTGCTCAGACTCAAGCCCACCTACAAGCAGTTCACAGACACACGAGCAAGAAATAAATGCTTATGATTGTATATTGTCAAATTTTGGTATGCGTTTTATAGAGAACTACTATGGCACCACATACCTGACACATCTCTCCTGAAACTTTACAATTGATCTGAGAGAGAAAAAGACCATCTATTGGGAGGAACTGGAACATGTAAATGGTAGAGTTTGCTATGGAAGAATGTTGAACTATTTCCCCTCTTTTTTGGACTTGCTCCTTTAGTTAACTTTCTCTTTTTTTGCTTTTTTATTTTTTTAGGTAAAGTTCATATAACATACAATTAACCATTTTAAGGTGAACAATTATGTGGTATTTAGTACATTCACAGTGTTTTACAATGACCTCTACCTAGTTCCAAAATATTTTCATCACCCTGAAACAAAACCTTATACTTATTAAGCCTTTATTCCTAATTTCCCCTCCTCTCTAGCCTCTGGTAACTGCCAATATGATCTTTTTTTTTTTTTTAAAACATTGACTTACATATTACCTATTATGGACTGAGTTGTGTATCCCTCCCACCTAATTCAGATGTTGAAGCACTAACCCCTCATGTGAGGGTACTGGAGATGGGCCCTTTAAGGAGGTGATTAAGTTTAAATGAGCTCAGAAGAGTGACTCCCTGATCCTACAGGACTGGTACTTTTATAAAAAGGTGAAGATTGCAGAACTCTCTTTGACATGTGAGAACCCAGTGAGAAGGTGGCCGTCTGTGAGCCAGGAAGATGAGTATCTGTAAGTTCCACCAGAGTCTGACCATGCTGACATGCTGATCTCAGATTTTTAGCCTCCATTGTGAGAAGTAAATTTCTCTTTTTTAAACCATCCAGTCTATGGTATCTTGTTATGGCAGCCTGAAGTGACTCACACACTTATTCTGGATATTCATATAAACAGAACCATATAACATGTGGTCTTTGTGCCTGGCTTCTTTCCAGTGAAAGTGTGTTTTCAAGGTTCATTCATATTGTAGCATGACTAAAGAATATCTTATTGTGTGCATCCCACATTTTGTTTATCTGCTCACCTGTTAATGGATATTTGGGTTGTTTCCACCTTTTGGCTATTGTGAAGAGGACTGCTGTAATATTTGAGTACAAGTATTTGTTGGAGTACTTGTTTTCAATTCTTTGGGGTATATCCTTGGGAGTGGAATTGCTGGGTCACAGAGTAGAGCTCAGTATGTTGAACCTTTGGTGCTCAGATCCTCAAAGCTGTTTCTTGGTTGCCACACAAGGAATCCTTCCTTGGATTCCAGAAGTCAACTACAAAATACTTTCAATAAGTTCTCTTTGTTGCTGTAGCTAGACAAGTCTTATTTAAGCTAGAGTTAACTGCTATTACTTGAAACTTAAAAATGTCAAACTAACAAATAATAAAATTTCCATTTTTTGGTCCCATAATATTAATATCATATAAGAAAGATGGGCTAAAAGCTCTTCCTTCAAAGTTTGGCATTGGAGTGGTAAATCCTCTATTGATACTAACCAAATCAGGTGAGATTCTGGAATTCAACTGGACTGTGAGATTGTTGCTTAGTTTGCTACTCACCTTTGGGACCAGGAAGCATAGGACCTTGCATTTAGAGCATATTCCAATTCAAAACGGCTCCGTAAAGCTGCCACATGGCTCCGGCCAGGCGCTCCACGACTCACCAGGCAGTCAGAAGAAGAGGAAGGTGAGAGAGAGCCACTGCTGTTACTTGATGCAGGAGACATCAGCTGAGTGGAGAAGGGGTAGTTTCAATCCTTTAATAAAACCAACAGGCTTAGGGCATAGAATAGAATATAGATTTATTTTAACTTTCTATTCTAGGATTTCTCATTTTTAATTTCTATTCATCTCAGCTTGCTTCTGGCTTTTCCTATCGGCCTCTAATGGCAACACATAGCAGGCTTAATTTACTTTTTTTGACCCAGTTCTATGCTGAGAGCGGGCCATTTAAACTTATACCCGTCTTTCAGAAAATATGGCAGGCTCAAATCAGATTCGTAAAATAGATATGTAGAAGGTGATTATTTCATGACTAAAAGATTACATTTTTCACTATGGTGATAAGATTCATGGTAGAGTTCCTTTAAATTATAGCTTAAAATTATCTCCTTTATATAAAATTATTTCCTTTACATAAAATGAATTTACACATTTTTCCAAGAATACATCCATTTTATAAAATGAAGGATGCTTTAATGTCTGGCAAGCATGAGGACTAAAGAGTTGTTAGGAGAGAATTTTTAAAAATAGTTACAAATAGTTAAATGTAGCTAGAAAATAGAAGAGTATTGAGGGAAGAAAATGAGAAGTAGAGAAAAAAATAGGAGAGTGGTGTTCTTGAATTTCTGATGTCCTTGCTGTTTATGCACTTTACCTAACCCAACTGAGAACATTAGTGCTTTGACATTATAATTTCATAAGACATGTAGACAGTAGGTTTTGGTTTAAAAATATAATATATGTAAATTCTAGGCTCTTCACAGTAGCCAAGACATTTCTAAGTAAAGCTCTGAGAATCATGTGATGTCAGTGTTGAAATGAACCTTCAAACTCTTCAATGATTGAATTTTTCCGTGCCTCCTTTTTCAAGTTAGCTATGTAAGCTGATGGGGAGCCTCCAGTGACAGGGAACTCACTGCCTTCAGATCTGTCCATTTATCTTAGGACAGATCTGACTATTAGAAAGAAAGTTCTTGCTCATAAAAAAAACCCCTAATTATTCATTTCCATCTGTTGGCCCATAGAACAGGGCCAATCCCTTTGTCATGTTATCATTTTTCAGCTGTTTAAAAAACACCTCTTGGACTCATCCTGATTTTCTCTTCTCTGGGACAAGCATCTCTGGTTCCTCTAATGGTTATCACATACATGATTTTCAATCCATTCATTATTCTGATCTCTCTTCCCTCAAATTGGTGTTCCAGTGATAATTATCATTCTAAAAGGATATAACTGGCACTATTTTGTTCAGTCACCTCAGAAGAGAGAGGAATAATCCCATCCTCTATTCTGTAACAAGAGAGCTACTTCACATTCTAACTCCCAAAGAAAGAGCTTATTGTCCAGTAACATTCATGATGCTCCTAAACCATACCTCCACTATTTGATATTCTTAGTATTGTTTCCTTGGCTCTGGTGTGTGATGTTACACTTATTCTTGTTAGACATGTCCTTTAATTTTATCTTCCAAGATATGGAGTTCCACAAACCAAGCCCCTTAAAGCTGACTCTGGTCCATTATTTAGTGTGACACACTCCAGCAGGTTCTCTTGCATATAGTTATTCATCTTCTCTACGAGGGGAGATTGTGCTAAGAGGCTTGGTCAGAATAAGAAGACAAACTAATTTAGGAAGTCCTACCATTGTCTCTGTTTCTGGAATCCACTCTTTCATCTAATTGGATATATCCTCAGACTTGGAACAGTTTTGCCCTGGGAAACACAAAGGTTCCAAGTGACAGTTCCCCTTGGAACTCAAGCCTTCAAAGTGTCTCTTAACATTCAAGGCCTCTGGCAGATGCTCTTGTTGGTAGGGGCTGCTGAAGCCCCACCAAATATACTCCTGTTCTCTCTGGTTTGTATGTTTCAGGACCAAAGAGAAGGGAGTGGAGGTTTAATGTCCAAAGACTGATGCCACTTCCTATATACAAGGCTTCCTTTTTAGAAGTTCTGGTTAAGAGTTATCAGACAGAGCCATTCACTCCAGGCTGCAGGTGAAGACCTGGAACCCTTTCCCAATAAACTGGGTTCTAATGACTCTAAGTAGAGATTTGGTGGGGGGAGGATAGGGGGGGAAAGGGATGGTTCCACTGTGGGATTTAGTACAAGCTCAGGTTGAGGCTGTTTTCCTTGTTTTGGCCCTTCCGTTCATATGCACATGTATATGTGAGCTTATATGTGTGATGTCCACATCCCTGTCTTATAGCACTCATTTGCACTGAAAATATATTATTATTTTTGAATTAGGGCTCACAGTTTAGCTTCCTTGCTTATTTTCAAATGCTATCTTCTGACCAGGTGTATAGAAAATTAAGGCAATTAGAGAGAAAATTAAAGCAAGCAACTCCTTGATATTAAGGGAAGAAAATTCCATTAGCCTGATTACCAACATATATCACTTTATGAAACATATGTGTGGTATAAAAGCAATGCATCCCAATTAATTTATGCACTAATTTAAGTGATAATGTTCCCTTTCTTACTGAGCTTAAATACACAGTGGCTTAAAATTTAATTTATGTTTCACTGTATATAGGAACTTTTATAAAGAAAAAAGTTGATTTAAACAATTAACTTCGAACATATTTGCATGCACTTGTAAGCAAGCCGGGGAGAGGTAGAGGAAGAGAGAGATAGAGACTCCCAGGCAGGGTCTACTGATCTCACAAACCATGAGATCATGATCTGAGCTGTAATCAAGAGTCAGATGCTTAACCAATTGAGCCACGCACGAGTCCCTACTGCATTTTCAAATTTTTACATATTAATTTTTAAAGCTGGGCATACCTATGACCATTTGCCTGACTGATTATTTGTTGGAAAGGCCCAGATTCATGCTGGATTTGTTTTTGTGCCTACAGATTCAGTCAGTCCACTCTAGAAACTTAATGAACAGGTTAAAAATAGGAATGAAATTAAGGACTTTAATACCTACTATCTTCTTAGAAGCACCATCTCACCTGCTGCCCAGCACCCTTGGATACTCAAGACAATTTTATGGACACATTTCAGAAGCTAAAGTTCTTACCTCAATGTTGCAGAGACATTCTTCTAGCTTGGTAACAACTTCAGAAAATTCGGGTCTTCCCTGTAAATAAAGAAAAGACTTTTTTTTCCCCCAAAGAATAAAAGGGAGGCAACTCTCTTTGGATTTTAAAATTGGGTATTTGCATTTGTAAAGAATAAGATTAACAATAAAGTATGTTTTTATTTAAAATACACTGTATTGAAGTGTTAATTGAATGTTCATTTGCTGTTCTGGGAGGGATGTTGAGTCTCCTTCTGATAAGAGTTTTAAGTCAGAATTTGCAACTACATTCAGATAATGAAATAGTGGAATAGCTTTAATTAGCTTTGCATGCTTTTAAATGGCAGGTTTTCCTCTTCAAAATGAAAGAATAAAAGTGAATACTAAAAACTGTTAACTATCTCAGTGCCTTATAATATACTGTATAATTTGTCTGTAGGGAAAGAATGGCTAAAGCAAATTTTATAATTAGCTTGATTTTTGAAAATGCCACCTCAGATTCAAAGCTGAGATCAATAGAAACCTCATGACTATGCCCTATTTTAGGGTTAAGATAAGCTTTGTGTATTAAGAAAAAAACTACCATTAAAGACATTGTTCATTATGAACTTCTGTGTCAGATGAGTCTGCTTAAACAAACATTGTATTCTGATTATAGTCCAAACTTTGTTCTAGTTGCTAGGGATACAAAAATGATTATGGATCTATGAAAAAAAAAAACTCTGGGAATTTTAGACTGTGTTGTTCTCTTTGGAAGAAATTATATGCCTACTTTTGTCAGATACTAGGGACTATATAACCTATCATTTCTCCTTTATGAAACTTTTACTGCCAGGAGGTGGATAGCCCAATTTAACATTCAGGTGCAGTAACCAACTAATTTAGATTCTTAGTAGAACAATTTCTCCCTTAATATGTAGCCTTTCCCTGGGGACACCGCTTCCCCCAGAGCCCTCTCAAGTGGAAGCTGTTTTATCTTGTATAGTCCTGGTACCTCTAGGTTGGTGGGGGTGGTGATGGGGTGAGTAGAGTTCTGGGTCTTCCTGACCATTCTTGCAACTTCCAAATGGTTTCTCCTCTAAAACCCATCAGTTCTTCAAGCTCTCCCACTGGTCATTCTCCCCCCATTCTTTGAAGGCTTTAGTGTTTGGCTACCTGCCATGCTAACACTACTTAGTGCTTTTATTATCCATGAAGCTCATCCTTACAATAGCCTGACCTCTGGGTTCCTTTCCTCTTCTGCCTTGATCTTACACTCCACCTTCCTGGTGGGTAGTCACACAGCTTCCTAGGCTCTGTTACAGACAAGGTCTGTAACCCTTCAATGTCTCCCAACCTGTCAATTTCCATCAGATCACTATCTAGGCTCTATCTCTTTTTGTTCTAGCTTACTTCTTCTGGAACACTGACTCCAAAAATCGTTAGCCACAAAAACCATCTTACCACTTTAAAACACCAACTTTTGGGGTACCTGGTTGGCTCAGTCGGTTAAGTGTCCGACTTTGGCTCAGGTCATGATCTCATGGTTTGCCCCACGTCAGGCTATGTGCTGACAGGTAGCTCAGAGCCTGGAGCCTGTCTTTGGATTCTGTTTTTCCCTCTCTCTCTGCCCCTCCCCTGCTCATGCTGTCTCTCTCTCTCCCTCTCTCAAAAATAAATAAAACATGAAAAAATAAAATAAATAAAAATAAATAAACAACTTTTATTGTGAACATTTTCAAATATATCCTAACGTATTAGAGAACAATTCAATAAACCTTCATTATTTATTACTCAGCCTTACAAAAAAGTGTTTTGGCTAATATTGTTCTATGTACATACATATGTCCATATCTATCTACCTACCTACTTTTTATCTAACCTATCTCCTCTATTTTTTGTTCATCTTACCACTTTTTCACTGTCATTTACTTACCTTGTTTCTTCTTAGATTTCACTGGCAATCATAATCATGCTCTTCCATACAGCCTCAACTCCCTTGCCTTATCACAGATTTATACAGTATTGGGGAATAGCCCAATCTTGAGTGAATCTATCCTGACTGGATTTACTTAAAAATCATGTCCCTCTAGGGGAGCCTGGGCGGTTCAGTTGGTTAAGCGTCCAACTTCGGTTCAGGTCACTGTCTCACGGTTCATGAGTTCAAGCCCTACATCAAGCTCTCTGGTGTCATCGCAGAGCCGGCTTTGGATCCTCTGTCACTCCCCTTCTTCTCTCTCTGCCCCGCACCTGCACATATGTGCGTGCTCTCTCTCTCTCTTTCTCAATAATAAATAACATTAGAAAAATAATTTACCTCTAACCTCAAGTGGACCCTCAGTACTCCTAGGGAGCCTATTACACATTTTTAGCTCACTCACTCACACTCCAGAAACCTATTTTGAACCGTTCCTCAAATGTCAAATTTCCACTACTACATTGACCATTCACCAATGTCTAAATTCATATAATTTGTCTTCACTCCCATTTTTATGGATGAAATTTGCCTGATTTGATGTGAGGTCAATTCCTTCTCTGTGTACTAACTCTTATCCCTGCTAATCTCCTCAAGGGTATTTCTCTAACAATAATTCTCCTTTCTACCTTTTTTGCCTCACCAATGTTCCATTTCTTTTATGTAATCCCATCAACATACAGACATCCTATAAATTCTTCCATCTTAAAAACAAATAACAACAAAATAAAACTCTTGATTCCACTTCTTCCTCAGGCTACTACTCCATTTTCTCTGTTCACCAAAATTGCTCTGAAGAATTACCTACATTTGCAGTCTTGTACTTTCTTCCTTCCATGTGACCTCTGCCCAAATCAGGTTTTCTCCTGTGACACTCTGCTAACCCTGCTTTTGTTTAGGATACAAAGACCTGCCTACACATTGCTAAATGCAAAGGTTAAGTTTCAAAGCTCAACTTACTTGGCTCTGCATTAAATACAGATAATTCATTTATTCCTGAAACATTCTTTAATCTGATTTGAGGCCACTATTCTCACCATTTTTCTCTTCTCTCACTTGCTCTTTCTCAGTCTCCTCTGTTAGTTTTACTTTTCCTCTTTATCTTTAAATTCTGGATCGCATCAGGACTCAGGCTTTGGGTCTCTTATCTATCTTTTGAGTTAATTTGTTGAGGGTTTAATTTTGTCTCATGGCTTTAAAAAACAACTCCCAAATATCTATATCTAGCCCAGTACACTCCCTTAAAGTCTAAATTCACATATGCAATTTCTTATATTTATAGTCTCCCCTGCTTCAGTAAATGGCAGCTCCATCCTTTCACTTACAGAGGCCAAAAACCATAGACTAATCTCTAACTTCTCTCTTTGTCATACTCTTGCTTCTAATCCACCAGCAAATCATATTCATTCTTTCAAAGGGTATCCAGAAACTGAATAGACGGATAGCATTTATAGCAGATCAACCCTCTCCCAGACAACTGTAAACTCTGGACTAAATGTAAAAGACAGCTAGCTACCTAAAGGCAGAAGAAAGGGAACAAAAGCTGTTAGATTCTGGAGGGAAGGCACTTAGAAAGAAGGAAGAGCATGTAGTAAGTTTTCCACATTTTAATTTTTTTTTAGTTTATTGTCAAATTCGTTTCCACATAACACCCAGTGCTCTTCCCCACAAGTGCCCTCCTCCATGCCACCTGCTCATTTTTTACAACACTTACCCTAAGTGCAGCCCTCATCTACATCTTAGGAAACAATTAAAAATCTTAGGAAAGCCTGCAGGCTTGTTTGCTTAAAAAAAAACCCAGAAGATAAAATTCAGGGAATCAAAGTTTTTTTAGCTATGGCTTTATAACAAATTATCAAAATTTCATGGTTAAAAACAATGCCCATTTATTATCTTACAGTTTCCATGGGTCAGGAGTTGAGGGCAAAATAACTGGGTCCTTTGCTCAAGGTCTCATCAGACTAAAATCAAGGTGTCAGCTAGCACTGTGAATCTTATCTGAGTTTCAAGGCGTCTTCTAAGCTCACTGGTTATTGAAGAATTCATTTCAGGGATGCCTGGGTGGCTCAGTTGGTTGGGCATCCAACTTGGGTTCAGGTCATGATCTCAAGGTTTGTGGGTTCAAGCCCTGTATCAGGCTCTGTGCTGAGACCTCAGAGCCTGGAGCCTGCTTTGGATTCTCTGTCTCCCTTTCTCTGTGCCCTTCCTCTACTCATACTTCATCTCTCTCTGTCTCTCAAAGATAAATGTTAAAAATATATTTTTTAATTCATTTTCTTGTGGTTGTATGACTCAGGTCCCTGTTTTCTTGCCAATGGTAGTTTAGGGATGACTCCATTTCTGAAGAATGCCCACAGTTTCTTGCCACATGGTGTCTATAAGCAGTTCACAACATGGCCATTTGTTTTCTTCCTGGCCAGCAAGGACATGTTTTTCTTCTTCCACTGTGACAACTGGAGAAACATTCTCTGTTCTTAAAGGGCTCATCTGATTAGATCAGGCCTACCCAGGATGATTTTCCTTTTGCTATATGAAGAAATATAATTATAGGAGTAATATTTCATCATATTCATAAGTTATGCCCATATTTAAAGGCAGAGGCATGTGTACCGGGGGCAGGGATCATGGTGGTTATCCTAGAATCCTGCTAGAAAATGAGGGGAGATCCTGGAAGAAAAGAGTCTGAGAAGGAGAACTCCAGAATCTGCATATAAAGTCTGTTTAAATCTCCGGCTGACCTCTGGACCACATATGTACGGGGCTGACTAAATAGCCCAGGAAGGTTTAAAGAAATGAACTGAGATTAGGTCTTTTGCTTGATGGAGGGCATTGTTCTTACTATTTTCTCAGACTAGGATTATCTAACTCTTATTCTCTGCCTGTAGAAATCCTCTGCCCTTTTCAAGGCCCAAGATACATCCTTCCTTAAGTGTTCAAGTGATTCCAAAAAATAACTTTGTGACGTTGTTTAGATTTACTTCTTTCTTCCTTGTGTTATAGCTAGGTATTTACATGTTTACGTCACATAAACACATAGAAAGTGCTTTGAGAATAAGCAATGCTGGGGCTCCTGGGTGGCTCAGTCGGTTAAGCCTCCAGCTTTGGCTCAGGTCAGATCTCACATGCGTGGGTTCGAGCCCCGCGTCAGGCTCTGTGCTGACAGCTAGCTCAGAGCCTGGAGCCTGCTTTCGGTTCTGTGTCTCCTTCTCTCTCTGCCCCTCCCCCTCTCATGCTCTGTCTCTCTCTGTATCAAAAATAAATAAAACATTAAAAAAAATTTTAAAAAAGAGAATAAGCAATGCCTTATTTATTCTTGATTACCTAGTGTGTTCCATTGTACAGGATAGCTTGTTTGAGCTCCAATTTTTTACATTAAATTGCATCATGATAATAAAAAATTATCTATCCTCTACTTCTCTTTTTCATCTAAACCACCATCAACTCTTTCTTGTAGTATTATAATTGTCTTCTAACTACTTTGACGGCTTCTGTTCTTTGCCTCTCAAAAGTATTCCCAACATGATAGCCAACCTACAGCTAACATAATACTCAATAGTGAAAATCTCAATGCTTTTCCTCTTAGATTAGGGATAAGACAAGAATGCCCACACTTGCCACTTTTATTCAACACAATACTTATTGAAGTCCTAGCTAGAGTAATTAGGCAAGAAAAAGAAATAAAAGGCATCCAAGTTGGAAAGGAAGAAGTAAATCTGTCACTGTTTGTAGATGACATGATATTACATGCAGACCGCATAATAGAAAACCCTTGAGACTCCATCAAAAAACTGTTAGAACTAGTAAAGTCCTGTGAAGTTGTAGGATACAAAACCAATATACAAAAATCTGTTACATTTCTATACACTAACAATGGATGTTCAGGAAGAGAAATTAAGAAAACAAAACCATTTTTAATTACATCAAAAAGAATAAGACACCTAAGAATAACTTTGACTAAGGAGGTGAAAGATCCGTACACTGAAATCTATAAGATGTTGATAAAAGACAGCGAAAAGTACACAAATGTAAAGGTATTCTGTGCTCATGGATCGGACAAATTTGTATTGTTAAAATGTTCATACTTCCTAAAGCAATCTATGAATTCAATGCAATCTTTACTAAAATTCCAAAGGCATGTTTCCAAGAAAATAGAACAAATGATCCTAAAGTGTGTATGGAACCACAAAACACTCCAAACAGCCAACACAATCTTTAAAAGGAACAAAGCTGGAGACCTCATGCTTCCTGATTTCAAACTATATTACAAAGCTAGAATAACCAACAGAGTAGCCAAAATAATCATTTAAAAATGTACAACAGACCAAGTAATGTCACTCATAAAAGGCTCCAATTACACTCATTTGATGTGGATAAAGCCCCAAACCCTTACATTCATCTGTAAGGCACGCATAGCCTGGCCTTGTGACTGGGTGGCCTTCCCCTCCTATCGTGCACTTGGTCACACTGACCTCCTCAGGCTGTGCACACCAGCCTACCACGGATTTTTGCTTTCGGCATTCTCTCTACCTGAACTTCCTCCAGGTCTTTGTTCAAATGCTACTTTATCAGAGATTTTCTCTGTTCCATACTTAGAACCCCCAAGCCAGTGCCATCTGCTCCCTTTTTTGCTTGATTTATTTCATAGCTCTTATTACTAGATGACTTAATACCTAGTTTCATACGTCTTTATTTGTTGTGTATATCCCTTATAGAATGTCTGCCCCATGAGGGCAGGGACTTAACTGTTTTCACTACAATATCCCCAGTGCTGTTAGCAGTGTCCAGGCTACAGAAAGCATTCACTAAACGCTGTTGAACAAATGGCAGAATTAATGATTTTATGTTTTAATTACATTTTATTTACTTCCCAAACTATGTTATCATATAGAGAGTTTTTATTATAAAATGTGCTTCATGTTCTCTCCCCCCTAAACCAGTCAGAGAATACATTATAAATTAATAGGCTTTTGGGAATATTATATCCAAATGATGTTAACATTTCATTGGAGGGCCAAAAAAGCATAAAAATAATGGCAGGATTTAACATTTATTAAATCCTTAGGGAATTCTATTTAACTTTTACAATATACCCTATAATTTAGGCATTTGTTATCAATTCTATTTCAAACATGAAAAGGCAAAAAAAAAAGAAAAGAAAAAAAGAAGTAATTTATCTAAGATACTGTAGTCAGTAAATAGAAGAGCTGAATTCAAACCTAAGTAGAACCTGTGATCTTAATGCTCCTCCAGACTCCCTGAGTATGGCATCTAAATCTGTAAAGAATAGTTTGCTTGTACTTATGTAAGATTAAATGCCTGATATTAACTTCTGCATACTAGAAAGAAAACTGTACAGAGAGTTAAAAGATGTGAGGCTAAATACCGAAGAGCTATGTGACTTTAGATAGTTGATTAACCATTCTGAACTTCAGTCTTTCAGCCTCGAACTGAGTTGCAGAGGTAAAAAAATTAAATAAGATAATGTATGAGCAAAAAGTATTTTACAAAGTAATTTAATTCTTAAATAATCTGTACTAATGCATGTGCCCTGGATATGAGCTCTCTAAAATTTATGGCCAATTACTTTAAAAGTTTGGTTTAAATTATACACAAATTAAGAATTCTAGCTATTTATCTGGTATCTTGTGAGAACCCAAGGTGCTCATTAAATAGCAAAAATCACCCAAATGGCTCTTGAGCTGACTATACTGAAAGCATGGATAATAAATGCCAACATCATGATGTACCTGCTCTCTCCTTTCAGGTGGATGGCTCATACTCTTCGCCATGATGCTGCGGGGGGCGGCGGCCTGCCCTGCGTCATGCGCAGTGTGCGCCCGAGATGTCACCCTCTGTCACCAGCTAACCTATATAGTAGGTAATTAAACCAGTAACTCTTAAAAAAACCTGTTAAGTGTATCTGGCAAATCCGTTGCCATGGCTTTCATCACACTGAGTGCTCTCTGGGCTCAGCCTGAAAAGGTAAATTTTTAAAGAGCAAGCCTTTGACAGTGACTCAAGACTGATACTATTATTTAATTTTTCCTTTCCATGGTGGTCTCAACCAAAACTCTGTTAAGAACTGCAGAGGCAACTGATTTATTTTGGTATTACAAAAGAATACTACCATTTCATGCAGCTACACACTTTTTTCTAAGAAAAAAAAAAAGCAAACCATAATTATATTTTTGTCCATATTTTGTGCAGGTTTGAACCCTGCCACTGGCTAGAAAAAAATATCAATGAATCAGAAACCTGAACTACAATTGTTCAGCATTAGTAAGATTAAGTGATGTGCCAGCAAAACAGATTATTATCAAAGTGCATCTAATTTTGAAAGTCTAGTCTTTTTTTATTGGTGGTAAATGAGCTGTAGAAATGCTAACAAGATACACTGCCTGTATTCATTACATATTGCTTGCTTAAGTCAACAATTTAATAAGACACCTTATTAACAAATTTGAGGAGAATGTGATTTACATCCTGATATCCAAGACGAGATAAACAAGTTATAAGCTCTGCCAATGGGAAGTTTTCAGAAACAAATCTGAGTTAAGATGGAGTGAAAAAAGCTGATTTTTTTTCATTTCTAAAATCCTATGACTCTATGAGAATTAAGAGATAGAAGTTATCGTCATCCCTGACAGGAGAGAGACAGTTCAAGGCTAGTTGGTTGTACACTGTTTCCAATTAGTATTGAAAACACTTAAACACTAAACTCCTACTCTCAGATAGATTTCCTGACTTCACTGCCCCCCCCCGCCCCCAAATCGGAGATAGCTGACGTTGGTAAGAAACAAATACTGCCCATCTGCATTGCCGCACCTCTCTTCCTTCTCACTTCACATTCGTGAAGTTAAATTTCATGAACACAGAGCAGTAAATGGATGACTTGTGAGTGGAGCGTCTGTCTAGTCCTAGACAAGAAGTAATTGACAGAATCAATAGCCTGCTCCCTCAGACTCGACAAATCCCTAGAGAAGTGGGGATCCATAAAAACGAAACTCCCTCAACCCATATCAAAAACGATACTGAGAGAAACAAAATGCTAAACTGGCCAGAATTAATAGAATTCAAATAATCAGTGATAAATACTATAAAGATAAAAAAAAAAAAACCCATGACTTAAGCGTGCAGGTGCTGTAGAGATGGGAACAATTCTTCCAAAAGAAGGCACTGTGAAAATCTTTTGTTTTTTTTACATTTTTTAGCTCTTTGTTTCAGCAATGCAGTCTGAATTTCATAAGGGAATTGCGATTTGCTTCCCCCATGGTTGATTGTTCTAATATCACCTGTAGACCTCCCAGGGACAATGGTCTCTTCCATCTTTATGACACTGTCATTTGCAGTCAAAACAATTTTAGCATGATAAAGATGTGTTACAATAACTCCTGATTATAATACATCTTTATTGAGTTAAAACGTTTTGATTTCTAATGACAGAGCAGTGATGGCTCTGAGGTGATTATGGTGAAGGGATTTAACAGTTGGAAGCCCTGAGTACCACCTGCCATCTCATGATATACTTCATTGGAGGGAACAGATATTAGAGAGGAGGCCAAGATGGCCCAGACTATAATGAGAACCCCACTGACAGATCCTCAGGTCGTCTGGAGAGAATATGGATCCTTACCAAGTGGCCAAGTTTTAGCCTGGAGCTAAAAAGCAGAAACCGACACTCATCCCACGCCTCCCACCCAACCTCTACCTTTAAGTTTGAAAGAAAAGGTGACTGCCTTCACAGCATCCACGTACTCTGATCATGGGAAACAGGTTAGGAAGCTCAGACCCAGGCTTAGCTCTGGGGGGAATCTGTTTGGGGCCGGCAGGGCTGGCGCAGGTCACTACATGGCCTCACAGAGAAGAAGCCTGTAAAGCCACCTTCAGAACACATCTGTGGTGATAATTCTAAACAGAGAATTAACTTTGACACTGAAAGGAACAGATGGGTTTATGTTTCTCAAATAAACATGTCACAGAAACAAAGAATATAAAAATCCATCAGTCTGATAAAGAGCCAGCTTCCCTCTAACCTGAGAAATCAGGGAATTATTTTGATTTTGTTTATTGTTCGTACCCAGGTGATGATTGCTTAGAGGGGATCAGTTGTTTTGGCTCTCCACGGTGCTCCCCTCTCACTTGTGTGTGTCTTGTTTCTGGTCTGTGCTTTTCTTTCCCACAGCAGCCCCTGTGACCACGAGGGTTTTGATCATCACTGATGGATACCTCTCCACCATAGAGAGCACAAATCTGTCCCTCCTGTTTAATCTTGCCTTGCTCTCCTTGAGCAGAAATGGCATCGAGGATGTCCGGGAAGATGCCCTGCACGGACTCTCGACGTTGCGGACGCTGTTACTGGAGCACAACCGCATATCCAGCTCTTCGCTCACCGATCACACCTTCAGCAGGCTTCACAGCCTGCAGGTGCTGGCGCTTAGCAATAACGCGCTTCGCACCCTGCAGGGGTCCTGGTTCCGAAACACCCAGGGCCTGACCCGGCTCCAACTGGATGGGAATCAGATCACTAATCTGACAGACAGTTCTTTTGGAGGCACAAAGCTCCACAGTCTCAGGCATCTGGATTTATCTAACAATTTTATTTCCTACATTGGGAAAGATGCCTTCCAGCCCCTGCCTCAACTACAGGAAGTGGACCTTTCTAGAAATAGGTTGGCCCACATGCCAGATGTTTTCACTCCATTGAAGCAGTTGATCCTTCTGAGTTTAGATAAGAACCAGTGGAGCTGCTCTTGTGATCTCTACCCGCTTGCCCGGTTTTTAAGAAACTACGTTAAGTCTTCCGCTCGTATGCTCCGGAATGCCAAGGACCTAAATTGTCAGCTGTCCGCCACAGCAGAGGCCACTGCAAAGAGTATGCTAAAGCTGTCTGAGAACAACTGTGATTCCAAGGTTTCCAACTTGACTCTGGTTCTAAAGGACAGAAGTTCCCTCCTCCCAGGGCAGGATGTGGCCCTACTGACTGTTCTTGGCTTTGCAGGTATGCCACAGAGAGGTGTGTCCAACTCTTCTGCATATTCTTAAAATACATGAAGTGATGCTAATCCCAGGCAATTGGGGAAATTTTCCAGGGCTTTGGAAGGAAGACGTTGTCAGTATATGTGTGAGGAAAGTGACTAATCTGGCACAGGTTGTTAGAATTTTTTGTGGCAGAGAAGCTAACAGAGGAAAGGGGCTCGGACCAGAATTCAAGAGCTCTAGTCTTGGTTATAACTACTGCTGTAATCCTGAGTCTATCACCTTGCTATTTAGACTTCAGTTTTCTTGTCTGTACTGTGGGGATAGTGTCTATATTTCATCAATCATCCATCTGCTATGGACTACTGGTTCATTCATTAAAACGCTAGGAAATGGGGATTAAAAAGTGATGAGACGTGGTCTCTTTCCTCAAGACACTGACATACATCTGTGTGCCTCCCCGTGGAATAGTAAGAATCAGTGGGCTTAACCACATGCACGAGGACGTGCTGTTATAACGATCACATGCAATCCCACTCTATAGAGGTTGTACGGCACAATGATTAAGTGCATGAGCTCTGCAACTAGATGACCCAGGTTTGAATCCTGGCTCTTCTCTTACTTGCTATGTGACCATGGGCACGTTATTTAGCCTCTCTGTTCCTTGCTTTCCTCCTATTTGAGGGTTCTGAATTCTTGTAAGATTTGTTTGTCTAACTCATTCTTAAACTTGGCCCCTACCTCCCCAGATGGACTAAGGAGAAGATAATGTTCAACTCTTTTATTTCTCTAGGGTAGTTGAAGCATTTCTTTAGCTATGCATCAGCTATTATTTCCTCTCACTGGATGAATGATATAAAGTGGTACTTAGTGTCATTAGGCAAAGACCAAATATACATGAGATTTCTTGAGTCATCTCTCTGGATGTGTGTTTTCCCCCTATGCTTGTAGTGCCTGGTGAAATCCTTAGCACCTGTGGGTAACCATGGTGAGGAGAGGTGGCTGGGGTGGGGTGGGGTGGAAGTTGGTGCCTCAAAGCTAGAAGATCAGAGGTTTGCAAATGATATCCAGGGTTAAAATGAAGGATTTTTGAATATGTGCTATATATAATTATTCTATAGCAGGTTTCCAGTGAAATCTGAACATCATATTTTTAACTTCTTCTGACAGTTACACTTTTAACCAGAATAGATGGAAACCAGCGTCAGGTCTAAACAATGGAACTGCTATCAGCGGTAATCAAACTCAGTTGGAAATAAATTTAAATTTTCTTGGAAAGATAAATTGTTTTAAAAACTGTGTAACTATGTCAGTAATTATATGTGTTAGAAAATAATTCACCATAAAAGACAAAAGCAATAGGGCAGGGAGTTTTACCCTAAATATTCTAGAATACTAGAGCTCAAAGATTAGTTCTAGGGAATAATTAATAGGTATTTCAATAAGAACATACACAGATGCACATATAAGCAAAATGTTTTGGATCTCAAACAGATTTGGGTAATGCTGGATTACACAAAGTGAAATAGGCTTCTTTACTGGAGTATTTTCCTCATTGCCTTTCATTTTCTAATGAGCATTATCAGCCCCAAAGAGGAAGACACAATGTGGAGCACTTCTCAAATTCACTTAACCATTAACTATTTTTTCACAGAGGATTTCATTACATTAGTGTTTTGTAGGGCATCATTTTGGAAATATTACAATAGAGTAATTTTCATTATATTCTAAGTGTTTTTATATCTATTTTTGGAAAAGATTTTACTAACAATTTAGTGTAGAGATGGATATAAATTCTGGAAGATTCAAGGGTTTTGTCAAAATAATAGAAAGCTTATAATAGGAAGCATGGGTAAATTCTTATGTTATGCCTACACACATGTTAAGTGTTAATGTGTGAAAGCATCATGATGCATCTTTCATTGAGTAATTGTTACAGATGCTGTTTTGAGAAGGTATTTGTCTTAAAAAAAAAACCTCTGACTTTATACAATTTATTCTATTAAGATTCTACTCCTTCTAATGTAAAACTATAGTCAGTAATCTATACCCGTAGATTGCGGGGTAAAAAATTTAGAACTATAATTTGACCTCTGATTCCCTTTCCTTCTTTGGCTAGAGTAAATCATTATAATTCCAGAGAATATAAATAATCATATTCAGTGAATTTAAAACTAATAAGTGGTTATTTGGCACCAGACGCTAACATCTTAACACTTCCTACTCTGTGAACTGGTGGATGAAAAGAGAAAGATTTCATGAAGCTCTAACATTTCCAATGAGAACTTACTAAATTAGCTTTTTGTTGTTGTTTTTCCAACTCAGAAAGATTGTTAGAACAACTTCTTAAAAATAGCAACAATGCCCATGGCAATGAAAATTCAACCATCTCCTTAATAGCATGTTCAGCCTGCCTACAAGCTTCATTTGCTGCTTTTTGCTCCCTGCACTAATAGGAAGTGACCATACCTGAGTGGTGATGTGATACAGACATACTTCTAGCATCAACGGCAGGAGAGTGAGTGGTTCCTTGCTATTTATTTATTTATTTTTTCACGCATGCAAAAGCAAAGGGCTTTATTACGAATTTAGGCCCGGCCAGACTAAACTTGGGCTCACAGACTTACTGGATCCACGTGGAGTGAGCCCTGAACAAAGGCGGGGTAGGGCTTTTATGAGCTTGGGAAGGGGGAGTTACAGGAAATTGTGACATAGGTACAGTGATCCAATCATTATTATACAATATTATTGACAGCAGGTTTAACCATTCACATTGCCCAGAGTATTTGTTACTTTTGGCGGGACCCAATCACAACATTTAGAGTATTGACCAATCACAGAGTGGGCCCAGGACCCTCAGGTAGGGCGTGACTAGTCTTAGCCTCCATCTTTAGGCCTGCCCTTAGAATGTTACAAGGGTGGTCCCTCTTGCCTTGGGCAATATGTGCCCTTCTATTGTTTCATGGAGTCAGTTTCAGACCTGCATCCTTACATTCCCCCCTCTGTCTTGTAACTGACCCAATCCTGGGTCAGCTATGCTACCATTGTTCTGGTTTAAGGCTACATGTTCCTAAGACCATTAACAGAATAGTATTTACATACTCTGACAAATGTTGTGAACCACAGCTAGACTATCCTGTAGAAGTAACATTGTTCCCCTAAAGCCTAGCATAGTCCTCTTTGGTGTAAGGGGAATTTTTACCCTATAAAGGGCAAAGGGAAGGAGAGTTTAGCCAATTTCTGCCAGTCTCCATGGTTAATTTGGTAAGGGTCTCTTTTAGAGTTTTTAATATCTGGTATTGCCTGGTTTACAAAAGTAAGAATGACAGCCAATTTGTTCAGGATCCTTGGGTGTATAAGTGCAATACGCCTTTATGATTAACCATAGCCAAATTGGTGGGCCATCTAGTGGCCACTCGAAGACCCCCCATTAGAGTCTGGTGGTAGAGGCCTAGGCCCTCCTTACCTTTTGCCTAGTTGAAATCCCATGCCCAGATCTGAGGCAATTAATACCAACAGAACATCCTATCAGGAACTTTTGCTATTTCCCCAGCTTTCTGGGGCAACATTTGCCAGTCCGATGGCAAAGAGACAGGACAGTTTATTTTACTGGACTGATGATTCCTCAGGCTTCTGCCGTGCTAGACCAGCCAGCTTCCGGGGTGTGGCTGGAGCAGGGCTGGAGATCCCTGGAGTCAAGAGTCTTTTGGATGATCAGTTCAAGCTGATCAACTGGATCTGGATCACCTCACCAGGTTGAGGGTTTTTTTTGAGCCGGTCCACTTAACTCCAGAGAGATCCCTGAGACTTTAATAGGGGCTGGACTTGTTGTTTAGTTGCGTATCTGTGAATTCCACCTTTAAGTCTTTGGTGTGACTCCCATTTTAAATATCATCCTCACAGACTGACAAATCTGAGATCCATTAAAAAAGGCACTCAGAACTAGAATTACATTTACAGTAGTGCATTGCTGATAATAGAGGTTTTTGAGGTTCCTTGCTATTTAGACACAATTAGAGGAGAAACTTTACACTATAATCAGATTCTACCTACTCTCATTTCAATGGATGATGCACATGTTTAAGAAAATTTAGGTCTTTATTTCCTTTATTATTTGATTTAGTACCTGCATCAGCCATTACAAGGTATTCTCTTAATGATTTTACTTTTTAGACTTTTTATCCTCCCCCCACTCCCAACCATTGAGTCTTCTAAATAATAGAAGCAGCAATCATAACCATAAACCACAATGACAATTCACTGAACCTCACTGTAATCAAAGCACTGTATATCACCTCACTTAATTTCTGAGTGGTAGTAATCATCCCTGTTTGATAGAGGTGGAAAATTTAGGCTCAGATAGGTTAGAAAACTTGCCCCAGAAAGGGTACCTGGGTGGCTCAGTCAGTTTAGCATCTGACTCTTGGTTTCTCTTCAGGTCATGATCTCATGGTTCATGAGTTTGAGTCCTGCATCAGGCTCTGTGCTGACAGTGTGGAGCCTGTTTGGGATTCTGTCTTTCTCCCTCTCTCTGCTTCTTTCTCTCTTTCTCAAAATAAATAATCTTTTTTTTTTCAAGAAAACTTGCCCAAAGAAGTGTCAGAACAAAGCTTTGAATCCTGAGTTTTCTTACCCCATGTAAGAGATAAAGAGTGTTTCTGAAATTTTGTATTTTCATATGTTTTTAATATTTTAAGGCCAAAATTGTTGTTTAGAATAACCCTGGCTCTAGGATCTGGCAATAAAAATGTTCTGATCTAAGTTCTGCTACTACTTTTAACAGCTGTTGACTCTTCAATAGATATTAAATTATTTCAAACTGTGACAGCACTAAGAATATACTGTTATCCACTAAATTAAAATGAGCCTTATAAGACCTCAAGAGGGGCATCTGGGTGGCTCAGATGGTTAAGTGTCTGGCTCTGGCTCAGGTCATGATCTCACGGTTCATGGGTTCGAGCCCCGCGTCGGGCTCTGTGCTGACAGCTAGCTCAGAGCCTGGAGCCTGCTTCAGATTCTGTGTCTCTCTCTCTCTATCTGACCCTCCCCTGCTTGCGCTGTCTCTGTCTTTCAAAAATAAATAAAAAACATTAAAAAAAAAAAAAAAGACCTCATGATCTAGTAAACTGTCCAAAGGTTGAAGGTTTATATCAGGGGCTGCTCTTCTCTTTGGTTAATTTTCATATTTAACAGAACATGGAAGTGACCATGGCTGACACTTTCCCTTTTCTTTCACATTCAGAAAGTACTATCCCGTTTTCATTAAACTTGCTTTCAGTGGAAGGAACCAGGCATGGTGCCGTCAGTTGAAAGGTCTAAAATGCTGACATCATCTCTTTCACTGTGCTCATTCCAGAGTCAGAAAACTGAGTTCTCTAGGGGAAATGACTTGCCTGAGGTCACACAGCAATTTATGATCAGAGCTGGACTCAGAGGACAGAGCTCCTAGCTCAGCTGATACTGATGTCTTCCGGATCACCATTTGTAAGATTAGACCACTCAGTGCATTTCATTATTAGAACTCATAAACAGAATCCATTCTATTTATTTAAGAATATTCAATAAACATTTTTGGAATGCCTGTGCTAGAGTTGAGGGTACAGGAGATACAATGGTGAACAAGACTGAAAAGGTCCATTTCCTCATAGTGCTTAATTCTAGCAGAGGAGTACAGACAGTGAACAAGCAAGCAAGTGAACCCAATAATTTTATACTGTTATAAGTGCTGAGAAAAAGGAAATAAATCACTGTCACAGAGAGGGAGTTGGGTATAACTCAGAGACTTTGGTTTGAACATCCAGGTGGTTGAGCATGCCATTTGTCAAGATAGGAAACAGAGAAGTTGAAAGAGGTTAGACACTGCATGTGAGTTTGAGAAACAATGCCTTTTACAATTTTACTCAGAGAATAACCTATATGTACATAGAACATGAAAGGAGAGTACCAGACAGTCTGAGATTAGATGCCAGTCATTTTATTGTGGGAGTTCATAGAAGGGACTGATCTTTACAAGATGGAAAAAAACAGCAAATGTATTGAGAAATTTAGAGGTATCGATTTAATTTTTAAAAGATAAATTTCAAATAAGCAGAGATAGAAAATATTGCAGGCATCACTAAGGGTGATGCTCAGAAGTACTTTAACTCAGAAGGCTCAGAAGAGAATTGAAGAGTCTGAAACCCAGTGTTTAATAACACAAAAGGCAAGGGAGGCAGGTTATGGCCAGATCGCAGGGAGTCTTGGATGCCAAGAGTTTGGCCTTTATGCTAATAGGAAGCCAATGACTTTTACGGAGGTAGGGGTGAATCTTTAGGGATGATGAAAATATGGCAATAGGAGGAAGTTAGAGTTTGTGGGAATTTCCAGGTATGGACTAAATATAGTCTATTTTTATTCACTATGGGATTAAGAAATAGGAAATTTGGTGTCCTATACATAGAAAAAGAATTTCAATTCAAGAATTGTTTTATATTGAATGAATCTCAGTCCATGAAAATCCCTCTTTTTTTTCTACCAGAGAGATTCCAGATGACATTTTTCTTATAATTTTTAAATGTTTTTTTATTTTTAATTTTTATTTTAATTTTTGAGAGACACAGAGAGACAGTGCGAGCAGGGGAGGGTCAGAGAGAGAAGGACATACAGAATCTGAAGCAGGCTCCAGGCTCTGAGCTAGCTTTCAGCACAGAGATTGACACGGGGTTTGAACCACGAACCATGAGATCATGACCTGAGCAGAAGCTGGACACTTAACCGACTGAGCCACCCAGGTGTGCCTTTTTTTCTTATAATTTTTAAAAGAGACAAAGATCCAAATTAACAAAAAGAACTATGTTGAATAAATAGCCTCTGTCTGGACTGATATTTTTCTTCATGCTGATCGACTGCCCACCCATTCTGATGCCCTTTAAACCATTAACCTTGATATTTGTGGATTTCACATTTGGTGATTTATATGTTTCTTCCTATGATGTTATCTTTTAATGGTCTCTCTATTTGTCACAGGAGCTGTTGGTCTCACTTGCCTAGGTTTAGTTGTATTTAACTGGAAACTCCAACAAGGCAAAGCAAATGAACACACATCAGAAAACCTTTGTTGCAGAACCTTCGATGAATCCCTGTGTGCTCATGAGGCAAGAAATTACCACACTAAGGGATACTGTAACTGCCACTTAACTCAGGAAAACGAGATAAAGGTCATGTCCATTGTGGGGTCCAGAAAGGAAACGCCGCTTTTACAGGAAAACAGGCATCAAGCAGCACTGGCCTCTGAGTCCACAGCCCTTGACGGATCATTTAGAAACCTGAAAGGGAGAGACCGTGGGGCAGACAGCACTTTCTTCTGCTTTGGTGGCAGATTGCCGCAGTCAGGATGTTCCCAGCCTCCAGGGACTGTGGCAGCTTTTAATGAAGCAAGCTTACTTACAAGATACTGTCCAAAGAGAGTTAAAAAGCTAAGGAATCACGAGCCTGGGGAAGTCCAACCTCAAAGTCTGCCACAGCATGTAACAAGAACAATAGGTGAGTTGTCTTGTTTTAGAAAATATCACTCTGTTTAAGTTCCTCTGAAAGAGGTAATCACCTTTCACTTTCTCAACAGCGGAATGCCGTAAAAGTCACTGTGTAGCACCAGTCCATCCTTCTTCTAAAGATACTGGACCCCTGTGGGTGTGGTGTGGGTGTGGATTGGTGGATGGGGGTGGCATGTAGACGAAAACCCCCCTCCCTCAGGAGCTGAGAGTAAGTATGTATTGTGCCTTTTGGGAAGTGAATTTTCTGATCCAACACCTAGCAGCCTAACAGTGTTGTTTTTTTTCTAAAGAAAGGAAGCCTTTTAAATAGCGATATGCTGTGAAGATTCACGGGGGCTGAGTACCGGCTTCTATTCCAGCATCCTTCGAACTCTAATGCCAATTCTGCAGTAAGCAACCTTCTCCGAGCATGACATGTTAGAAGAATGAGCCTTCTAATGCTAGTGATTCATTTCAGGAGTGATGTCAAGGCACACGCTTTGCTTGCTGAGCTGTCAGGGATGATAACTTCCCAGTCCAGGGAGAGTCAGGACTTAATTCATTGTCCCATGTTGGGAGCCAAGTGAATCTGGCCATGACATCTACCCACTGTACATGGGCAATGTCAATATTTAGGTGGAGGCAATGAATTAAACGTCTTCCTTTTCCTTCCTGAATAGTAAGGTAATGCTTTCAGGTTCGGCAGTGAAAACTTTGACAGCTTCTCTGTAAAGAGATTCCTTTTATTTGAATTGGTTTACAACAAGCAGAACTTTCTCTCAAATATAAATGGCAGGGGGGCTGCACCAAGAAATTCTCGCCATGAGGAATTGCCCCTAAGGATGGATTTGAGGACAATTGGAAAAGAATGAAACCGTATGTAGTCTCACATGTGGCATAAGGCAGGATGTGAATTTATTCCATTTTATTCCCCAGATTCCAGTTCTTACTGGTTTCTGGGGGTTGATTATTTGACTCAAGAGAGGAATAGCCAAGGAAAGGCAGGGAAGTAAAAAACAAACAAACAGAAAGACCAACAACAAAACATCTGCCCTAGAAACCAGATCAGATTGGCTTTATTTTACAAAGAAATAAGAACTTGAGTTCTTATAGATAGGCAGATAGGTAGATAGATAGATAGATAGATAGATAGATAGATAGATAGATTTCTATATCAATAGAGTCACACGTTAGGCAGATGGTTAGTTTTGTCCAATGCCTTAACTTTTCTGTGGGAAACTCTTATACTGAAGGGAATATTGTCTCTTAACCATTTAAAACCCAGTCCCTTGTTTCACACAGAGAATACATTTGTTTGTCAAATCAATATATTTACTTTTAAGAAAGACTTGAAATTCTGCTACCTGCCAGGCATTGCACTGGAGATGGAGAGGACAGCTATTTGAGGAGAAAACAACTAACGCCACAACAAAAGTCAGTAAGAGGAAATGTCACTCTGATTATGTCTTGGAACTTGGGGACACAGAATCATAGTATTTTAGGAGTAGGGGAGACTTGAGAGTTTAGAAATGATCTAGTCCAATAGTTCCTAATATTTATCTTTGAGTCATAGAACTCTCTTAGACTCTGATAAAGGCTAAAATTATTTCCCTGGAATAATTTTGCACCCACATATAATTCTCATCTAAGTCTTGTCTCTTGATACCCATTGAGTAAATAGCTTCTCGAAAGACACGCAGAAAGTTGAAGTTAAATCTTCAAGTTAGATGCAAGTGTTAAACTTAGTTCACCTCTTCTTTTCTATTGCTGAAAAGACATACTTCTTTCTTCCTCTTGGTAAAAGAATTTCAGAAAACAAGAGACAGTACACTGATAAGATGTAATTTTAAACCTAAGATGTATTGTGGTTAAGAGGATAGAGTTTAGTGTCAGACAGACCTGGGTTAAGTTCTGCCCATATAATTAGTGGACATGTGATGAGGGGAAGCATCTCACCTCTTTAAGCTTATTTCTTCATCTTAAAAGTGATAGGACAATATGACTTGTCCAGTGGATCAGATCTGTGATATTAAAAAAAAATTTTTTTTACATTTATTTGTTTTTGAGAGACAGAGAGAGACAGAGCATGAACGGGGGAAGTGCAAAGAGAGAAAGAGACACAAAACTGGAAGCAAGCTCCAGGCTCTGAGCTAACTGTCAGCACAGAGCCTGATGCTGGGCTTGAACCCACAAATCGTGAGATCATGACCTGAGCTGAAGTCAGACACTCAGCCAACTGAGCCACCCAGGCGCCCCAGATCTGTGAATATTAAATGAGATAATGACAATACAATACTTAGTACAATTCCTGGCTCTTAATGGATGCTTAATTAATAGTAAATATTACTATTACTTTTGTCATTAATATTATTTAACATGTATCATTAATATGTTAACATGTACCATTTAAAACCCACAGAGATTTCTGCGATACAGATGAGGCCATATTCCAAAACACTCATTCATTTAACAAATAATTAACTAATGCTATTCCAAAATACTGATTCATTTAACAAATATTAAATTAATAGTATATTTATATTTTTAAAGATTATTTTTGAGAGAGAGAGGGAGAACACACCTGTGCACATGCACATGGGGGGGGGTGCAGAGAGAAAGATAGAGGGAGACAGAGAATTGCAATCAAGCTCCATGCTGTCAGTGCAGCCTAACTCAGGGCCTGATCTCTACGAACCATGAGATCATGACCTGAGCTGCAATGAAGAGTCAAATGCTTAACCGACTGAGCCTTCAAGGTGCTCCTTAATTAATACCATGTTAAATTATGAGAAATAAGGCAGATATGGTCTCTGCTTTGATGGAGCCAATAGTATCATAACTATTTCTTTTTTGTTGTTGAGGTTATTCTATGTTTGAAACCTGAACACTACTCAATATGGTATCATGTTCTTCCTAATATTTAATTCCAAATGGAAAATTAATGCAGAAAAAAATTATGCTGGCCATTTGAAAAGAGTTTAGCTACTATTCATTTTTAAAGCTGACATAACCAATAACTAATGTAAAGACATACAACTATGAATGTTTTCATTTCTAATTCTGCAACGTTTAAGTCAGCATTGCAATTGATTAAAATGTGGCCATAAAGAGTAGCCTTGTAAACACATTAAACTGCCCAATCCTTTGTGTTTGGTTAAAAATTATGAAATAATCAAGAATTGCCATAATTAAAGGAATAATTTTTGTACCTCTCATAAGGTTTAAGCATCTGTTTGGTTGGCGTAATAAAACTCTGCTCAGTGCTAAATTTCTGCATTTATTGTTCAGCAGATATCAACAGTGACACATTTAGTAGAAGATATGCAACATCCGGCTCAGCCTTGGCAAGAGAAAGTCTTGAAAAGCATTTAACAAATGAATCATGGCAGCCTCCCATAGAAAAAAAAGACAATGGCTTACAACCTCACAGGCAGAGACATTTTATTACAGGCTCATCATCCAAGCTTTGTGAGCCTGACGAACATTGTGAACAAAAGATCGTACAAAAACATAGATCAAAATATCATGATCCTTGTGGACTGTTAAAACAGAGCATGCCTAGATATTTTCAGCCAAACAATTCTCTTATCTGTAAATATGTACCCTGTGATCAATTTCGAGATTATGTGAAAGAAGAGAAGCCAAATCATCAAGAACATTCAAAGTCTAAGAAAGAGCAAATCCAAATTAACAGTGCAATAGAAAAATTCCTTATGAATGAGGACAAAATGGAGTTATCAAGGTTATCATCAAAAATCAAGAAAACATATTCCCCAAAGAGGGTTAGCTTCTGTCATCCTGATTTATTAGAAAAAAATAGTTTGGAGATGTCATCCAAAACATCTCCCCATTGGAAACAGCAGAAAAATCAAAGTAGCCACCTGACCAACTTGGATCTTAGAAAATGTGGTAATCTTCAGGAGGGACATAAGGAAGAAAAATGGCTTGCCGATCCACAGATTCTGAAAAAGAAGAGAACCAATCAAACTGACCTCAAAGGGAAAATTAAAAAACAAAATTCAAGGATAAAACTAAATTTACACCGTTTTAGAAAAGTCAAAGTCCATCCAGAAAAATCCTTGCCAGAACGCCAAAAGAAATGCAAACACATATTGTTACCACCGAATAAATTATCTAAAGCTTCTCAGAAGGAAGCCAGTGTAAACCTTGTGTCCTCTGCAGATTTTCCCCAACAGCCAGAGAGTAACAACCATGTTAGACTCATTGCAAAGAGTGTATCTCTCAAACATGCTCCAAAGCAGACCCCACATTATAAAAAAAATACTAAAAAGACTCCTCTGCTCAGTGCTAATGACTTACCCCTAGTCAACCAGAGCTCTACAGAAGGAAACCATCGCCTTAACGGCCTCATTCCTGCTAGCAGCCCATCAACATCGCCTCAGCCCACATCCATCAAGGCTGAACACAGGCCTTCAAGTTCTCAGTTCTCGACTGCGCGAACGGAAGGTGCAACTCCCCTTGCATTGGAAGTTCCTGGGTATTTACCAGCTACGTGGGAAAATATAGGAGGTGATGTTTTACCACCCTGCAGTACCAGCGGGACTGACCAAGAGGCAACAGAGCTCACCCAGCACATGGAGCAGGACAAACCAAAGACCATTGAGCTAAATCAGTTTTCTTTGTCTCTGGGGAATCAAACACAACTTGTAGGTGTCCACAAAACTGACATCTATGAGAAACAAACTTTAGATCAAAGTCAAACTTTAAAACATGTAGAGCAACACTCAAGTCATAAGCAACTTAGAAATGAAGAAAAAACATTAATGACAAAACCAAAAATATCACATCGAATTGTGGAAAGTTGTATTATGTATGAGGGACATGATGTAAGAAAAAACCTTTTCCAAACAGAAAGTTGTGATTCCTCTCTCATTCCCTCTGAGACAGAAGCCAAGGATGACCTAACATTGATAAAGACAAATTCTATTCCATACCAAAATAGAACAGAGATTCCCAAAGATATCAGTACTTCTCTTGGGACTCAAGCCATTTGGAATCTAACCAATAGTGGCAAAAAAGAAATTGACAGCACACATGCATTGCCAAGAGTTGATGGCACTGAAGCACTAGAGATAAAAACATTAGAAAAAAAAGAGAAGAAAATGCTCAATGAAAGCGAGGCAAATTCTAGTACATTAACTAGGACTTCACAGATGACCTTAAAAGGCAGCAAAAGAGAAATGCACCACACTTGGGAAAATGGAAAAAGTGAAAAACATACGTTGTATGATTCAAGCTCTGTTGAGGCTACTATTACAGCCACGGATTTGAGTATCACATGCTTCCCCGAAACGGAAAATAGACCTTCATGTAGTGAAATTAACAGTAACATGCAAGATTTGGGAGACATTCCAACTATTCAACCAGATAAAGATAACAATGCACATAAAGAAGGTACAGTAAGAATGGAGATACATGAAGTGCTTTCCTCCTTATCAGAGTTAAAAGAAGTTAATTTTGAGACGAAAAGTAAGGTGTCTCTAATTCCTAGAAGAATGACTGAGGCTGAAAACTCTGCTCCAAAACCTATACTGTATCCACCATCTGCTGATTATGTTAATACATCACCTTTAGAGGCAGAACTCAACTAATAATCACTTTCTACTTTTGCTTTCTTGAAAAGGATGAACAAACACCCCCTGGTCTTTGCATGCATTTCCAATGCGTTATTTTGGAGGCAAAATCCTCAGCAATTCATTGTTATCAGTGAAATAAAAGTACATGACTGGATGTAATGCAAAAATAAAAGATGGAGCCACAAGATATGTTTGACACAATTAATTGAGTTTACTTCTCTGAGGAATAGAAAATGGGAAAGAAAAGTTTTGCCTAGTCCCGGAAAAGCAAGCAAGCAAACAAACAAACAAAAAAGCCTTAAGCAAATGAAAGATTAAATAAGAAAAAAGTACTTGAACAGATTTACACTTGATGTTTATTTTATGGAAATTACTATACACATCTCAATTAGTGGTATTACAATATTGCTTTCTACACAGATGATTATATATTCATATTTGTGCCTGATCTGTTTTCCTAATTATGGTATGAAAATAAAAATTGAGCTTTGTTTGTTAACTATAGTCTAGCTGATATGCATATTGGTATATTTCAACCATTTGCAACTGTTCTGTTGACAATTATCCTAGATCTTAAGTAGAGTTTTTAAAACCTGTTATTTCAATAAGAGAAAAAAATGAAGGATTTCCAGGAGTAGTAGGCTAGTTCTGTAAAACCTGTAAAATCCTCTAAATCCACTAGGTGGGGATCTCAGCTTCAATCATTTTAAAAGAACAAATGGCACTTCAAGATCAACACAATGGATCCTGAACAAAAGGAATTTTAACAAGCTTTATTGCCAATTATTATCAACTTAAGATTGTGAAAACTAAATAACCCATTAGTATGTAAGCTTTCAAGGTCTGATCTCTTGAGGTTAGCATGTCACTATTGTTTGGTGTGAGTACTCCTTTTGCATAGAAATTAAATGTCCTTATAAATTTTAGATTTAAAAGCAACAGTAGAGTAAGCCTCTCTCCTTCAAAGCCACAGTTATTGGAAAGACAGAGGTATACTCAAACTGTTTTATTTTTGATATCCCAGTAAAACATTCAAAGCATACCTTCATGGTATAGAACACTACAATATTTTATAGTTTTTAGTGGGGAAAAAAGGTCATACTTTCTCTGCTCCTATCTAGATCTAATGTATTTTTATGTATTTGTATATTTTATATATTTACATATTTCATAATATATATTTATATATCAGTATCTTTATATCAACATTTGGCAAATGGTAAAGCTTAACGCACTACTAGAACAATGTAAATACTGCTCAGATGACCCGCTATCTTCTATTTTCTCTCCTACTCAGAATTGCCAGCAAATGATGTAACTTTCTTATTTTGAAAGTCCCTAACCTTATTCCTTCCTTTCTTTCTGTTTTCTCTCTGGGTTTAAAATTTCCTTGCTTTTAACTTCAACTCCTCTCCCCTCTATTTTTGTTCAGCCTCTCTGCTTGAGCTTAGCTCCTATGCCATCTGTCTGCCTCCCCTGATCCTACTTCATTTGGTTAAGCGCCTTTAAGGTGAGAAGAGTGTCTATGCCAACTTCGTGCGCAATAACTTTCTTCTAATTGACAGCTTCCTAAGATTTGTAGACCAGGTTGGTTTTTTATTTTTTAATCTCTTGGTAGTTATCTTTCTTTTTATCCCCTTTTTCTATTTTTTTTTTTTAAAGCACCTTCACCTTGCTGCAGAGCTCTTGGCTTTGTTCTCCTCTCACTGTCAACAACATCTCTCATATCTCAGGGCCTAATGGACCAGTACTCTGGTCACTAGCTGATTCTCAGAAGACGGCGACTTTCCTCTACTCCATTTCCTAAATCCAGTCTTTCACCTCCTTAGGATGTCTTGTTTCCTTTGAAGTAGTTCTCAAGTTTAGCCTTGCTTCTGAATCCCCATGGTAACCATTATAGTCTTTGTGTTGTAATCAACTGGATTAATGCGCTAGCAGCCCAGCTAGAAGCACCGACATCCTTGTCTTGTGCTATGTCTTAGCCCTCGAATTCTCTGCCTTTACTGGGCACAAACAGCGTGAGGTGCCTGCTAAGATGCCAAGTCCCAGGCTCCATCCCAGACATTTTGACTCAGTAGATTTAGAATAGGGCCCCAGAACCTTCGTTTTAACAAATATTCCCAGTAAACTGGAACATGTAATAAGTAGCTTACATGTTGAGAAACAATGCTCAGCTATCCCAAAGCACACTAGAAGATAATTCAGTACCTGTCTCACTATGGGAACTACATAGAATTCCTTTAAGTTGAACTCTCATACCAAATTCATATGGATTTTCCAAAAAAATGCTTTTATCATATCTCTACACTGCTTTAGAGACCAAAACATAATTGCCTGGAATTTCATATCCAAATTCCCTATTCTGGTTTCCAAAGCTTTCCAAAATCTGATCTAACAGGACTTTTTTCCCCACCTCTCATTGTTTTCCAACCAGCATTTCCCATTTCCTGTAGGCTGGTGTTCTCACTCTTCCTCCTTCCCCCATCTTTGTAGGTCTTAACCAAGAAGATACACATAAGAAATAATAATATGCTCCAAATTCAAGGAGTGAGGCAAAGACAGATAAGAAGGAAAGAATGAACAGTAAACTTGATAACCTAGAAAGCCATGGCCAGGAGAGCATGGTATTATATCTCAGACCTAAAGGCGAGTTTGTTTCAAATGATGGTATAGATATTTAATCTCAGTGGCTACATGTTTCCATAACTAATAAGTCTTTCCCTTGTATCCTTTCTCTCAATGACTTTGCACATGGTCTCTGCTTATACTCTCACCAACCTCCTTCATTCAGCAAACTCCTACTTATGCTTGTGATCTTAGTGCTAGTGTCACTTCTTCCAGGAAGCCTTTACTGACCTACACTAACTTCTTGTCTCTCACTTGCCAATTCCTGTAGTAAGCATTCTCATCTAATCTTGTTTTCCTTGCTCTACCTTGTAACTATAAAATCATTAATGTGTTTATTCAGTTAATCTCCATTTGACTACCGGGCTTAGGCTCCATGGAGAGTGCATCTTCACTGAATCCTCAGAACTTGTTCCTGGGGCTGCATTTAGTAGAGACTCAATAAATAATTATGGAGGGCAAGAAAGAAAACCAGATCATTGTTTCCCTTTTCCTCAGTACTCACATGAAGACCTCACTCCATGATGCCATGATGACTCAGGCGTGTCATCCAGAAGCAGTTAGCTTCTTAACGTTGAGATGGATACTACGGCCAAGCCAGGGCCCGGCCTGACTGCCCAGCCCAAAGATAGCCAGGTAGTCAGAGACTTTGCTTCCTACTATGCTTTCTCCCCATCCTTCCCCTGAACTTCATTCCCAGAGCCCAGGCCCTGGACTGGTAGGCTTTTCTGCTTAGCAATAAAACTTTTCCAATAAGCACTTAATTTTTGGCCTCTTAGTATTTTTTTTCTTAAACCTTGAATATACCCTCCTTCGGTCTTATTCAGGTTCTCTTTCTCATTTCCTAACTTGTCACTTGTGAGATCCATCTACCCCCCCCCCCGCTCAAATACCTTTAGAAGTTGCTAATAACTTGCTTTTATCTCCAAATAAAAACTTCCATAGGTCTCTTAATTATAATCACACAATCATGAAGAGTCAGTTAATAAAAGTAAAAGGGATTTTGCTGTGATTTTCTAAATGTTATACTTTGGAACAACTCATGTACCAAAGAGAGGAAAAAAAAATTCTGGATTATCTTTTTGACATACTTATCCTTAGAAAATATGCCTAAGGTTCATATTGGAAAAAAAAAAAAAAGAAAGAAAGAAAGAAAGGCTTTTCCCAAACATTTTAAGCCATGTAATTTTCAAGACAAAAAAGTTTTGGACACTGAAATTCAGGTGAGTGGACTAGAGTCATTGATAAGCAATAGTAATAGTCATTCATTTACTCAACAAATATTTTTGACCATCTACTAGGTATGGTTCTGGATGCTGGGGTTACAGCAGCAAACAGAACAAACAAACAAACTAGTCCCTGATTTCTGGTAGTGAAAGAAGGTTCTACACAAATAAATATATAATCTGCCAGATTGAATGCTCAGGAGAAGAGATTTTTTGTTTTTTCTTTTTAAATTATTCAATCCACATGCCATAATAATCTTTATTTCTCTTCTTAAGAGTCTCCATGTACACTTGTGTAATGTCATGTGATGTAGGTTTTACCTATGGAAAATAGAGGTGGGGAACTATGCCTTCTCCTTCCAAAATCTGGCCTGGGGCTTATTCTATTTCTCCTTTGGTGAGGTACTTCCTGAAAAAACAGCTACTTATTTGCTCCCTTGTTGAAGAGAGACAAAAGGATGGAGATATAAAGTTATATAAGAAAAGCACAACAATAACTAGGGTGGTTTGGACTAGACAAATAAGGGCCATTAGGTTTTAATGTCTAAGGACTTCCAGTGTGATGAATGTGAACTGGTTCTTTCTATGCAGAGCAGAAGAATCAGTGTGGACAGATGTCAAAACACAAGGATATGAATAGACAATAAAACATGCTAGCAGGGAAATTTTAAACACTATACTAAACTGTGCTATCAGGAGAGAAGTTGTGGAATCTCCTTTGTCATTCTCTGAGAATGAAGTAGGCATCGAAATGTCTGGTATAGATAAGAATCATTTCCTGTAGACAAGTGGTCTGGGATTTCACTCTGGGATTATATGACTGTTCCCCTCAATGTTCGTAGATCTATGATCATATATAAAATTTTTTTTCACTGTTTACATATCCTACTTATTCCTTCCGGAACATCGATCGCTCCATCTGTGCTCTTACCCACTTTATCACAACCTCTCAGAGAGTTAGAGAAGGACTCGGGCTAGGCCTCCTGTCTCCTGCTTGAGCCAGTGCTACTAAAGACCGCTTGTCATGGGGCCTTTGCCTGAAGGCCTGCCTCACGGTGAAAAGCCAACATAAATCCATCTTATGCCAAACTTCTTTCTTCAGAAAATGACTAACTGTGGCTCAAGCATAGTTAATAAAATTGCAGCTGAGATGAGACCGTGAGTCATCTGTCATACCCCGGTCTCTCTTTTGCTAATCAGTTGTGAGAAACATTTCAAAATCAGAGAGCAGCAGCAAAGAAATATGAGATACTCAGACTTCTTGAGGCAATTAGAGACTAAAGAGCAGAAGGCAAATCAGTCTTCCTGCCTTGACAGCCTTAAAATACACACTGAAAGTAGACTTTGGAGTTACACTATTTGTGACAGATTTTGACCATAACACATTTTCTAAGAGGAAATAAAAATTACTCACTTCAGGACATGCATTCCACCCTCGCATCAGCAGAGATGATATGGGCTTGGGAATGGAATAGCCAATGGGAGGTCTGATATGGTGGTAAGCCATGTCTGCTGCGGCAGCCGCTGCAAACCAAATGATTATGTCAATTTTGAAATTCACATATTTATTTTAAGAAACATATGAACAGACAACAAAAAGTCATCAAAAATCAATCTGTGCAACATTAGCAGATTCAAAGAGAGCTCTATGCTGTTTTTTTAAATGCTTGAACAAAATGTTGGATAATTTGATACTATAAGATTATCTTTATAATTTTCCATTCATTCAGTTGTTCATTCAACAAATTGTGAGCAGAGGGAATTTACACAAGATCAAAGACATATACAAAAGAACACACAAACATCAAGTAGTTTTGTGTGTGTGTCTGAAGTATCAGGTATATACGTGGTGTTATAAGAAGTAAAGACTGAAAGGCAGATTGGACTGCACAAGGTCGTAAGTTCCAGGATAAAGAGCTTACACCATACACAGCTAGGCAGGGGTGCTACTGAACCTCGCAGCTCTGAAAGCACTTTTATCACTTGGGCAAGACAGATGAGTTTTTAAGCTTAAATACCATTACTGGTTGTAAGAATGTTGGGATTTTAATATTTAATATTTATAAAGTATTTATTAGTTGCTAAGCTTTTAGCTAGTCCATCATTTTAGCTAATACTACTCATTGACTGAACTCCCTAGTAACTCTGGTTACCTGCCTGCTTGGATTTCTAAATATTCCTCATCTCAGACTCCCCATTACGATGTTGTAATTCTTGGGACTTAACTCTTGATGCCTAGCTATTGTCTATTTTTCAATTCTGCAGCCAGCAATTTCTATCCTCCCTTGGAACGCAAGTTCATAGCTACTTTTTTTGAACGTGTTTTTTATTAGGCATCATGGAAGATACACACAAATCTCTTTCAAACCTCCTAACAATCATACAAAGTAAGTATTACTCTGTGTGTGTGTGTATAGAGTTAGCTTTTAATTTGTGAAAAAGTTAAATATAATTAGTAGTTTGTGTAGCCTCTTATTCCAGATTCCATGCTCTCTTCAGCCACTTCACGTTGAAAATACTTTGTGCACCACACAATGAAGCTCTTTTTAGTCTCCACAAAAATTGCTCTGTAACATTAGGACATTAGAGTTCAGGACAATGCTGCTTCCTATCTCTTAAATTGTGATGTCATAAATATTTGTCTGTATCTTAATAACTTTTTTTTGAGATATGACCTACAACCTCTACTCTCTTCCACTAAACTTTGCTCCAATTCAATTCTGTTTTAAGATCTATTAATCCAGTAACATTATATGTAACGTAACATTTTGCTTTATGGATCAGTCAGAATTACTACCTAATTTTGACAAATGTGACATTTATACTTGTTTTCTGTAGAATTTTTGAAATATGATTAGAATAAAATCTTATTCGAAGAGGACAGTTGTTAAAATAGTTGGAGTATTTCTCATATATTCTTTGTATCATTGAGCTCATGTCCAATCCAATATACAGTTAGGTAATGCCTTTTCCCCCTAAATTTCAGCAATTCTCCAAGTCATTGAAACTCCAGGTTAAAATATTTTTAATGATTCTGTATTTATCATTCCTCAAGTTTAGGTTGTTCAAATTTGGGTACAAACATTTCAAAAAGTATGTATTTCCAATACGAATTTCCCAATTTCACAGACCGTTCATATTTTGAGGCATGAGATTAATATCAAATGGCATATCTGAAGACTTTTGATATATACTGAGAAACATTTTCCCAAAACAGTTGTACTAATTTATTCTCTCAGTCACCAATGTGTGAGACAGTTTTCATTATATCAGCACTAGAATTAAGTTTTTCCACTTCATGAAAGATTTTGCTAATATGAAAGGTAAATATATCACCTCATTTCTTGTTTAAATTGTATTCCTTGATGATTAGTGAGGCCTACTATTTTCCTACATATTTATTAGTTATTTGTATTAAAATTTTTAAGTTCATTTCCATTGCCTGCCTGGTATTTTAGTATTTCCTTGCAACAGCCATTCTAATTGTACAATGGCTCCAGGTTGAGGGCAGAGTCAGGAATCCCATTTCTGCTTTTGTTTTCAATGCCCTTTGTAGAATATTTGCATTGTCACATTTACCAACCCTTTCTAGCCACTGGCAGCTAGAGTCATAGTTGCTGACACTAAGAAAACACAGGAACCAAAGACTGGCCAAAACATATTTAGCAAACTTAACATGATTTATAAAATGTGTCTTTTGTGTCACAAACTAGGTGTGTTGGGTTCCTACTATTGGCTACTCCTGACTATTTTTAATTCTTTTTTGAAATGATGTAAATAAATAAGAAAATGCATTAACTAATGTTTAATAATCATTGATCTTCTAACTCTACTTTTTCATCTCATGACCATTTGGATATTGTTGAGCTGGTGCAGTATAAGCATATAAACCAGTGTAGTGAACTCATTTAAACTAATTATACCTATCCTAAAAGGTGTGGAGGGACTATTCATAAAGTGAGTTAAATTCAGATGCAGGTGCCGAATGTGTCCTCTGAAACCCTTTTAGACACTGATACCATGTCTATAAAGTTACTTGTTTGCTTCTTGGCACTGTGTCTGGAAAATCAGTTTAAGATGAATGATTATTTAATTCTCCATTATTCAAAATAGATTCTGCAAGGCCTTGGCATTTCCTTCTCTCTTTTACTTTACACACACTTGGCAGTGATACTACTCATTATCACCTCCACCAGAAAGTGGACAATGCAACATGAGGGGTCATGGAATTGAAATTTGTCACCTTTAAAATTGCTTTGTCAGTCTTGCCTGAGTGGCCATGCTACACTAACAGCTGGGAAATTTTCCAGTATTCCAGATTCAGGACAGAGTCTGTCAGCCCATTTATCAATTTTTTATCTTGATTGCTACATAAAATATGTTAAATGCTTTATGTACATGTTGGTTTCTACTTTCACAATTGAAACTTTGCTATTAAAGGAGAATAAGGCTAAATATAAAAATATCAATAACCATTGAGCAAGTACCATTTCTTCAGCACTGTGAAAATTACCAGTGATTTAGTGAAGCTCATAATCTAGATTCTAGAGTAGGACTGTCTAATAGTACTTTTTACAATGATGGAAATGTTATGCAGTGTTTGATATGGTAGCATACAGTTATGAAGCATTTAAAATGTAGCTATTAAGCACTAGAATATGTGACTGAATAACTAAATTTTCACCTTCATTTAAATTCAAATAAATTTAAATTTAAATAGCCATGTGTGTCTAGAAGCTTCCATATTGGACTTCACAATTTTAGAGTTTAGCTTTTTCCCATTCCTATTTTCCTGAATAAAATTCAAATTAAACATGATTTTGTGAGTCAGTCTCAAGGGTTTATAAAACCCTGGTGTTCATTTGTGGATTCAAGTTCTTTATTGTTTATTAATAATTTATCAAGAAAAAAGGATATGACTAGATATTGTCAATAGGTATTCAATACAACATATGATAACCTTCATTTATTCATGTGACAAAATCTATTGACCATGCCATGTGAGTGATAATATAAGAAAAAATAAAGTCTTAGGGTTTTCAATAAAATTTGGCAAATGAATGGATAATTATTAAAGAAATAAATTGCTGGATTTTTCCTGCTTTTTATGGTTCAAACACAAAGTCAGATTTGTGATCCTATTTTTCTGAAATGCTCTTTTGTACCCTTTTTTTCTGTACTACATCTGATGCCACTTAGGTCTTGGCTTACTGAAGTGTCTCTGGGTGCCCTTCCTAAGTACTCCCATAGCACCTGGTACTACAGTAGCACATATATCATATTATACCTAATGCCTATTTATTTGCTTGCCTCTGCAAATAGATCACAAGCTCCTTAAGGTCAGGACTTGTATCTTTTCACCATCGTATCTCCTGTGCTTAGCACAGTGACAGGAAATTAGTAGGCATCCAACTGATGTGCACTAAATGAATCAATAAGTGAGGCAGTTCAAACTATGATTTCATTGGAAATAATACAGATCATGGCATAGAGGACTCAGTAAACATTTATTATACAAATGAATGAAAGTGATGGATTAATTCACATTAGTATCTTGCTTGTTATTATGTCTTTAGACCAGAGCACAATGCCTAGTTCCCAAGAAACACTGTAGAATGAATACAATGTTTAATATTAAATTGTGACATAAGTGAGTAAATTATTCAGATCTGGTGGCATATTTAGTTCACAATCTTATATTTTGTTCAGAACATTTGGGGAGGGGACCTTAATAAACTGAAACAGTATGACTATTAAGAAATGTCCTTAACAAGGAAATCTGGAGGCTTAATTTCCAGTCTGGCTTTGCTTTTAACTCCATGAGAAATCCTAATTAAGCGAATTTGCCTCTATGAGTATTAATTTCTGTACATGTAAGATGAAACAGTGAGGACACAGTGTAATGGTAATAAGCATGGGCTTTGGGGACAAGGAGCCATGCTAGTTAAGTCTTGCCTATCCCTCTTACTAGCATGTGATGTTGAGCATCTATCTTATCCTAATAGAACCTAAACCATAGGTTACTGTTAGAATTAAAGGAGACATGTACAGAGAGCATCTGGCACATTGTTAGTTCTCAATAAGTGTTAGCTGTTATTGTTGCTATAATCATCTACAGATCTAAGGGTTTTTCCTTTTCCTTTTAGTCTGAATCTAGAGAACTAGATATCAGAGATATTGTTGTATATTTTCTGTTCTGTTCAGACCAGAACTCATAGATCCTGTTGAGGTTTTCTGGGAGTATGAATACCAAGTAAAATATTGCATTGAGTTTGCAAATTACAAGAGTACAAACCATCTCCTCTGTCATCGGCCCCAGCTCATAATGTAATATGGCCACTGTGGAGAGGATGACTATGCAGCTCTTCATGATGAATTTAATTAGGCATATTGCTTATGGATAAATTGATACTAGATTCTGAATTCCTAAATTAAACTATCACTCTTATGTTTTATAAAAATAAATCTAGGCACATATAAAAACAGAGAGCAATAAAGTACAATATTTTACTTGTAAGCTTTGACTAAGATAAAACTGCTAGAATGTTTTTTTTTTTTTCAATTTTGATTGTGTGTATTTGTGTTCTAAAAACACAATTGATTCTACTTGTTTTTATGGGTATGGCTGTAGTGAAACAAAGCAAATACGTACAGCTATCCCAGCTAGAGCTAAGACACATTCTTTGTTAAACTGACACTTTTCAGTGATGTATCACCAGAGCATATAGCATCTGAGAGAGACCATGAGATTGCAATCTTGAGATTGCACTAAGAATGGCTTAATTTTTAAAACCACATCCCATTCTCATTACAGACTGTCAGAAGAATAGATTAATTTGCACCAGTGTCTATTCTCATTGCAATCTTTGTCAGTGTAATGAAGTATTGGAATGTTAATATCAGCTATGTTCATAGAAATATCACAATCCATTGGACAGATTTGATCTTTCCAGTGATCTGTGTAGTGATTGGCTGGCTCTATTCTCAGTGATAAACTGATAAAGATGAGCACAGCAAACACAGGATTTCAGAACTTTAGCTCGCTCCTATTTTCCTATCACTTGTCAAGGCACAGTCCACATCATCAATGTACTTATGTCTTTTGAGGTTATAATTTTAGGATGCTTTAGGATCCTAATCACATATGGAATATTTAAGCAGCGGTAGCAAATGACTACAAATGTGAGATCCTGTAATATAACTATGTCTCTAAACATACATAAATTCATATTTTTATAACCATATGTGAGACAAAAAAAATCGACAAGCCATATTTGGCCCCTGTACTACCATTTGCAACTCTGAATTAAAACCTCAATATGAAGTCTCACCCAAATCTGGCTAGAATAAATTGGCAGGTGTTCTTAATTTGCTGCCACGTCCGAGACTTAGTTACAGCTTGGCATTAAGGAATCCCAGGACAGAGTTGAGTCTCCTTGTGAACCAGCTGGCATCACACAGGAAAACAAAAGGAAAAGAAGAGGCACTCTTCTTTGGCCTCAAACTATAATCTGAATGTGATCCATACAACTTGGTGCGTGGTTATAAGGGAATGAGATTGGATAGAATACATATTTATGGGTTGATTTATCCTAGATTTCTTCTTTAGTTTTTCATGATATATCAGAGGAGACAGACCCAGGAGAGATATGAAATCTGGGAAGCAGGTGTTGGTTTCTTTCTCTGAAATGTATCCAAGACCACTCTTGTTTGCCAGGCTATACCAGCTCCTTTTTCATCTTGCCTGGTTCTTTTCTCTCTGCTTGGCTTCACACCTTGGCTCCTACTCTTCTTAATCTTGTCACTTCTCTCACAAATCTGCTTTCTCCCTGGATCCATCATCCTCCGGCTGGCTGAGCCAGAAACCTAGAAGTTATCCCTGACTCCTCCCTCTCCCTTGTTCTCCCATCTCAACCCGTCCACAAGTCCCACTCAAATTTCCCAGAACCAGCCTCTCCTTCTTCTTCTAAAGTCACTACCCTAGTTAAGGTTTTATACATTCATATCTAGACTACCTGGTTTCCTTGCCTCTGGTTTCAAACCTCTCCAGTCCAGCCTTTGCTTCGTAGCAAGAGGGAACATTCCAAAATAATAATAGCATTATACTACTGCCCTGCATAAACTCCTGCAGTGACTTTCATTGTTGACACACAAGGCCCTTAACTGCCTAGCTCTTGTTTTACATTTATAGCACATGTCTTGTGATGAATTCCCTTGTGTTCTCTGATTCATCCTTACTGAATTATTTGTGCATCTCTCATGCCTCTGTACCTTGTTTTTTTGTTGGGACTCCTTCTCCTCCTCCCCGCTAATTTACTTATTTAATTAGCATTCATATTTTTTCAGGTCAGGTATTGTCTGTTCTCAGAATCCTTCTCTGATACCATTTTCTCATTATTCACAATCTGGGCAGCAAACTCCTACAGGAGCATCCTTAGCACTCTGCTTCCCTCTAGTTGGGACTTACCTCTGCTCTGTACTATGAAGGCCTGAGCAAACCTCTAGTCTCTGTTTTCCTCTATACTCTAGCATAGTTCCCAGCCAGAGGAGCACTCAATGATAGCCTAAACATAATAATAATAGCTAATATTTATTGAGTACTTCCTATTCCCGGTCATCCTTCCAACTTTTTGAAGTAGATTCTATTATTATCCCCATTTTAAAACTAAGGTGAAGTATGGCTCGGTTAAGTAGCTTGCATAGTTACAAGGCTCATGCTCTTACATACTATGCCACTTCTCTTTAGTCTCTATAGTGTTTGCCTGGAAAATGCTTTCTTAAAAATTGAATTAATTGCCAAAATTTAAAAACCTTTAGATTTCTTTATTTATTTTTTAATTTTTAAAATTTATTTTTGAGAGAGAGACAGAGCATGAGTTGGGGAGGGGCAGAGAAAGAGAAGGAGACACAGAATCTGAAGTAAGCTCCAAGCTCAGAGCTGTCAGCCTGGTGCAGGGCTTGAACTTATGAACCGTGAGATTGTGACCTGAGCCAGAGTCAGACGCTTCACCGACTGAGCTACCCAGGTGCCCCCAAATCCTTTAGTTTTCTAAACAAACACACAGGAATTAGCTGATACAGTAATGGTGAGCAGTGATCCTTATATTCCTGCATGCATTGTTTGGCAAGAGCTGGGTAGTCCCTGTTCCCTTGAGTCAGAGCATGTGATTTCTTGTCCATCACACTGTCCTCTGTTGAGTGTTTGCCTGTTTCCCCCATCCCTTTAGGCATTTGATCTTGGGTGACCCTTAGGATGCTGGACGTTATGGCTTTTTGGTTCTTTCTAAACATAAGATTATAAGGTTAATTTGAACACATACTATGCAAAAGAGACTCTAACTTCAAGTTCTTCTTAGTGCAACCCATCACTTACACAAGAGTTGATGCAAATATTTGTGTTCTACTTTTGTATTTCTTCCAGGGGATAGGATACTGCTAAATCCAGGAGAATGAGCCATGTGTAATGTTGCTACTACAATAATTGATAATGCTGTCATACATTGTAGTCATGGATTTGTTCCTCTTTGTAAATGGCTAATATGTAGCTTATATTGAATCTGATGCTTCACATAATTTATTGCTGAACATATGCTAGATTGCCTAAGCACTGCAATGATATAAACAGTCTCATTTCTTGATGCATGGTCACTGTCCAACTTTAAAAAATTCAACATCTATCATAAATAAACTCTCTTTCCAATAAAGTACTATAAATTCTAATATCTGGGATATTGGAATAAAGTTATTCTTAGGGAAGACTTTTAAGTGTTTTACTATGTAATATTTTCCCACCAAAAAGGGTAAATATTCTTGGGGGTCTATGACCAGAAGGGGTCTTTATCTATTTGAAATATTCATTTTATAATTAGCAAATGATAGTGGAATAGAGAAAATTCCAAAACTGTATGAGTAAAATATGATAAAGACTGTAAGAAATGATGACTTGGGGCATGGAGGAGACTGCTTAAAATCAACATTAGAGGATTAAGGAAGATGTTTTGGGATGAAGTAATATTTAAGCTAAGTTATAAAAGTTAATTAGGGTTGGTATCAAGATAAGTGGGTAAGAGTCTTGACAAAGACAATGATGTGTGCAAAGACAGGGAGTGAGAGGAAACAAGTCACATTTGGGAAGAGAAATAGTGCCCTGTGGCTGGAATATAGATGAGAGATTGCAGGTGGCAAAAGGTAGATGTGGGGAGGAAAGTAGGAATGCAGTGTGAAGCTTTGTAGATTGTTTAAAGAAATTGTATTCTTAAGAGCAAAGGAAAAACATTGGAGATTTTAACTAAGGGAGGCCAGATGTTCTAACTTGAGTTTTTTTGAATAAAGTTAAACCCAGAATATGGCAACTGGTGAAAAGAAGATGGTCAGCAAAATGGACACAAGGACACCATTTAAGATACTGTGCAGAATTCTACATGCAAAATAAGGAAGTAGCAAGGGAGATGGAGATAAACGGAAAGATTCAGGAGATGTGTAGAAAGTGGGGTCAAAAATAAGGAAATGAGTGAGAGAGCAAGAAAGGAAGGAAAGAAGGAATAAGGAAAAGAAGGAAAGAGAAGAGTGAAAGGTGACTGGAAGTTTTCCATGAGCTTTCCGGAGACTGAGGGCCATGCAAGTAGAGAGTAATAGGAAGTCTCAACCTTGTGTTACACTGCCCTCACCTTTAATCTTACAGTTGCAGAGAGTTTCGAGTTTACAAGTTTAGCCACAAACATCATTTCATGTGATCCTTACAGTAATCTTTGTGGAGTCATCATTAACTGCATTTACAGAGGAAATGGAGTTTGTGAAAAGACTTACAGGCCAGAAGAAATGGCACACTGAAGGAAGTAACACAGTGGCTGGAGCCTAGGACGTGAAACAATATGAGCAAGGTCAAAGCTATAGAATCATGCAGAGTTGTGCAGGGCGTGTTAATAGTTTTGAGATTTAATTCTAAGAACACAGGAAGGCATAGGATGATTTTAAGCAATAGTGACATAATCAATTTTATGTTTTTAAAATACCATTTCAGTGGATATCTAAGGACTAGAGAGGAAGGGGGTAGAATAAAGGAAAGGAGTTAAATGGCTATTGCTGTAGTTATAGTGAGAAAAATGGTAGCTCTGACTAGCCTGGTGGTGGGTGGAATTTTAAGAAGTAGATAGATTTGGTATTTATCTCATCCCTTCCACTTTTTGTTCACTGTTGTTCATCACTGTCTAAGCTTGTGCAAGAAGGCAAGAAAAAGATGTAAAAAGACATATAGAATGAAAAGAAAATTTACTTTTTTTACAGATGACAAAAAAAATCTATGTGGAAAATCTGAAAAAATGTAGAAAAAGGCTACTTGAATGGATAAGTAATTTCGCAAATATGTAGAGTATGGGGTTGTTATTTAACAATTAATTAAATCTCTCTTCTAGCAAAGAACCGTTGGACATTGAAATTTTAAAAATAACATTTATGATAGTATCAGAGATAAGTCTAATAGAGATAAGCCTAAAAAATGTGCCAGGTTTGTATGCTAAAATCTACAAACATGCTGATAACAGAAATAAAAGAAGACCTAACTGAAGGGAGAGCTATACCATGTGGATTGACTGGAAGATTCAATAGTCTTACATTGTCAATTCTTTCCAAATTGATCTATAAACTCAATGTAATCTACCCAGATTTTCAGTGGGCTTTTTTGGGTAAAAATAAACCAGTTGATTCTAAAATTTATACGAAAAACCAAAAGCCTAGAAGAGTCAAAGCAATTTTATTAAAGAAGGCCATAGTTGGAGGATTCATATAACCTGATTTCAAGACTTAACTATATCCTATGAATATAATATGGTATTGGTATAAGGGTAGACATATACCAATGAAACAGAGTCCAAAAATAAGTACACATATATAAGTCAATTATTTTTGACAATAGTACCAAACTAGTTTAATGGAGAAAGGAAAGTGTTTTTCAAAATATAATGCTGAAAAACTTAAACATCCATATTAAAAAAACAAATAACCAACAAAAAATAATAAAAGCTCATACCTATATAACAACAACAACAAAAGAACACAAATGGTCTGTATAAATAAAAAACCTAAACCTATAAGAATTCTATAAGAAAACATGGGAGAAAATTTTTGTGGCCTTAGTGATGTAAGCATATATTAGAAAGAATATTTTAAAATGTATTTTAAAAGTTTAATAAGGTAGACTTCATTAAAATTAAAACTTCATTCAAGACATTGGTAAGACTATGAAAAGGCAAGCTACAGACTAAAGAAAAATACTTTCAAAATGCATAGCAGATGAAAGACTTCTACCTAGATTCTAAGAACGCTTACAAGTATATAATAAGGTAACTAGAAGAAACACATCACCAAAGAAAGAGGTATGAACACAAACATGTGAAAAGACTATCTATATCATTAGCTATTAGAGAAATAGAAAGTAACACTACAATGATGTGCAATTACATACCTACTTAAATGTCTAATGCCTTATTTTAAAAAGACAACAAAAATGTCCTGGCAAGGATGTGTAGCAACTGAGATAGTAATACATCGCTGGTGGCAATCCACCATGGTACAGACAGCTTAGGAAACCTCTTATCATAAGATTTAGTACTGTAATCATTTCTTATATGTTTATTCAAGAGTAATAAAACCATCCACGCAAATACCTGGATGATTTTAGTATCTTATTCATAGCAGCCCCAAAGTGAAAATAATTCAAATAATCATCAACTTGTAAATGCATTATTAAATTGAGATACATCCACACAATGGAATATTAGTTAGGAACAAAAAGGAATGACTGAACGTCAACAACATTCTATTTATAGGACATTCTGGAAAAACAAAACTATAAAGACATAAATCAGATAAGTGACTGTTAGGGGCTGGATGTTGGAAACAATGAATTAACTCAAAACAGGCACTAAGGAACGTTTTACAGTGAAGGAAATACTCTATATCGTGATTGTCATGATTATATACTTGTTGAAACTAATGGAATTGTTAACCTAAAGTGGTAATATTGTTTCAGTTCAAAATAGAATCTTTACATTCTCACTATAAGGGCTAAATCTCATCATTTTCTATGAAAAGCATATAGAGAAATATTAGGACAATTAGAAACTATGCAGAGGGTAATTGAAGACTATATGATATTACAGGGAAATATCTTGAAAAGAGAGTGGGAGATGCGCCTTTGCTCTGCAAATGAATGCTAATAATTATTGGGATCTTAGTTAACACTTTTAATTTGTGAGTATCCACATTTACAGGATTTGTCTTTCCCTAACACCCCTTTGACTTTATCCATCTGATATATTATGATAGGGAGGCCATGAGGAGTTTGCAATGTAATTCACTTAAAATTAATTTGTGATTTAATCTAAAAACTATTTTTCAAGCATACTAGGTTCTGGGGAAGCTCTTAAGAAGGTTCCAGTCTAATGGTGAATACAAGTAAGTAAACAGATTGACAAAACATAAAAGCTGAAACTTATATACAATGAAGAGACAGATGCAAATAAAATTTACTTTAAGCCTCAAATATGTGTGTATTTTTTATGTGATTAGATTTCCTGCCTCTACTATCTATGTGTATACAGGGTATAATGTATATTATCACCACAAATTAGGCTCTCTCACAAAGCCCCATTTTTGGAACCCATCCATTTATGTAATACAAAATTATTAGGAAAAGCAATTCTCTTTTATATAATGTGAGACAAGCAGAAGGCAGTCTGATAGGTTATTTTTATGTGTTGTGACTTTCAGCTCACCCCTATATACACACTAAAAAGTAGTTTCCAGAATCTAATCTCAAAAAATAAGTATAAATTATCCACATTATTTGCACTCACCTGCTATGTGATGATAGTCATTTGCTTGTTTTATTAGCAACAGATAAATCAAAGCCCTAAACTCTAATAAAATACACCTACACTATGTGTGTGCTTGTGTCTAAAATCACACAGTTAGGTCAGCAAATTTTCTGGTTTGGGCACATGCCTTAAAACAATTTGAAGTTGTTTACTTAATTCTCACTGTGGAGAACCTACCAAGAGTAATCATTTTGGGGGGAAAATGTTTCTTGAAGTTGTGACAAGGCATAGAACTCTGGAAAACAGAGAAACCTTTCAGGATATCTTACCTGGCTTGAGATGAGCAAATGGGATCTCACCAGTGAGAAGTTCCCATAGACACAGAGCGTAGCTGAAGACATCAGCTTTGATGGTATAGCGTGTACACTGTGTGAACACCTCAGGGGCCATCCAGCGGAGGTTCTGCGTGTCCAGAAACATCGACAAGTCAATTACCAAGTGTGTAGTTATTCCGTGGAAGAACAGTGTTCTTCTCAGTGAGGATTTGGTAAGTGTTCTCTCATTGTTCTCAAAAGATATAAACATAAAACAACACTGATTCCCCCGTCCTCTGCAACAAACTGATGTGTTTATACATGAATAGTGGGCTTACTATTGTTGTTCAGTTTTACAAAGGCATTTTTTTAACCATTGGAAGATCATGAAATTCATAATGATTCCTATTGCAAAAAATTAATCATCAAGTAACCCTGGTCTTATAAAATGATCACAGCAGCAGCATTTTTTGTTTACTTCTGAGCATTTTCCCCCTAGAAGCCTTACAAGCTTCTGAACAGCCAACCACATTTCATCCAAGAGCTCTATGCCTCCCTGGGGGTGAATCACACACTGTGGGAGGCACCTTCCCTCCTTTAGATCTTCAGGTTGTAATTTAGGAAGCCACTAAATTAGACCCATAAATAATGCCCTCATAACTGAGGACAGGGCCTTAGGAGAGTGCCCAGAATATTCCTATGAAGCAGATATCTCACTGGCTGGATCAAGTCTGTCATATCTCCTGTGTTTACCCAGTTGTGTTATTTCTGAATGTGGTTTGTGCATTATTCCAGGAAGAAAGCCTATAAAACGTTATAATTTTCTCTGTACAAAGTTTTATATTCATGTTTTGGTGGCATTATTTACATTTTTTTCACTTGCAGTTATGCATTTTTTTTGGTTTGAAATACAACTTTCCATTCTGGGATGCAAATGGCATACATTTGGTTGATTTGTGGTTTAGGGAAGGGCACTAGGTTTTGAGGTAGGAGATAAAAATTCCAGTGCCGGCTCTACCATTCACTACTTGGGTAGCTTTGGGCAAGTCTTGTTTGCGCCTGGACTTCGGGTTCCTTAAGGGCAGAAGAGGAGACAAGCCCATCCAGTTGTAAAGTCTCACGGCTCTGTAACCGCATCGGTGAGCGTGGCCACTTTCTTTCTTTGTATTTTCACTGGAGGAAACCAGCATTCTCTTATTGCTCTTACTGAAATTCTATGTAGAGCTGGCTCCTGGTCATTCTTTTGAAGTGTCTACCTTATTTTGAAATCATGCATAATTATAGCATTCTAAGGATATCTATATTCTGATTATGGTGCTTATATGCAATTCTTCCACCTGGGCTTTCACATCCCAAATAGCCTCTACTTATGAAGAAGATTATGCATTGTGTCACAACACTGCATAAGTGGGAGTAGGCATACAGTATGCCCATTTTTCCACAGGGGAGCAATAGAGTAATTATCCAACTTACATAAGGCCACATACCTAGTAAGAAACAAAATAGCCTTCAAAATAAATCTAGAGTAGTGCTATGCTTAAAGACTGTGCTGCTATTATTTAAAAAAAAAAAAACTTGCTGTTGGTGAAATTCAATTCAATTTCATTCAACAAAAGTTTACTTAGCCAGAGTCTGGATGTATTTGAGAATCACCTGGGGGAACTTTTAAAAGATATAGGTACCCAAGACAAGCCCCAGGTCAGTGAAATCAGAGTTTCTGGGGGTTGGATTTAGGCAACGTACTTTTAACAAATGTCTGAAGTGATTTCAATGTGTTACCACGGTTGAGAACCACTGATTTGGGTACCTCTATGTCTCAGGTACTGTGCATCCTGTCAAAAGAGGACTCATTCTTCCTACCTCCCTTACCTCATATCTTGTCATCCTCCTCTTGCTCTTTCCACTACAGTCATTTCGTCTTTGAGCACACAAAGAAGTTTCCTGTCTCGGGGCCTTTGCACTTAATGTTCCCTTTGCCTACATTGCTTTTCCCCTCACATGGATGGCTCCTGGCCAGGCCTCTCATGAAATGTTGCCTTTCTCTCTTGCCCTATCTAAGTGACACCCCTATTCTCCATTCATATACTGTGCTTTGTTTTTTCTCTGTAACACTTAATCATAACCTGATATATATTTTGTTAATTTGCTCAATGCCTATCTCCTTCCAGTAGAATATTAGAAAATTATTAGGAATAAAAAAATTAATTTGTTCCCTGCAGTATCCTTTGTTCCTAGAAGGATGTCTGGCATCTAGTAAGTAGTCCGTAAGTATCTGTTGGATGAATGAGTGAAATCTACCTGGGGAAACCAGGCATGCCTAATCGTAGTTACAATACAACATGATCTGTGATGTGGTTCCTGCCTTCCTCTCGAACTCATCTTTCACTTTCTCTTCCTCACCCAGAGCATGCCAACGATGCCAAGCTATCTGAAGTTCCCCCAGGAAGTCTGATGTTTCTCATCCTTCCCCTTGTCTCTGCTCATGCTGTTGTTCACTCTACCTGGCAGTCTTTTCTGTTTTCCCTGCACCTCATCCACTCCCATTCATCCCAAGATGCCTTGTCACACCTCATTTATCACTGGACTCCATACTGCTTTAAATCTATCTGCCTATTACTGTGTTTTCCCCATAGAAAATAAGCTTTTGCCATCAAGCTTTTCTTCATATTTTGCACTCCTGGTCCCTTGCACAATGTCTGACGCAAGGTTGGCTTTCAATAAATGTTTGTTGCCTGAATGAGTTAGGGTACATATTAGCAGTACAAAATGCTACAGAAGCACAGACAGAAAAGTGAATGGAGAGGAGGGAGCAGGTGTGTGTGTGGGGGGGATGTTATGGAAGGGAAGGCACTTAAAATGGATAAAATTTCCTGGGCTTTGCAAGCCCTTTTTAGGTGAGGCGGAGTGAAGGGCTGCCCAGACAGAGAAAGCCACACTAGCAGAGACACAGGGATATGAATGTGAATGGCATTTTGGGGGGAATGAGCAGGAGGCTTGTGTATTAGAGTGTGGGGGACTTGAGAGAACTTACTGTAGGAGAGGGCAGAGAGGAGCCCTGTGCCTGATTTGGGAGTGCAGGAGGCTGCCAGGCAATGAACTTGGATTTTGGCCTGTGGGTACTGGGTATCTGTGATGGTTTATAGGAGGAGGTAAATTGTCAGAGCCTAACACTTGGCTCATATTGCTAAGAAGGAACTGCAAGAAAGTACTGGAGTTAGAATCCTACCTCTAGTCCAGAAAGAGACAATGAAGGCCTGGACTGAAGTGGAAAATGAGAGGTTGGGATGAACTTAAAACAAGCATGCAAACAAACAGAAAACATGACTAAGTAATGTGTCTGGGGAAGCAGAGAAAGGAAGGAATGGAAAATTACCCTAAGCTTAGGGAGTTCAATAGCACACGTGGTCTAGGAAGAGAAGTTACTTTTTGGGGGGAGGGAGGAGAGTAAAAGAGAGAGCAGGTAATGAATTTAATAGCAGATGTTCTTGAGTACAATTATGCTTGCTCCAGATGTTGTAAGTTATATTTTACTTAAATATCAATGCTTGGTTATATGCCATATTGCCTTACAATGCTAAAGCAGGAAAAAGTTGTTCCTAGATGCTGGTTAACTACAAATTCTATAGTTAGTTACTGATTAAATGTCAACTCCCTCCATGACTTAATAAGAAGATCTAAAAATGAAAGCCAATTAACCATGCCTGCCTTGTACTTATTTCAGTTATATCCGACACAAATTCTGTATTATTTTATCCATCGCATTATATCTAATCTATTTTTCTCGTACAGCCTTGAAAGAGTTCTTCTGAGGGCTTCCTGAAAACAGAAAACAGGAGGAGACGTCATGCTGCCCCTGGGACAGCGACAAGACTTCCAGTTAAAACTGCTCTCATCGCACTTCCTGTCATGCTGAGTTTACACATTTTAATTGTTTCATAATTAAAGGGAACACAAGGAGCGGCAAACCCCAGGTTGATTTGTCATGTTGTCTTCATCCAGAGACTGTAGGAACCTTGATTCTGATGGAAAGAGAAAATGAATTTGTATTAAAGGAAACACCTTTAAAAACAAGTTGAAAATCACAACTAAAATTCTGAAACCCCTAGAAGCCTCTTATTTAAATGGTCACTTCCTTTCTTTTAGCTGCATATATCAAAGAGAAAAGAATTGAAAATAAATGATATATTTTTAAGATTCAGGGTTACTGAAATTTGAATGGCTTAGAAAAGTATAGCTGTCAGTGTGAACTGCTTTTTCAGATTCATCATATAATATGAGGAACCAACTAAGAATGAAGAAAGAAACTGATGCCATTTGGGTATTTTTCATGGAAATCTCACCTCCAAAATCTGCCACCACAGCATGACCGTCCTCATAGAGAAGGATATTGTGACTATAAAAAAAACAAAACAGAACAAAAACAGTAAAAAACAAATAAACAAAAAAACCCAAAAAACCCCCCAGAAAACAAAAACAATCACCGACTTTGAGTAAACTATTTATTTCTGAATCTGACTGGCTCCTTAAGGAAAAGGTTGACAGTCATCATTTGTTTACCCAGATGCTGAAGGAACTGCAAAAGACTGACAGAGATCTTAGGTTAGTGACGCTGATTTTCTTAATTTTGCTAATTCAAAAGGAATATTTACAAAATCATTTTATATCTAACTTTGAAAGTATACAGGGTGTCTCATTTTGGATAATCCTCTAAACTTTTAGGAAAGTCCCATTTGCTGAAGATTAGTTTTTTAGCTCTTGGTGGTTCATTTGCTAATACAATGGCTAATGTCAAAGGCATTGGTGAGTATATGAGAGCCAGATCAAGGGAGTCAGCTTGCTGGCGTGCCAGGCCCCGGGGTAGTTCAAGTCAGACCTGACATAAACATAATAAAAGGACCCTTTGTGGAAAATGTCTTGGCCAATACGTTCTAGCTACAATACCAGGAAGGAGTGTTTTTAAGTCTGATACTAGCTAAACCACTTTTTAAAGTCCTAGGGAGGAAAAGGTTTATACCTTTATAGGTATCCAAAGTTTTTCTAAACCAGAATTCAAGGGAAATTAAGAATGTCCTTCCTTTTCAAAAAGTAAATCAAGGCTGAGACAGCTCCCAAATAGGTCATTCTTTCTCCCACATACTGGTAAAATGAGTTGTGGGGTATCTTATGGATGGATAAGCATATCAGGATCCAAGATCATTTTTGAGTGTTTCTTACGGAATGCCTTTTTTTAATGTTCCTTTCACATTTGGCTTGTAAATGAGTCATTTTAGTATTAGGAGATCGTCCACTGGATTTCTTTTAGTGTCTATAGGTTATACTATATTTATTGTATTTGTTCTGTCCTTAATTGTTTTGCTTTGTGATCAATATAAAGAAAACACTATTATTTTCTAGTCCTGAATAAAACCCAAATAAGATAATGAATTCTTTACATAAATGTTTTTTGGGGCTGACTGGAGCATTATAAGAAATTTGCTTTTGAATTTTCTTAGTATCATTAATGAATTTTATTTCAGCAATATAGACTTAATCCTCTTTTCAACTACCTAAAATCTAGAATATGTTTAAAGCCACTTTGCTTGGAAAAACTCAGTGTAGAAGTAATCAAGGATGTCAAAACAAAACCCCCAAGATGGTCTCTTTAACTTCAAATTTATCAGTTGCAACATGTGATGAGAAGACTGTCATGATAAAGACCCTGATAGAATCAGGAACTCTGGAAGTTCAAGTACTACAAGAGAAATACATCTAATGCAGTACCACCAGATTCTCTGAAGGACTTATGGAAGTTTCAATACCACAATTCTTGGTCTATCAATGATAATGTGTGTTACATTTTAGAATTATCATTAAAACACATACTGAGCATGGATTCCTCAATCACAATACACTTATATGTATAGCATCCTGTCTGTTATTTTATTTTAATGTCAATCAGTTATCTAGAGCAGTGGTTTTTAAAAAACATTTTCAGGAGCATAATCTCAACATATAAAATAGAGTTTTAAATGGAGCTGTTTTGGTTAAATATAGGGAAAGTCTCTCTGTACCACTAATTAAACATTCGCTTTTTCCACAATAGTAGTCATCAAGGCAATAGCTTAAAAACATGGATTTTGAGAAGCTACTAGATAAATTACACTTGTTTAGAATATTTATTCATTTGTTTGCTTAAATTTCTTCCAAAGTAAATATTTTATGTTATTAAGAATGATTATACCAGCCAGCTGGAGTTGGGGTGGAAGGTTTAGCAAAAATTTTACTCTTTTATCAAAGAAATTTAAATGAATTTGGTCAATGGGCCCCCCAGTGCATCACAGTATGAGAAACAGGGTATGTCAGGAATTACATAGGGATTATTTTCCTTGCTGTACCTCCAGCATTTTTAGCACATATATTGCACAGGAGTACTCAATAAACTTTTGTCAGCAAATAAATTAATTTAAAGTAACTGAAAATAGACAGTCATGAGTACTCTTTGAATACCACTCATCCATCTACGGATAAATATTAGAATTCACAGAATCCTACAATTGGAAGAGACATTAGAACTAACTTAGTAAAACTCTCTTATTTCCTAGAGGAGGAGTCCAAAGCTCAGAGCACTTTAGTGTATTAACAGAGATTACACAGTTAAGTACTAACAGTGAAGATGTAGAATCCAGTTCATGTAGGCCATTATCAAGATACTCTGAGAGATGCAAAGTGAAGCAAGTTATAGATTTCATCTTCAAAGAACTTATAATCAGCTGATAAAAATAAAGATGAATGTGGGCTATGTAAGAATTCAGAGAAAATAGAGTAGGTTAAAAAAGGAAATTATCTTTGAAGTGGGCCTTGAGGGACAGTCAGTAAGTCTATAAATATAAATTGGCTAAACGTGGGTTATATACCAAGAAATTTCCTATATACTGGGATATGGTAGATATAGGCAAGGAATTTGTGAGCTTATGTTGTAGTGAGGAAGAAATGAGGCAGAGATGAAGGGAGAAAAGAAGTCCAAGTTGGGGGATGATCTTAGTAAAGGCCAAGAGTTGGGGATGCCTGTAGTTGGTATCAGGAATTACAAGAAGAATATACTTATTAAATTGGAGAGTGCATGCTGGAGAATAATGCAGGAAAATCAAGTGGAGGTGGTGTTGGATTATTACAAGCGAATATGAAAGCTGGGAAGGGAATTCTAGGCTTGATACAAGGAAATAGCACATTTTTATGCATCGGGTACAATGTTCTGAAAGCAGAGAAATTAGCATTTAAGAATAATTTTAGGCCTGGGTACTTAGGACAAAAGTAAAAAATAGGGTGTATCCATCAAAATATCTAAAAGAAGGTGGCTAGATTTTGGGATAGCTTAGATAGAGAGGAAAAAAGGGAACAGAAAACCAAGGATCATTCTTCATCATACCATGAGTTTTCTAGTTTAGAGTTCTTAAGCACAAAGTAATAACATATCCAATTAGAAAGGGGTCTTTCTAAAAATTATATGAACTTTTATGAAAAGGATAGTGGCTGACTTGGGAGGCTGAGACACTTGACTAAAGTCAATGTTGTGCTTGGCAAGACTGGACTCACCAGACAACTACTATGTTTGTCAAACTAAAATGACATGTAACATGAACTCTTGTATTCTTTTTACATTAAAAACATTTTTTTAAGTTTTAATTTATTATTGAGAGACAGAGAGAGACAGAGCGTGAGCATGGGAGGGGTAGAGAGGGGGAGACACAGAATCTGAAGGAGGCTCCAGGCTCTGAGTTGTCAGCCCAGAGCTCGATGGGGGGCTTGAACTTTAAAACCGCAAGATCATGACCTGAGCTGAAGTCAGATGCTTGACCAACTGAGCCACCCAAGTGCCCCTTAAGTTTTTTTTAAATGTTTATTTATTTTTGAGAAACAGAGAGAGAGAGAGAAAGAGAGAGAGAGAGAGAGAGAGAGAGAGAGAGAGAGAGAGAGAGTGAGCTCCATCAGGGGAAGGCCAGAGAGAGAGAGGGAGACACAGAATCTGAAGTGGGTTCCAGGCTCTGAGCTGTCAGCACCGACACTGATGATGGGCTTGAACTCATGGACTGTGAGATCATGACCTGAGCCGAAGTCGGACACCCAACTGACTGAGCCATCCAGGTGCCCCCGAACTCTTGTGTTCTTAACAAACAATAGCAAATTAAACAAAACAAAGGATGCAGTGACAATTTAGGAGCACTGGAAAATGAGAGTTTATAGCAGTAAATGGGGCCAAATGTCAAAAAGGAATCTAAGCAAATAATATCGAAGAACTTTGGGAAGTGCTGCAATAAAAGGGAATTTCCTACTTACTTCAGGATAGTCTTCTGGATTTGTCCACTCCTTTTCTAAATGCTCAGTAATAATGAAAACTAGCCTTTAAAACTACCTCTAAGATTCATCCATTCATGTTTTAGTTAGTGCTGAGTCATACTTCATGGAGAGAGACAGGCAGAAGGTGAAGCTGAAAGAATCTGTGTTATCAGTGACAGCAGAAAGTCTTTGAAGGGGGCTTTGTCATGGGTCAGAGTCACTGGAATTGGGGTTGAGGATTCGTAGGAAAGGGGATGAGCTTGGAGCTGAAGCCAGTCAGGACAATAGAAGTAATGCAATTATTATTTATGATAATTTGAAGAGTTTACCTGAGATTTGTCATGAATGGCAAGTTTTGAGAGGAAGAAGAACAGTAAAAATTGAGGGGCAGTAATAGGGTAGGAGTTAAGAAAAAAGTGAGTAAATATTGGGTGAGAGCCACCTGTGGGCAAACACTGGTGTTTCTGAGATTTTTTTTCTATACCTCATGGAGCCACTGTGTGGTTGGTATTAGTATATCTATCTTATGGATGGAAAACTGAGGACTAGAATGGTCACCTAAGATGACCAGTGTCACAGCTAGTAAGAGGTAGAGAAAGCATTCAAATCTCAGCCTCCAGAGTTTGCCCTTTTTAGGAGAAGCTGACTCCCACATCATCCAGATAGGCCCTGAGGAGCCAGGACTCTTCCAGCTTGATGTCTAGGCAGAAATTCCAGAAAGTCTGTTTGAGTGAAGAAATTGCTAACAATTCCAGCCAGCGCTAAAAATTCCTGTGTTCAATGTATGACTATAAGGTAAAAAGAATGAAGTCAACAAGCTACATGGAAATAAATTTAATATACCTCTGATTACCAAGAACCAGTAGACAAATACTAAACCTTCTTCCCTTCCAGAGTGTGGTTAGTGTGTCATATGTAGGTGAATGAAGCATAACCTTTGAACAGGAAACATGAAATTTGACCTGAGAATTAAGCTAGGTACACAAAGAATATCATCGGGATCAGAAGAGTGAAAGAAAACAAGGTGATTGGAATTCTAAGGCTTTTTACCCACCAGGACACCACCTGGGAGGTTCATTTTTATTTGCTTGCTTTTGTATAAAATTCTGGGAAGAGACAGTCTTCCGTTACACATGAGGCTTTATGGAGCATCTATCTTCATGCACACAACATTGGGTGGAAACATCCCTTTGAATTAGACCCTTTTGATGTGAATTTGGTAGATAAGCAAACCTGTCAGTAATTGATTACTAAATTTAGAATTTAGCCCAACTCCTACCATCTGGGGAAAGAGGTAAAGAGATGAGAAAAGAAGTAAGGGGCAGGAGATGAGAAGAGATAGGTTACACTGAAAGGAAGGAAGGACAACTGTGAACAGATGCTGTAATATACACATCTGTACACATAAGCAGTGAACACACGTACACATACATGCACACTTGCCATTTAAACTCCCTGGAAATATCTTTAAGGATGCCATGTTGTTGGGGAATGCCCTCCAGAAGGCATAGGTTTGGGAAGTTTCAAGAGGTAAAGATCAACAAGCCCTTAACTCTTACAGTAATTTTTGGCATTTCTGATTTAACATTCTTTCCCTACAAATGAGACTATTTTCAATGAAAATTAGCCATATCAGCGAACATGGGATTCAATTAGAGTTCAAACACATTGAGAAGACTCCCTGGTCTGTGGTCAAAGAAGTAGTCACCAGAACCAGAACTGTTCAGTTATCCAAGCAATTAATGCCAGCCCCTCTCTTCTGAAAACCAGTCACAGACTCACTCTGAAACACCGAGTGACACCTAAACAATGAAAATCTCATTGGAATAATATTTTTTCTTTTTTAAATTTTTCAAATTTTATTTAAATCCAAGTTAGTTAACATACAGTGCAGTAATGATTTCAGGAGTAGAATTTAGTGATTTATCACTTATGATAACACCCAATGCTCATCCCAACAAGTAATCACCTTAATGCCCATCATCCATTTAGTCCATCCCCCTACTTCACACCCCTCCAACAACCCTTAGGATGTTTTCTGTATTTAAGACTCTCTTATGGTTTGCCCCTCTCTCTCTATCTCATTTTTTCCTTCCCTTCTCCTATGTTCATATGTTTTGTTTCTTAAATTCCATATATGAGTGAAATCATATATTTATCTTTATCTTACTGACTCTTTTCACTTAGCATAATACATTCTAGTTCCATCCATGTTGTTGAAAATGGCAAGATGTCATTCTTCTTGATTGCTGAGTAATATTCCATTGTATATATGTGTATATATATCACATCTTCTTTATCCATTAACCAGTCAGTGAACATTTGGGCTCTTTGCATACTTTGGCCATTGTTGATAGTGCTGCTATAAACATTGTGATGCATGTACCCCTTGAAATAAGCATTTTTGCATCCTTTGGATAAATACCTAATAGTGCAGTTGCTAGGTCATAGGATAGCTATATTTTTAATTTTTTGAGGAGCCTCCATACTGTTTTCCAGAGTGGTTGTACCACTTTGCATTCTCCCCAGTAGTGCAAAAATGTTTCCCTTTCTCTGCATACACACTAATATCTGTTGTTAATTTTAGCCATTCTGGCAAGTGGGATGTGGTATCTCATTGTCGTTCTGATTTGTATTTTCCTGGTAAGTGAATTTGAGCATCTTTTCATGTTTCTGTTAGCCATCTGGATGTCTTCTTTGGAAAAGTGTCTATCTGTGTCATCTGCCCATTTCCTCACTGGTTATTTGTTTTTTGGGTGTTGAGTTTGAGATGTTCTTTACAGATTTTGGGTACTAACCCTTTATGTGATATTTCATTTGCAAATAACTTTTCCCTTTCTGTCAGTTGCCTTTTAGTTTTATTGATTGCTTCCTTTGCTGTGCAGCTTCATATCTTGATGAGGTCCCAATAGTTCATATTTGCTTTGGTCTCCTTTGCCTCAGGACATACGTCTTGTAAGAAGTTGCTATGGCCAATGTCAAAGAGATGGTAGCCTGTTTTCTCCTCTAGGATTCTGATGCTTTCTGGTCTTACATTTGGATGTTTCATCCACTTTGACTTTATTTTTGTGTATGGTGTAAGACAGTGGTCCAGGTTCATTCTTCTGCATGTCGCTATCCAGTTCTCCTAACACCATTTGCTGAGAAGACTGTCTTTTTTCCATTGGATATTCTTTCCTCCTTTGTCAAAGATTAGTTGGCCATACATTTGTGGGTCCATTTCCAGGTTCTCTATTCTGTTCCATTGGTCAATATGCCTGTTTTTGTGCCAATACAATACTGTCTTAATGATTACAGCTTGAAGTCTGAAACTATGATGCATCCATCTTTGGTTTTCATTTTTAACATTTACTTTGGCTATACAGGGTTTTTTTTTTCTGATTCCATACAAATTTTGGGGTTGTTTGTTCTAGCTCTGTGAAGAATGCTGGTGTGATTTTGATAGGGATTGCATTGAATATGTAGATTGCTTTGGGTAGCATCGACATTTTAACAATATTTGTTTTTTTAATTCATGAGCATGTAATGTTTTCCCATTTCTTTGTGTCTTCTTCAATTTCTTTCATCAGCTTTCTATAGTTTTTAGTGTATAGATATTTTATCTCTTTGGTTAGGTTTGCTCCTAGGTATTTTACGGTTTTTGGTGCACTTGTAAATGGAATTAATTCCTTGATTTCTCTTTCTGCTGCTTCATTATTGGTGTATAGAAATGCCACAGATTTCTGTACATTGATTTTATAGCCTGTGACTTTGCTAAAAACATGTATCAGTTCTAGCATTGTTTCGGTGGAGTATTTTGTATTTTCTACTTAGAGTATCATGTTGTCTGCGAAGAGTGGAGGTTTGGCTTTTTCCTTGCTGATTTGAATGCCTTTTGTTTCTTTTTGATGTCTGATCGCAGAAGCTAGGACTTCTAATACTATGCCAAGCAATGGTGGTGAGAGTGGACATCTCTGTCGTGTTCCTGACCTTATGGGGAAAGCTCTTAGTTTTTCCCCATTGAGGATGATATTAGTGGTGGGTCTTCCATATATGGCCTTTATGATTTTGAGGTATGTTTCTTCTACTTTCTTGAGGTTTTTCTTTTTCTTTTTTTTAAATCAAGAAAGGGTGTTGTATTTTGTCAAGTGCTTTTTATGCATCTATTGTGGGGATCATGCGATTCTTATCCTCTCTTTTATTAATGTGATGTGATTCCAAAAGTCCATATTGTTTGTGTGTCATTTTATTGTGTCAAATGAAGCTCAAGCCCAGAAGCAAGTAGCTTAGCTAATTAGTGCGCCAAATCAACCTTGCAGCATCAGTAGCTCAAAGGGCTTTATTGCTGTCTTTGGTGATCATGCAGTACAGGAGAAATGCCATGCTGGAATGGTGTTCACCAATGTGGATATGTGCATAGGTTTACCCTTCCTGCTGTGAAGGCGTTGTTCTGTGGTAGAATCCACAGTGCCTGATTTTAAAGAGATGACAATCTAATTGGGTATGACATGCAAACTGAAAGGAAGAAACATCACACACAAGCTAGAATGTAAAGTGGCCTTTACTGTCAGACCTAGCAAAGAATATGCTGGATATGAGAATTAATTCTGGGAAAGATCACCAAAGTATAAAGGAAGGTCTTAAGCAACGGGATGAACAGAAAAGGACCTGGAGTCAGAGTATCTGGTTTTTGCTGATACAAGTCATGTGAATTTGGACATTTCGTGTTTTCTCATCTTTAAAAATTTAGAAAAGAATGAAGAACATTAAAAGACAATACATGGAGTTTTGTAAATTCTAAACTGTTAAATAGGTATTGGTTATTATTTAATACACAGAAGATCTAGCTTACAGAGTGTTTGTACAACTTACAAACAATGCCTTTTGTAAACTATACACCCATGTGCTTGTTAGGTAGTAAGGGATGAGTCTTGGAAGCAATACACCTTTCTGAATCAAAACCCACAGGAGAAAGTGACTTCACTATGGAGTATTTCAAATCACTCTTAGCCCTAGAGAGCCTCTTCTCCTTCCATTCTCATTGTCTAGTTCTATAAAACTATTGCTGCTTTGATTGAATGACTGCATTTCACCTAAAGGAATCTTTGTTCCCCTGACTGCATTGATGCTGCAGTATTGGGAGTTGGCTCCAGCTTTGTCTTTTACCATGAAGCAAATGATTTGGGTCAATTGTTTATGTAACAGAACTGAGTATTTATCTCTTTGAAATGTCTGTCCCTTACAGATGACTCCACAATAAAGTTCTTTTAACCTTAGCAATGCATGCACTTAGCAGAATATAAAATATAACAGAGGGCAAAATTTACTTCATCCAATGTGAATACAATCCAAGCTCTGACCTTCAGTTCTCTCTTCCATAGGAACACAGTTCACTTTGAGGAAAGAATAAGCTGTTTTCAATGTAGTGTGTGTGTATTTATATCTTCTAAGTATTTTCTCAAAAATTTTTAAACAAAAGTGAATGGAAGTTAAATTCTGGTGGTTCTTTGTGACTTTTTTTATTTTTTTACTCCAACCTCAGAACTGAGTTAATTTAATGAAGTCATTATGTAAGCATCATGAGTCTTTTCATTTTAATTGCCTATATTGAAAATTTACCTAAAGTGCTCAAATGATTCATAATCAGTTGGTTATGCACTATAGTCCAATACTAATTGTCACTATTAATCAGACTGGCCTGATTATTAGACCATTTTCCAGTTCTGACTTTCTTCCAGAGCCAGACTGAAGTTCATGATGGCCTTAGAAGGATCAAGGTGACTTGCTACTCTGCTACCATTAAGAGTTTTTTTAAAGCCACTTAAAAAAACCACATAAATATTAATTCATTTTTTTTCTGAATTATAGAGCCATGTAATTGCCTGTGTCAGTTGCTACTAACAAACACTAGTTTAAGGGCACCATGGCCAACCTCTCAGTGTCCTGATTTGAAGAGACAACAGCCTCAGAAGTGTAAACCTAATAATGCAACAGCAGTGCTCCCCAGACTTCCTATAAGCCACTGTTTTCTGATAAATGCCTGAAGGTGATTAACTTACATGATTAAAGACACATGGCTATCGGCATGCCTGGAAGCATTCCAAGGGTTAAATCAGTGGAAGCAATTAGGCTTCATTTTCAATCTCATCACACTGTGAAAGTCATTAGTTTACAAACACATCTGCCTGACAAGCAATCATTCAGACCTGATGCTGAGAAGTCCTGGATCTGCCTGCTGCCACATTTTGCCTGCGGTACTCCTTGATGGCCCAGGACTCGTCTTGCTACAGACATCCCTGGAGGGGGTACCACCTTCTTGACTTTCAGCATGGGCAACTACACTGTTCTCTCCTATCAAGTTCCCCTTGAAAGGCCTTCCTAAACCACTGCCAAATGTGGCTCTTTACCTCTAAGTATGTAACCCCCGTGCCCTGAGTTACTTCCAATTTGTTTCAAGTATAATGTAAGGTGCTTCCTAGATCCTTCAAATGCACTACAACTCACATCTATTCCCTTTGGAGCTTTGCACGCTTTCCTAAAAAAATACTTCCAAGTCGTCTAGGTCAGGTCCTTGCAGTCACAGATGTATTGTCACATGCTCTCTCTCTTATGAGATCTTTCTTCCTCTGATTTTATCTTTCTATCTCTGCCTCTTAACACCCTTAGGGAACCAAAAAAGTTCAAAAATTCAGTATCATCATAAGGGATAGCTGTTGGGGATCCTGAGTTCGAGCCCCAGATAATGAGACAGCACATTTGGTTTCAGAGACCTGGTTGATACGTCTTTATTAGGTATGTTATGTGTTGATTGGGCCATCAGCAACCACTTGAGGGTCTCTCAAATTTGGGCTGTACATGGAAACCTGATAACAACGGTATAGTAACATTGGAAATCAGGTACTTTGCTTCATAGCCTAATAAACCCTCCACCTATATTCTTGACATCTTTGTACCTTTGGGCCCAACATAAAGTGTTCCAGAACTCTCACCATAACCAGAAGATTTTCTTGTTTCTGGTAGAAAAGTTGAGGCCTCTGGAACTCTTTTTTGTTTGGATTTTATTTCATCAGGGCACTCCTCCTTGACAAAGACCAAGGGAATCCCAAGTCTAAGTTTTCCTATTAATCCCATTGAAGCTAGTTCTTCATTAAAACTAAGAACTTTAATTTTATTTTTCATGCTGCCAGAAAACAACCCTAGTTAGGCTTCATACATACTGACTTAAGATAGCTTGTATCTACCATTGGTTCTTTAGAAACAGGATACTGGGGAAAACCCACATTAACAGTAAAATACAACCCCAAACTCATTCAGGAATGGTAATATACAGATCTTGAACATAACATAGGTAAGAGAGAAGGAATTTACCAAAGTCCCATGTCATTAACTTCTAAACACTGAAAGCCTAATTTCAGTGAACTTTTGGAAACCATGGAAACAGAACACTCCAATAAATGCAAAGGATTGCAGAACCTTGACTTTTCCTAAAACAAACTTCAGTCTGTCAGTAGAAGTATATTTGAAGGCTTACTTCTAAAGCTACTGGATTTGTCCCATTGCCAGTGGGATTGAAGAGGTGGATTATAAGATTTGTATTGTGGTTAAACCCATTTATTGAGAATAATGTGAAAAAAACTCCATACTCTTCACTTACTATTTGCCCAACACCATGAAATGCGAGTGGAAGAGTGATAATGACTGGATAAATCGAACCACACACACATATGATATTGACTGTGAGGTTTCTATGAGTTAGTGTCCTAGAATCAACAAGCAAGTATAACTTCTGTTTCTAGGTATGGCTATAACTTTTGCTTATTACTTTTAACAGAGTAGAATCTTAGGAGGATGAGGACTCTCAAATTTGCAAACTATAGAATTTGAACTTTACAAAGGAAAACTTGAAAAGTTTTTTTGTGTTTCTGTGTTTTATGTTTTGCCTAGGTTACCTTATTCAGCCCCTAACTGTTCTTATCTCTGCCTCATCTACTTCCTTTCCCCCAGTCTCTGAGAATCTAAGCATGTCTCCATCCTCTGTTAAGTATAGACATACAGATGCTAAGGGTAAGAGTGCTAATAACTTGTACTGAAAAGTGTGCTAGGACTCTCCCCATCCACATTTAAGAAACCAAGTCCAATACTAATTCTTTGGCAATGTGCCTTCTGAGCATAAATACTCAAACACAAAAGGTGTGTTTTAACCTCTATCTCTTCATGATAAAATAAAATCCTGGACACCAATGGGGACAAAGAAACAAGGCCAGAGAGAGAAGAGAATAGGAACACAAATATATAAGTAAGAGAAGAAAATCTCTTGAGTTTGGCATGACAGACACCATTGATATTTTTTGTGCCAAGTTTCCTGTGTAAAGAAAGACCCTGAAGTAGGTGTACATGTGTTGAGCAGAGGAGGACTGAGCTTAAAAATAACAGCTGAGAGGAGAGTTGGGCTTTATCAACAAATAAAGTTTCCTGAATTAAGTAAAGCAGTCTTGGTCTTGGGCAACTCCACAAGAGCAGGCGAGGCGGATCTATCTCTGACAAACAGAAGCTATATTCCTGCAGAGCCTGACCTCAAAAGGAGTGTCTCCTAAATTGAGCCACAAATAAGTGTTTTAAAAAGTATGGCTTCAGGGGAATTTGTTTCCAGTCCTTTGGGAGGCAGGGATTTGTAGGTTCCTCAGGAAAGGAGCCGTTTACCTACTGGACTAATCTGAAGCTATGGCTTTTACCGTGGTATCTCTATCTCGTCTTAGCACAGGGAGACTAAATGCCCATATCTGTGCAAAAGGCCAGGTTAAAAATGTGCTTAGTCCCACATGCCTTCCATCAAGGACACTTTGAAAATTCAAAAGAAACTAACGGGTCTATTTTTTAAAAACTCACTGAACCATTCAGCATCTCTTCAGTTGCCAAGAAGAGGAGCTGTAGGTTTTTTTTCAAGACACTCGATAGTCTAGCCCCCTGGGATAGAAGTATTAGTCACAGAAACACGAGGTATCAACCATGACGGTTTAGGGCTATTTTAATTCTAACCCTTTGTCAACGCTGTGTGATTGTCCCCACAATACCCCCAGCTCCTTTTTCCTTCTCTCCTTCCTTTTGTTCATACTGTCTTCTCCAAATTTGAATTCACTTTCAATTATCCTCTAAATAAATATCCTCATTTTTCAACACCCTGTCCAGTGATTTCTTCTTATCCGGGCTTTCACAGTGCTTGTCTCCAATAAGATTATAAGCTCTGCAGAAGGAAGACCCATGAACCCAGGAAATTATTGGCGATCAATAAAATCTTATTAAATGAAAATATCTTCTTGATACTGGCAAAATTAAGGAAAAGAAAATCTGAGAATGATGGGGGAACTTTCTGGGGAGATTATATTCAGCTGTAACTTTTTCTAAGTTCCATAGAGTGAATTCTGTAGTTACTCAGGGCAAACTGTTGTTTCATACTTTCTATAAAGGTCCAAATTTGTGACTCAGAATAAATTCTCTGAGATGTAACACCTTAATTTTCGCATTTTAGTCTTACTCCAGGCAAATTCTTATCTGTCAGTTTCCTATGTAATCAGCATTTAGCCAACAAATATTTGGTTAATATTTATTTGGCATCTACCACACTGCTGGATATTATGCAGGACAAAGAAAAAGCTTTAGAACAAACCCACCTTTCCAGTAAAGATAAGGAAATGAGCTGAATAAACACTTCTCACTCTATCCCTCTAATCACTGACTGCCATGCATGAGCCTAAAGTTCTATTAATCTCATTTACCCCTTTCCCTCATGCCTTTCCTGACCACCTAAATCCTAGCCCTACTTCAAGAACAAGTTTAAATCTTGCCTTCTTTTTGAAGTTTTACACAAATATTTTAGCTCACACCAATAAATCAGAGACTGAATGCCAATAAGATAGTTTTCAGTTCCATACATTTGGTACTTAGGATATGCTCTCATTTTTTTTCCTTTTTCTCCATATCTCCTATTTCCCCAGAGAGAGTAAAACTATTCTTAAACCAGTTTTTATCCTTTGCTCTCTAGAACTTGGCAAGTTATAGCAGCTCAAGAAACATTACCATTGTGAATAATCAATATGGCTACTGATACAACACCCTGCTTTTTTTCAAAGTAATCCTCTGGACAACATTCTAGTGTTCTCTTTCCCTTTATAGTCAATATTCTTGAAGGGTTTTGTTTTGTTTTTGTTTTTTTTTTTACATTTATTTCTTCTCTGTCTTTACTGGCCAGCTCCTCTTCAATCCACTAGTCTTACCTTTTTTCCTTCCTCTCCAGTAATGAACAGTTCTCCAACATGAACATCTGTGTTGCCAAATGCCATGGATTCCTTAGTCTCAAACCATCTAATCCTGAGTCCTTCTTCTTTCTAACCAAAGCTTACTTCTCTTCTCTTACTGCAGGATATCACCGTGAATCAAGTTACCCACTAAAAACCAGGGAACAATCCTTGATTCTGCCCTGTCTCTTAATCCTCTTATAAAGCCAGTCATCATATCCTACTGATTCTGCTTTTCTAATATGTTCTACATCTGTCCATTTATGCTTCTATGCATTGGGCCCTTATCCCCGTTTGACAAGTCAGTAATCTAAAAACAGGTTTGCTAGTACCCCATTTGTAGAAAAGTACTTCCTATAGGAGATCTTCTTTCAAGCTAGGCATAGTGCTAGGTATTAGGTAATAATAATAAGTAACGCTTATATATTACTATGTGCTAGGTATGGTTCTAAGCAATATACTTTAACCAATTTATGATTAACAATGTCACATAACCCCACGAGGAAGATATAATTATGATATAATTTTATAGATAAGTGGAATTGCAGAAAGGTTAAGTAACTTCCCTAAGGTAACACAGTTAGGTATTTTGAATTTCTCATCTCATTTAGTCCCTACTATAGCTTATTTGGTGATATTAATGTTTCATCTTATACCCGAGGAATTGAGACTGAGAAGCTTAAAATAATTTTCCTAAGGCCACCCATTTGGTAAAAATTTAAGAATTATGATTAGGATCTGCATCTAGTTGGTTTCAAAATTCATTTACTGTCCTCCACACATACTTTGACAGGGCCACACAGAGTGGTTTAAGGAAAGCTAAATTGGAAAGTATGGACTGAATTTCTCATCTGTCACATTAATTTGGGAAGATTTGTGTTGAATATTGTTTTTAATGGAAGCAAAGAGGATGAGTGTTAAAATAATAAAATCTGTAAACTTAAAAGAAAGTAAGTGCAACAAAGAACAAAAAATAATGACTGTGGAGAAAAGGCTGAACACAGAGAGGGAAGGAAAACAGGACCAAATGAAGGAGACAGAAAGGTGGGGGAGTAGAGGCCATAGTGGATCGAATGGGATCTGAAGGAGGAACTAAGCTGAAGCACGGGTTGCCTTGATGGTGTTTAAATCTAATGAGAATGTGTTAATAGTAAATGTGATATGTGACTAACTAGTTCAACAACATGCATATTTTATGATGTTGGCTTTACGTGACTAGGTTATTCAGGAATCTACCGGCTGAAATAAAGCCAAAAGATACCTAGTGATTTTAATCAGGCATTCCAACAGCTACCCAGACTTTGTATGCAGCACGAAAATGACAAATGATTAGTATTCTAAAGAAGTCTATAAGCTATCCAGCAACTTGTGGGTACTTTGTATTCTGCGCTTACCCCATAAGATAGAACATTTTGTTCCTAAAGAATTTAGTGGGGTTTGTGTTTATGTTTTTGATTTTTTTTTTCATTTTGGTTTTGATTTGTGTGTAGTTCTTCTATTTAACTCTGTAATGATGGAAACAGCAGTCACAAATGTAACCCTCATACCTGAATAGTCAAGGAAACAATTGCAAACATCAATCTAGAAGATGATGAAAGTTGGTTAAAGAATGTGGATAGAAAGTGGAAGCGAAATGGGACTGGGAATCAGAACACTTGTGTTCAAATATCAGTTCTGCCATTTAGTCTACTGAGTGACTTTGGGGAAAGAAATTAATTTATTGACCTTGAAATTTCTCGTATTCAGGATTGTGACTTCATAAAATAAAGATTAAATGAAATAATACTTGCAGGAAAAAATTCACATGGCAAATGCCTGACATATAGTGTTTTCTCAATAAAAGAAAGAAGTAAAAGAAATGAAACGCCAGAATCAGAGAATTGATTTCTCAAAAGAAAGATTGAGGAGGACAACACAAACAAATGATAAATTCCTCACAATAATAAATAATAAAAAATACATATATATATATATATATATATATATTATGACACATAAATGGGGATGTGTGAGCAATTTTAAATATTGAACAAAAGAACAAATATCCTTAGGTAGAAATCACCTTAAGGCATTAGGTCTTCTGAAGATGTGCTAACCCTTTATGTTTCTAAAGAGTATAAGTGATTACATATCTCAAATTGGTTAATTTAGCCCTCCCAATTTAAAACCTCTTTCTTAGGAGGAGTATGTTCCTAAGAAGAAGTCATTACACTGAAAAAATTAAAAGCAAAACAACCCACAGCTCTTGTTTCTTCACTGACTTGTATGTTATTCTTGGTGTTTCAGACTTTGCCCAACTGGGAAAGCCTTCAGAAGGTTGCTAGATAGTTTTTGGATGAGGAGGAAATTCCATGTAAGAGTACTTATAGTGGTAATCTACACAGTGGGCCTGGCAAGATCCAACAAATGCCTACTGCTATGACATGACTTATGTTCTTATTCCTGCCAGCTTTTCAGGCATGTCAGTCTTCTTAATCTTAGCAATCAGATTAAGTCATCTCTCCTTTTGAAGTCTCTCCCAATGTCCTCATTTTACAACCATCTTTCTTCCTAGTTTAAACACGTACAGCTATATAGTATAGTAGAAATAACAGCGGGTTTAGAGAAACAAATCTTCAACTCTAGTCCAGTTCTGTCAAGAGTCTTTAAAAAAAATTACTCAAATTATTTTATATCTTAATACATTACCCTAAATTCTCTGATCTTTAAGAACTGTCTTGTCAGTTTATTGTAAGGATTAAACAGTAGGTCTGTAAGATCTTAGTGATTTCAAAGCACTATTAAATATAATTTTTCAGGAGTGCCTGGGTGGCTCAGTCAGTTAAGCATCCAACTCATGATTTTGGCTCAGGTCATGATCTCACTGTTCATGAGATCGAGCCCTGTGTTGGGCTCTGCACTGACAGTGTGGAAACTGCTTGGGATTCTCTCTCTCTCCCTCTTTCTCTACCCCTCCCCTGCTTATGCGTGTGTTCTTTCTCTCTCAAAAATAAACACTTAAAAATTAAAAAAAATAAATGCAACTCTTCATTATTTATGTGTACTGTTGTATCTCCCACTCATTTATAAACATCTTAAAAGCATGGATCATCATTTTCATGTCTTTGAATCTACAGGGATTAGAATTTGGCGAAGTTTTTCATTTTTTACACAGTGGATATTCAATAGATATTATCTATGCTGGCAGTGTTGTAGGGATTGTCAAATATCAGAATGAACATTTAAATGTCATAGGAACTCTTGGGGCACCTGGGTGGCTCGGTCGGTTAAGCCTCCGGCTTCGGCTCAGGTCAGATCTCACATTCGTGGGTTCGAGCCCCGCATCAGGCTCTGTGCTGACAGCTGGCTCAGAGCCTGGAGCCTGCTTCTGGTTCTGTGTCTCCTCTCTCTACCCCTCCCCCTCTCATGCTCTGTCTCTCTCTGTATCAAAAATAAATAAAACATTAAAAAAATAAAAAAATAAATGTCATAGGAACTCTTTAAAAAAATCCCAGTAATTTCTCTCCCATCTAGAAGCTAATAGATAACTGATGATAACCAGAATGGAGGAATAATATGCAAATGATAAGAAAAGGAGTAAAACAAATGAAAATTCTGGACAGTACAAGTAAGAACAAACCATTTTTTCCCTTTTAAGGTGGCATGAAATTTGAAGTCAAAAAATTACTTTCCAAGATTGATGAAAGTCACATTCCCAACTTGAAAGAGGTACTACGTGATAACGTTTCCTCTGACACTTATTACAGCTATTGCTAAGACTGGCATCTGTGGAACGTTACATCGTAATGCCGACGTTGCCTTGTTATAGTTGGAGTGGAGGCATTGCAGTTTGACTGCAGCTGCTTCATGACATGATAAAAAATTCTGAAAGTTGCAATGCTATTTGCAGTGTCCTTTCCTGATAAAGTAATAGTGTGGGAGATATATGTTGGTATTTGATAATTTTGAAAGCTTTGAGAAAGCTACGACAGCTTGGCAAAACATAGCTGGCCAGAAAACTTCTTTGAAGTATTTCTCAAGTCTCGAGCCTGTCCTCACAGGCAAAATGAAAGTCAAGAAAGACACTTCATGGAAGCAAATCCCAGCACCTGCCGCTGGCAGTCTTGCTAGAATTCTTTCTTGTTCTTTTCTCCTTTTGTTTGAGCAATTAGATACATAGAGTGGATTGTGTGCATTCCAAAATGGTTTTTTTCCCAAGCAGCAGTTTTTAAATGTATAAATTTAAACATAGAAAACATCTAGCAAATGTTTATTTGCAGTTTTACTCCTCGAAATATATTAGGGTTTCTTCCATACAATTTCTGGCTTACACAGATTTCTACCTCTCTGGTAGTTACACATGCAAATCTATTTATTCAATCATTTCATACATGTGTGGTAAAGGATCCAAATGTGCATCTCAACACCAAATGCTGGTGAGGATGTGGAGCAATGGGAACTCTTCATTGCTGGTAGGAATGCAAAATGGGACAGACACTTTGGAATATAGTTTGGCAATTTCTTACAAAAGGAAACATAAATCTTACCAAAAGATCCAGCAATCATGCTAAGTATTTAGACAAAGGAGTTCAAAATTATGTCCACACAAAAATATGCACGTGGATGTTTATAGAAGCTTTAGTCACAGATTCTTAATCTTGGAAGAGACCAAAATACTCTTCAGTAGTTGCATGGATAAATAAACTTTGGTGCATCCAGACAATGTAATGATTTCAGTGCCAAAAGGAAATGAGCTATCAAGACATAAAAAGACATGAAGGAAACTTAATTGCATATTACTAAGTGAAAGAAGCCAATCTGAAAAGGCTGAACACTGTATAATTCCAACTATATGACATTCTGGAAAAGGCAAAATTATGGAGATAGTAAAAAGATCACTGGTAGCCAGGATTAGTGGGGAGAAGGAAGGGAGGAATAGACAGAACACAGAGGATTTTTAGGGCAAAAAAAACTACTCTATTTGATACCATAATGATAGATACATGTCATTAAAAATATATTCAAACCTATAGAATGTTTAATACCAAGAATGAACCGTAATGTAAACTATGGACTCTGGGTGATATGATGTGTAATGTAAGTTCATCAACTTTGCCAATGTACCACTCTTGTAGGAAATGTTGACCATATGTGTGTGTTGAGGGGGGCTATTGATGTATTGGGAGAGAGATGGTATATGGGAAATCTCTACCTTCTCGTCAGTTTTGATATGACCTTCAAATTGCTCTTAAAAGTAGCCTTAATTTTTTTAAATGCACACATCTTCTATAATTTTGATTTTTTGTCTTTCTTCTGAATTCATGTCACTTGATTTCATTCTCTCTTTGGATATTTATTATTTTCTCTTTTTATGTATAGCTATTTATGCTATGTTATACCCTTCTAAAATGCAAAATCTTTGAGTACAATATATATCTTAATTACCTTTCTACTTAGCATGGTGCCTGGCATATAGCTATCATTTCAGAAATGTGTACTTAATGAATAAATGAAATAATACTTAGCTTTTGACATTTATTTAAATTTGTTGTGCTACTTCAATAATACCCTATATGGCATATTAAAACATATAAAATTATTATACCAAATATTCTAGCTGATAGTAGAAAACTAGGGAGAAATTTTGCCTGAAAAACAATTGACTGTATCATTTAATACACATCCTGAATATCTAAATTGTAGACACAAGTTATTGGGTACTCTTGAACTTCCTTTTAAAATATCACTCAAAACCCCCAAAACACACATACATATGTTCACACACACACATATCACAAATACATATATTCATGAATTTATACAAGTACTATAATATACACACAGTATACATTACCACAAATCAATGATTTGCTAATCTTTTGAAGGAAACAACCTTTATTGCAGCATGGATAAGACAGTGGTCTGAATGGTGGCTCAAAAAGATACGTACATCTTTTAGTCTCCATATCCTGTGAATATTACCTTATTTGGAAAATAAAGGTCTTTGCAGAGGTGATTAAGATTCTCAAGGTAAGATCATCCTACAAGTTCTAGGTGGGCTCTAAATGCAATGACAAATGTCTTTATAAATAGAGGCAGAAGAGAAGACAGACATACAGAGAAGGTGATATAAAGACAGAGGCAGAAATTGGAATGATGTGTCCAAGAACCACCAGAAGTAGAAGAAGCCAGGGATAGAATTTTCCCTAGAGCCTCTAGAGAGAATGAAACTGCTGACACCTTAATTTTGGACTTCTAGCCTCCAGAACTGTGAGGGAATCAATTTCTGTTGTGTGAAGCCACCATGTTTGTGACAATTTGTCATGGCAGCCATAGGGAACTAATATAGATAGACTAGATAAAAAAATAATCCCCTGCTAACTCATACAGAGAGTTTTAAAACAGAGCAACACCAGAAACCAAGAAAGAATGAGGAGAAGGCACTCAAATTCTCCTTCATGATTATCACCTACCTATTATGTGGGACCATTTAGCCACATCTAAACATATCTTGTTAAAGTATAAAAATGTTTAACCATTAAAGATATCCTACAAGCATCCAAGAAAGAAAAGAAGTTAAACAAAAGGAATAAAAATCATGTTTACTGTAGGTTTTTCCTTGGCAACTTTGCATGACAGAAGGCAATAGAATAACAATGTGTAGCATTCTGGGGGAATAGGATTTTAACTAAACCATTGTACTCCCACTCATTTACTGAACAATTATTTGTTGAAAGGGTACTATATGCTAAGTACTGATAGAGTCACTGAGGATATAACAGTAAGCAAAGCAGATAAAACCTGTTCCTCTCATGAGACTTATATCCAAGGAGGAGAAGATGTACAACAAATAAACAAGTACCTAATATCATATAATGATGAATGTCAAGGAAAGACACAAAATAGAATAAGGTGGAAAGGGAATATGGAGATGGAGATTCTAGTTTTCAAAAGTAGCTCAAGAAGCCCTCTCTGAAAAGACAATCAAAGGCTTGAAGAAAGTCAAAGAGTGAGCCAGACTGATACTGATGCAGTGTCCCAGAGAGAAGCAGTTGCAAGTCGCAGGGCTCTGAGGCAAGAGTGTGCTTGGGAGCTTCAAAAGCAACTACCTGTGGGCCAGATGGAGGGGAAGCCTTTGAGAGATAAAAGTGGAGGGAGCAAGAAGCAAGAGAAGAGGGTGGGGTGAGGATGAAATTCCTGTGAAGGAGAAGAGGAGAGAGGACTGGGGACTTAGAGTCTCAGAAGGCAGCACAGTGGGAAGTCCTCTAGCAAAAACTACCTGTGAAAGAAGTCCACTCCCTGTCGGAACAGGCTTGCTCTAATACCCTGACTATGCGGAGTGATGGCTTGGAGAAGCCGACAGAAAACATGTTCTTGTCTTGAACATGGGGGTGGATCAAGAAGCAGTCAGTTATGCTCCTCACAACAGGTCTGCATGGCACATTTTCATAACTGCCACAACATATAATATTGTATCTGATATCAAAGGAAAGATGGCCCTTCATTTTTTACGTATCTCCTAAGAACTAGAATTATACATCTTCAAGAACTAAATTATTCTCCTGCATAACCACAATGCCATTATTATGCCTCTGAGGTTTTACACTGACACAGTTATACTATCTGGGATACCCTGAGATATCTTTTAAACATTCAAGTGGAGATAACCAGTAGGCAGTTAATGATAAGTTTCTGCAGTTCAGTGGAGAGTAAAAAAGTTAGAGACAACCAAACCAAGCTTTTATTAATATCTAAAAGTTATGAGAGGAAATTATCAAGATAGTCAAAGTCTCAATTTATACATATATCATGAGGTCTTACACAAAGATATTCTCTAGAAGAAATGAATGGAAAATAAAAGACAGAAATGAAGAAATTGTAGCATCATAGAACTCCAGAGAACATTACTACCAGCAAAATGTATAGGTTTCTATCAAGTGAGAGTGGTGATATAGCAAAATTATATTGCAAGAGTGAAAATTATTCTTGAAAGACAAGATCTTTAATAAGAATAAGAAAAATGTATTAATAAAAAATCCATGTATCTAATTTCAGATCATATTAGAAAATATTAAACAGTGGGAAATAAAAGCATATTAAAGTCTTTGCTTTCAACCAAGTGATTCCAAAGTTTTGATATGTTTCTTGGATTTAACTCTATAAGTTATCTTATCACAACTGTACCTACTAATTTAAGGCCTCTATCTCCTGGAAAAAAACTAATTTAATAATTTCTAGGATGCTCAGAACTACTGTATTACACATGCTAACAAATACTTCCTTTCAGTTGCTGTATGCCAGTTCAACAGTCTCTTTCAGTTCTGCTCATTAGTCTCCATTATTAGCACAGCCCTTACAGGTCACCATCCCAAGGTCTCTTTTGGTGGTACCCATCACGGCATCCAAGGTGATTATCACCAGAGGTTGCTGCATGTCCATGAACTGAAATGCTGACTCCACTCTCTGAATTCCTCTGGTCTTTAAATTCTAGTGCTATACTTTGCTTCCTGTCAAAGCAGAAAAAATTCCCTCTCCTCAATTATGTGCGATATTTGAACATTTGAGAACCAGACAATACTGCTGTGAAAAGAGTAACTGTGACTCTTAAGATACAGCCACTTCTGCCAAAAATTCTAGAACTGAGACTCCTAGGAGGGTTCTGAGGCCAGGCTGAGCCCGGGCTATGCTAAAAGTTTTCTCCTTTCTATACGGGTGACTTTTTTTGGGCTTCTGCTGTCCATGGAACTCCGTGTGGTAACCATCTAAAGCACAGTTTCTCCCTCTCTCTCTTCTCTCTTTTTTAATGTTTATTTATTTTTGAGAGAGAAAAAGCACAAGTAGGGGAGGGGCAGAGGGACACAGGATCTGAAACCGGCTCTGCAGCTGACAGCAGCAAGCTCCCTGTGGGGGTTGAACTCCTTAATGGTGAGATCATGACCTGAGCAGAAGTTGGACACTCAGTAGACTAAGCCAGCCAGACGTCCCAGCAGTTTCTCTTGAAAAGAAAACTGAAGATGGCTGCACATCAGTAGTCATAGCTTGGCTAGAGCTAGGAATCCCATCTCCTTTATGAAAAACAGAGGAAAAAAAGGTTCAATAATGGTGTATAAGAATATAAAGATGACCATAATCCAGAACCAAGAACAGAATGTGTGTTGCTCAAATCACTGGAGAAAAAAGAAAACTAAGGAATATTTAGTCTATATATAAAAGACACAAGGAAATAACAAAGAAATTAAAAAATGGTAAAATAGAAAAAGCATAAAAACCAGAAAGCAGTAAAACCTGATATAAGTCTAATAATAAATGTCATTGTAGTTAAGATCAGTATTAAAAGATAAATATTTTTACAGAAAGATTCTGTTAAAAGATTTACCAGATAAATAAGCAAAAACAATGAAATAAGGGACAGTAAACATAAAAAAATACACTGTATTAAGCAATCTACATTCACAAATATACATGCAGTAAGACAAGACAACCCACATGACTACATGGTTTGTGAGTGAGTGAGAAGGGATGCATAGAAAATACAGCAGCGTAAGAAAAGCTGAAGGGGCAAGAGTTACTACCTGATCTAGGATGTCAGGAGAGGCCTCACTGAGGAGGTGCTATCTGAGAATGGAAGGCGTGAGGATGACTGCCATGTGGCTAGGTGAGGGAGGAATGGTCCAGGCAGATGGAACAGCAAGTGCAAAGAGATTAAACTGAGCATATTTGAAGAATTAAAGGAACAGCAAGAAGGCAATTGTGACTGGAAAATAAACCAGGAGAGTGACAGGGGTTCATGTCAGAGTGTTAGTGGGGATCAACTGATGTGGGACCTTTTAAGTGACTGTATTGTGACTTTTATTGGGAATGATCTAAGGAACCACTGGAACATTTTGAGAATAGGTAATGTGACAGGATTTTTTTTTAAATGACATTTGTTGCTGTTGAAAAAAGAATGAAGGGTTAGAGGAGCAAGAATGGAAAGGAAAAGATGAACTAGAGATATATTGTGATGGTCCAGGTGAGACACAAGAATATTTAGGATCAGGATGGTAGTGGTACATATAGTGAGGAATGGTCCAATTCTAAACATATATTCAGGAGAGTGTTGATAGAATTTCCTGACTAGTTACATGTCTTTTGTAGCTGTTGATTTGCTTACTTTCCTGATAGGGCTAAGAGTTCCATAACAACAAAACACCTGTGTTATTCAGCTTAGATCCTCTGCACTAAGATAGCATTTCCTATAACAAGAAATTGATATTTTTAAACTAAATTTAATTTCTATATACAGATATTTATTTTTCATTTAATGTAACTTATTGTCAAATTGCCTTCCATACAACACCCAGTGCTCATCTGAACTAGTGCCCTCTTCAATGCCCATCACCAATTTCCCCTTTCCCCCACTCCCCCTCAACCCTCAGTTTGTTCTCTGTATTTAAGAATCTCTTATGGTTTGCCTCCCTCCCTCTCTGTGACTTTTTTCCCCCCTTTCTCTTCCGCATGGTCTTTTGTTAAGTTGTTAAGATCCACATATGAGTGAAAACATATGGTATCTGTCTTTCTCTGACTGACTTCTTTTGCTTAGCATAATACCCTCCAGTTCCATCCATGTTGCTGCAAAGAATGAAATGGCAGGATTTCATTCTTTCTCATTGCCAAGTAGTATTTCATTGTACATATAAACCACATCTTCTTTATCCATTCATCTGTTGATGAACATTTAGGCTTTTTCCATATTTTGGCTATTATTGAAAGCACTGCTATGAACATTGGGGTACATGTGCCCCTATGCATCAGCACTTCTGTATCCCTTGGGTAAATCCCCAGCAGTGCTATTGCTGGGTCATAAGGGAGTTCTATGGATGGTTTTTTGAGCAACCTCCACACTGTTTTCCAGAGCAGCTGCACCAGTTTGCAGTCCCATCAACAGTGTAAGAGGGTACCTGTTTCTCTACATCCTCACCAGCATCTGTAGTCCCTTGATTTGTTTATTTTAGCCACTCTGACTGGTGTGAGGAGGTATTTCAGTGTGGATTTGATTTATTTTCTATATACAGATATTTTAAAATGTGCATTGTGAAATGGTAATAGACACTGAACAATGCAAAATGCACTCAAAATCACTCAGAAATTATCTGTCCATTACTTGACATAACTTCACATCACAAGCAGAATAACAATCTAAAGTACAACTGGAAGAAAGGTTAAGATTAATATGCTAAACCAAATGGACATGTTTCCATCACTGTTATAATTTTTTCACACAAACCTCCATGCATATTTTTACTTTTTAAAATGAGCTGCTACTAGATTCTTACATCATAATGTCAAAATATAAACTTTAGAGAAAAGGCATAATACATTTGGTACTATGTAATCAAAGTTGTTGTAAAATAACCAGTATAGATTATTATGTAGGGTTAGAACATTTTCAAGCAAAAACTTCAAGGGACTTTTAATATGTGGTCAATTCAGATGCCATAAGTGTGATAATAATAAATATGACAGCTCAATTACAAAACTGTTACTCTCAATGTGTGCAATGATCCATTAATTCAAAAATTTTACAGTAGGTTTGGATGAAGCTAAAACTTGCAGAATGCTCGTATACTACTATCACACAGCAAAAGCCACTGAAAATGATCTGCTCATTGTTATGAAATTGAATACACAGTATGTATCTTACAGCATTCTAAATGCAAAGTAAATATACCAGTTGTAAGCCCCCTACCATCATGTGGCTGGAAGAACTGATTGCAACTGATTTCAGTAAGATCTAGGAATTGTTCTAACTTCACATTTCTTTTTTATTCTCTTTGAAAGAAAGGCATCTTGGGTATTTTTAGGAAATAACATTCAAAAGTAAAATAATTTGGATACGCACTAAACCACCACACATAATGTAGTACCCTACTATACCCATAAGATTTTTGGTCCTTCCTTGCATTCAAATTAAACAGAACCCTCAATGATCTTCATATAGAACTTAAAGAGCCTGCAATTATCTTCCATGGATGTTGGATTTCTTTTTAGTTACACTAAAAATAATGATACATATAGTTTGCAGTAAAGACATTTCATCAGAGGAGATCAGTTAATTTCTTGAAAATTGATACATCAGACATTATAATACTTATGATTTTTAGGAAGAATATGTGGCTTTCCTGCGACCATTCCTTTATAACTGATAGCCACTATTTAAGAAACTATGACTTTCTTAATATAGCTTGGAATTGCTTAGGAAGAGGTATAATATATACTTTATATAGCAAAATGTATTGTGTTACTATATAGGAAAAGTCTAGAAAGTTAAATAAATCACATCTTCCTGCGATTGTTTTATATTAAGATCTAGGATTTTCCTCTGTGTTACTTAACATGTGGTTAAATATATGGTTATTATATACATAAAGAATAAACAAATAAATGAATTAGCCAATCAATCAATCAACGTGGTATTATTAATCTGACATCACTGTTATGATACTTGTATTGAATTGTTTTTTCTTGCCAAAAGGTTGTCTTTTTCTGATTTACTGACATTTTTATTACCTGGCCCACTCAAAGCTCATGACCCATATTTGAGGAGCAGAGAATTGAGATTGAGTGTGACCATGAAACAGCACAAAATTATCTGGCCTGCTGTTAATTGAGTCAAGGTGAGATAATATTTAGTAGGGATCTTAAATGACCCAAATATTCAACAACATACACTAAATGCATCTGTTTTCCTCCCTACTCCTATCTTGAGATTTCTCACATGGTAATGGCAGTGCTCCAGAGGGCAAGTCTCAATGAACAAGTACTTTCCAAACCTCTGCCTGTGTCATGTTAGCTGATTTACCTTTGGCCAAACTTAATCACCTGTCTGAATCCCAAATTGGGGTAGGAGCAGACTACATAGCTTTATGGATACCCAAGAGGTATAATTCATTGGGTGGGGTGAGATTAATACAGTAACACCAAAGAGTAACATAATCGGTTGTATATTCTGGGATAGTCATCCTACCAGCAAAATAGAGAACTGATTAGATGTGAGGAAAACAAAATTTGGCCCCAATGGGATAGAGGATAGTGGCCCAATGGGATAGAGGATAGTGGATAGTGGATAAATTTGAAAGTTATCTATGTGTTACAATAGAAAAACTTGGCATGATTGGCTATAAAAGTGAGAGATTAGGAATTACATAGGATGACTCTAACATTTCCTGTATGGAAACCTGTGCTTATGGTGGTAACACTGCTGAGAAGAGAAATGTTGGATTGGATGAGAAAAATATTATGATCACAAATCTGGTATTGGATATTTTGAGTTGGAGACTCCTTTAGTTATCCAGGTGAAATGTCAAATAGATAGTTGGCTATTTAGGTCTAGAGTACAGGAGAGAGGTCTGTGCCAAAGATAAAGTTTCAGATAATAACAAAAGTCATGAGATTACCTTTAAAAAAAACCATTGCATTAGGATAATCAAGGTAGAAACTCAACTGATGAATATAGCATAGGGGATTGAAGAAGAATGAGAGATAGCTCAGTGTCTCCAACTTTTGCCAGAAGTTTACCTGTGATGGGGAGAAACCTACTAAGACACTTGGAAGGAAAATCAGAATCAATGAACTTATTTCTCTTTATTTTTAAATTCTTTAGAGATAGGAAAAATTTGAACATTTAAGAAATTCTCACAGGCAGAAACTTCAAGAAAGAAAGATCAGCCCTCTTTGACTCACCTATTATCTTTTTGTTGAATCTAATAAATTAATGTTAGTCACTTGCCATCAACTGATAGGTATACATTCAAGAGGTATTTGGACATTAATAGGAAATAAATTTCTAATTTACCTGATTTTTTTCAGCCTGAAATGCCTATTCTCCACGATTCTGTGTGCCCAAATCCTGTCCATTCTTCCAGGGAAAACTAAAATACATCTTCTCGAATTATTCTTCCCCCATGCTCACTCATTCCTCCTACAGTTGGATGTTAATATCACCCTATTTTATCTGTATCTCATCTCTTCTTTTTGAGTATATATATATTTTTAACCTACACTATCTTCTTGAGACCGGTAATTGGTTTTTACTTATCTTTCTGTTCCTTCACTGCAAGATACATAATAGGTAAGTCAGAAAGTTTTGTGCATACATGTATTGACAGAGTGTCAGGCAGCAGTTACAGTCCTTTAAAGCCATTATTTCTGAACAAGAGGTGTGCATGTGTGTAGATGAGGTGAGGGAGATCCTTATTCAATGCACACTACATAGTTTGTTACCTATTTGACCCACACATTATACCCCTTTTTGCTGCATTTGTATGAAGAGAATTTCTAATTGAGGGTTGTCTCAGGTTGATACCTACAAGAGCCAGTAAGTTTTAACCATGGTTATTATCCTCTCTTTTAGATAAAAAGATTTTATCTCAGGGTAGCCACACTTAGTTGCATCCCAAATGGTTTATAATGATGATAATTAGCATTTAAATAGAACCTTACCTATTCAGGGGCCTTACAGCCACGCTTATTATTTAATGGAACGGTCACACTATTATCCCTCATTGAGAAATCTTCAAATATAAAAACCTACGGAATATAGATATCATAAAAGCCTAGGAGCTGATAGAGTTAGTGATGCTATGCATTTTGCTAGCAACTTCAATTTTATGGTATAAAATTGAAATGTGGAAGACCATTAGTACTTTTCCAGCCCTGAAACTTAGCATGCAGTGTATGCTCTAAGGTATTACTACATAAAGACAAAAAAAAATTCCTTCCACAATAACCCACCATTTGTCAAGGAGAGAAACCTTTTCTTTTCAACAATCTCTTAATCGCCACAGGACATGTGTGAGCACTGAAAGAAATCAGTCTGTTTGAAAGTCCTGGTGAGATCATTCAAAGCAAGTCTCAGGCTGTGATAACTCGTAAGACACTACTGATTTTGAGAGCACCATAAGAGTATAGTCAGGCCTTCAAAGAATAAATCTCAATTTAAGATCTCTATTGGCTTCTGACAGTTATCTCATCATCTTGGCTATTATACTACTGTATCTTGAAAGGAATGCTAGGTTTTCTTTCTTTCTTTTTTTTTTCCTATTCTTGCCTTAGATGTCAAGTTTATTTCTGGTTTTTCCTGGCTTAATTTTACAACTGGTACTCTTAAGAGAAATACAGGACAAGGTCTGAAACCAGGTGGATGAAAGAACTATAGTATAACTTAAGGTAAATGGTAAAATGCAGATAAAAATAAATACTTTTCATTCTGTTAGAAACTAACTATACGTTTCTATTTCTAAAGAGACACACCTTTTATTTTCTCATGAAATTTTGGAGATTCAAACATTGAGGTAATCTGGGATAGTGAAAAGAACAGAAATGAAGAATCAGAGTTAAATACCCTTTTGCCATTAACTAGCAGCATGTTTTGGGGGAAATTAATATAATCTCTGGGAAGCCTTAAATTCTACATTTTTAAAATAGGAAGTTGGGAGTTAGTAGTTACTTTAATTTTATATTTTGAGGTAAATTTCTATAAATGGAAATATACAACTAAGAATAGAAACAGCCTTTATTGATCATTAGAAGCCTGCATCCTCTAATCTATTTTATCAGAATTAATTAATCATATAGAATCCTATTAGTATATTCATCAATCAAGAATTATTTAAAAAATTGTTCTTTCATTTAAGATTTAAATGACTCCTACACTAATAATGAAGCAGCAGAAAGAGAAATCAAGGAATTGATCCCATTTACAATTGCACTCAAAATAATTAGATACCTAAGAATAAACAGGTAAAAGATCTATATGCTAAAAACTATAGAACACTTATGAAAGAAATTGAAGAGAACAGAAAGAAATGGAAAAATACCCCATGCTCCTGGATTAGAAAAACAATATTGTTAAAAGGTTTATACTACACAAAGCAATTACATATTTAATGCAATCCCTATGAAAATACCACCAACATTTTTCACAGAGCTAGAACACACAATCATAAAATTTGTGCAGAACCACAAAAGAACCCAAGAAGCCAGAGCAATCCTGAAAGAGCAAGGCAAAGCTGGAGGCATCACAATTCTAGACTGTAAGCTGTATTACAAAGCTGTAGTGATCAAGACAGTATGGTACTGGCACAAAAACAGAGACGTAGATCAATACAGAATAGAAAATCCAGAAATGGACTCACAACTAGATAGTCAACTAATCTTTGGCAAAGCAAGAAAGAATATACAATGGATAAAAGACAGTCTCTTCAACAAATGGTGCTGGGAAAACTGGACAACATGCAGAAGGATGAAACTGGACCACCTTCTTACACCAAACATAAAAATAAACTCAGAATGAATGAGCCACCTAAACGTGAGACAGGAAACCATCAAAGTCCTAGAGGAGAATACAGCCAACAACCTCTTCGGCTAACTGGAATTTAAATAAGGACTTGAAACAAACAAAAAATAAAAATAAATAAAATTACTCCAACTCAATTATCTTTTTGCCCAGGCATCTTTAGCAGAAGTCAGGGTTTGAAGTATTTCTACAGAACCTCCATTTCTTAGAGTAGCTAGGAATCACTGAATCAGTTGGAATGTTGATTTCATATGCTGGCTTTCACAATAAAGTCACTAAACTATCTAAGTGCTAATAACAAAAGAATAATAAAAAATATTTACAAAATCTCTACAAAAATATGCATTCAAATTTAAGATATATACACATGCAATCTAAGTCTGAAATAAAATAGTTTACTTACTGGAGAATACATAATTCAGAGAATTATGTGTGGAACCTCAAGTAAAACCAAAGCAATAAGGAACCCTTCCTCATATTTAAAAATAATGACCAAAAAAGTGTGTCAACATGGATTAGACCAAAGAGCACTGCATTGTAAGATTTAGGTGTCTCCGACATAATGGTGAGGAGCTTGGGCTTTGTCATTAGTCACACTTGGGTTTGAACACTGTCTCCTGGACTAATTACATGATCTTGGGCAAGCAATATAACCTATCTTAGCCTCCGCTTCCTTTTGTACAAGTTGGTGATAAAAGTGTCTTTCCCAATTGTCTTACAGGCTGTTGAGAAGATCAGATGAGTAATGGATGAAAAGTATTTATAAACTGCAAAGTGTATGCCAAAGTAATTTTATTTGATGAAGTAGTAGCTAATTCTGGTACTAAGAAGATCTTTTGTTCTTGTGGCTATATGGAGGCATTAGGTAAGTGTCATCTTTCTTGAAGTCTTCTACATTTATATATAATGAAGAGAGAGACTTTTTAATTAAGGGGTATGTCTCATACAGACATGGGTCATGAAACTGTCAAGTTAAGTGTCAAACTGTGCCTTAGTCTGAAGGACTTCAAAAATACAACACCATGCTGCATTTGGATTTGAATCATTGACTTTTGATTTGTTTATCAAGACACACTAAATAAAGAAAAGATTTCACATTCTCAGCCTATGACTTGTGACTAACTTGAGTTAACTTCATTAATACGGAATTCAAAATTAGGGTGTTGGTCTTTTCTGAACTTGATTTGTGGGAGAAGAAAATGTGTTACATAGATATAGATTGCCTAGAGAGAATGAATGGCTGAGAAAATAAGTATGCAAACCTAAAAAAAAAAACAACAAAGGGGGAATGAGAAAAGAAAACTAATATTTAGTATATATCTGCTACACACCTGGAAGGTATTTTAGAAACATGTCCTCATTTATATTTTATAGGAATGTTATACAGATGACAACATTATTTTCAGTTTTTATGGAATAAGAAAGTGAGGGTGAATAAAATGGGATATTTGGTCTAGTCTTATGACATACTAAGTGGCAGAGGTAATGAATCTCAGTGATCACTAACATACTTTCTAAAGCCAGTACTGCATGAGAAGGGCTAGCCATACACGAAAATTGTCATTAGCTTAGCATTGAAAACCCCACTCATATATCTGTAAAGCTTTGTGGTGGGAAGCGAGGTTGACTGGTTGTTATGAGGTATAAGGTTCTCATATCTAGCTGTTATATATGTGGGGAGTTTAAGAGGAAAACATCTGATTCTTCAAGTGGTGGAGGAGCGTTTTCTAGGGACTTGGGGATTTCTTGGGGAAGAATGGTTATTTCATTGGTCATGGGGTTGGTAGTGGTGGTACAAGCAGTGACTGAAACAGAGAGTAAAGTAGTTTGCATTAATGAGTGTGATCTATGAGTATGGATGACATGATGAAATAGAAAAACTTGGTAATAATCATGAACACATACCTGTAGGGCCTAAAAAAAGGAGAAGGTGGCTACTATAATACAAAAGCCTACTTTTAATCTTACTTAGGCATCATAAATGGTATCTCCTTACATTAGTTTATAGCAGATCTAGAGAAGCAAAAACCCTAACATCTTCTCTGGCTGAGAGCTAAAGGTAGGTTTTCTTTTGTACCTCCTGCACAATTCATAATCTAGAAGGGGTGGGGGGAGGTTAGAAACTAGATAGCTGTCTGGTATCAGATGGCATTATCTCCACTTGGACTGTAATATTCTCTATACTTAAAGAACAATGTTTTTATGTCATGTTATTATTATTATTATTAATTTATTTATTTTGGGTGTACAACTTTTTATTCTCTTGGCATCTTACATATTTCTTTGTGTCTGATACTAAAAGCTTTGGGTTTACAGAGTTTACAGAATTTCTCCTTGTTTTCTAGAAATCAAAACAGAAAGAACTAGGAGAAGGCCAAAAAGATAGGAGAAATATTTTAAAAATTATTTGTCTGTCTGAATTCTTCCAAATCACTAACATGGCTGTGCTTCGATCTTTTCTATCACACTAGAAGAAAATAACAGATGACAATTCAAGTATTTCAAAAAGAAGAATGTGTGTAACTCTTGAGGAGAAAACATAAGAACCCAAGCCTAAACTACTCCAATATATATTTTTAGAAAAACAAAAATACATTGCTTTTAGAAAAACAAAAACCTGTGTCAAATGCAAAAATTCAAATCTTAATCATAAGACCTAAACATTCCCTGAACAAAATTTTAGGTAAAAACGCTAAATTAATCTTCTCTTGATACTGCCATCATATTTCCTTTTCACCTTAGGTATAAGAATTATATTTTCATGTATCTTATATATTAGAAATCTCTGCTAGAAGGCAAAGCAGTACAATTGCAATAAAGGATATCATGTAATGCTTCTTCCAAGGATTCTCAAGTTAACACAAATTTGGAAACCCCCGGTAGATTTGTAGTGAATGTTAATCATATCACCAATAGTTGAATTATCTTTCATGCAATATTGACTTTCAATGGGGAGGGGATGGCAAAACTGTGAGCAAAATAAACTTCACTAATTCTCCCATTAACTTTGGCTTTCACTGAACCATTATGCCTTCAAAGATACATCTAATCCTGTATATTTATTAGCTTAAGATGAATTCAATCAACAACTGGTTTACTGTGGATACTTTGAAAGAAATGTATTTCAAATGATACTAAAGACTCTAATTTTGACAAGTGGAGTGATAGAAAAGTAGGAGAAAGAAAGAAGCAAGGAGCAAAGCTTTCAGCAGGTAGCCTGATGTGGGCTCTTTATGGAGGTTTTTTAGCTAATTAGGGGAGAAGCTGAGACATTCTGTAATGACAGTGGTAAATGGCATAGTCCATTCACACTGGACTATAATTTTTGTTTATCTTAGTAAATGGAAAATCTTAATATGAATTGTGGCTGGCGGAGTGGCAGCCCAAGATGTACCGGTTACTGTAAATATGTTGATTAAATGTGACAAAAAAGACTTTGCAGATGTAATTAAGTCTACAGAATCACCTGAGCCCTTAAAAACACAGAACTTTCTTGGTCTGGAGACAGAAGAGATGTGGCAGAAGAAACCAGAGAGATCCCAAGCATGAGAAAAATTCAATGTGCCTTGCTGGCTCTGAGATGTAGTGACAGACATGCAATGCTGGAGAGGTATCTCTAGGAGCTAAGAGAAGCTCCCAACTGATAGCCAGCCAGTAATTTGGAACTTCAGTCCTCCAGCCACAAAACTGGATCTGCTAATAACCTGAATGACTTTGGAAGTGGGTTGTTCTCAGAGCCTCTCAGTAAGATCCTGGCTAACCAATACCTCATATTTGGGAGATTTCTTTGCCAAGAAAATCAGCCAAGCCAATGCAATTTTCATCTAAACAACTGTAAGGTAATAAGTTAATATTTTTTTAAGTTGCTAAATTTGTAGTAATGTATACAGCAGAAATTAATTAGCAAAAACTAATACATGGATATAACTAAATCTGAAGATGTTCATATAAGTAAAAGGTCAATATTCAGATGTAAACATTTCAGATTAGCACTCAGATGACTATAAAAATCGTGTGGGAATACTACTCGGTTGGCTTATTCTAATGTTACTCAAAGGTGTTCATAGGGAACCCAGTAGATGATCATAAGAAATCATGTTTCTCTCTTTCTGTTCCTAGAAAATTTTTCCCTTCACTCTCATTCTTTTGTCTAACTTGCTTATTCAGTTTTCCTCCTGGTATGCCAGTTGGTTCTGCCATAATATAGTTAAATATTCCTAGGCACTTTTTTCCTATACCAGAACTTATATAAATGGTATTTTATAGACAGTTTGTAAAAATGTCTTTAGTTCTCTACATATTGGTTTCCACTATGTCGGTTTATTTCCTCATTATCATTAACTTAGATCATTGCTTATTTCCCTATGAGTAGTGTTATTCATCATCTTCCAATTATAAAAATATAGAGAGGATTAGATCATTTACAAGCTTAAAATCCTTTGATGACTCCCCATAGCTCCCTACTCATTTGCCTGGCCTAAATAATCCTGCATAGTTTGGTCTTTGCTTAATTCTTTAGCCTCATATTCTTTTTAGACTTGTATCTATTCACTTTTGGTTAACCACACTGAGATTCTTAAGTTCTTCACAGCTCTTTGTGTATGCTCCGTCTTCTCTGAGTGTCTTGTCTTTGTTCATTAACTAGATAACCTAACCCAACTGGTATTTCAGGGCTCAATTTAGGCACCTTCTCTTTCTAGAAGCCTTCTCTGCTCCCGTGTAGTGAGGGTTAAATCTCTCATCTTTATTTTTTTATAGAACCCAGTGCCTAACACAATCATAAAACTTAGTGTATTATACTGGCATTATCAAGTGACTCAATGGTCTCTCCTTCTTAAACTATAAGCTCCTTAATAATATGAAATGAATTTTTCTCATTTTGTAGAGACAATGACTATCACATACAAGGCATTAAATATGTAATGAATGATGGAATGAATAAATGAACCAATTAATAATTCAATCAATCAAATCTGTTAACAGAACTCTGGTAGTTCTTCAGGGTTTGAAAAAAACAGGTTCAGAATCAAGAATTTAGTGAATAGAAGAGTGGGCTATAAATACAGATATGAATTAGAACTGAAAACATTGGAAATTCATATAGGAAATGAACCATAAGGGAATTGAACTTTGGTAAAATGACTCTATAGTCTGGGGGATCAGCATAGGCCTGTGGTTCTCACTGTATGATTCCCAAACCAGCAGCATCAACCTCACCTAGGAACTTCTTAGAAATGTAAAGTTTTGAGCCTAAACCAGACTTACTATTTTGGAACTCTGGGAATGGAGTCCAGAAATCTTTAATAAGCCCTCCAGATCGTAGTCTGAGAACCACTGGTGTAGGCCAAGTGAATTAGATAGGTAACTTGGATTTTAGCAAGCAGTGTCAAATATCTAAGAGATCAAGTTGCTGGGAAGAAGGCACAAAGTTAAGAGACACTGGATATGAAAAGTTAAGCTACCAATCCTGATGGATTTGAACAGGTATAGAGAGATAGAGCAATAGTTACAAGGAAACAATAGCAAATAAGACTGTAGTATTGAAACAATATTTCCTAAGGTGGTAAGTCTAAATTGACTTGTGGATAATGGGAGGCGTAGATTATAACACATCCTTAGTGGTGATAAAAGAGATGGGAACAAGAATTCACACTTAAAAAGTCTTTCCAGGTGATTTTGATAAAGCTCAGAACTTTGCATTTCTAAGAAGTTCCTAGGTGAGATGCATTATTTTTTATTTAATCTTCTTCTTCTTTTTTTTTAAATGTTTATATATTTTTGAAGGAGAGACAGAGCACAAGTGGGTAAGGGGCAGAGAGAGAAGGAAACACAGAATCTGAGGGAGGTTCCAGGCTCTGAGCTGTCAGTGCACAGCTTGACGCGGGGCTCAAACTCACAGACCATGAGATCATGACCTGAATCGAAGTTAGACACTTAATCAACTGAGCCACCCAGGTGACCCTGGGATGCATTATTTTATTATAATCCTTATTGAAATATTCTGACCTAGAGCTAGAACTGAGGTTTAAGGATAGGTAGGAAGTAGCCAATCTAAATTCAAATAGTAAGATACTGGTGTGGAGAGCAGATTATTATTTTTATTATTATTTTAAACATTTATTTATTTTTGTGAGACAGAGAGAGATCATGAGCAGGGGAGGGGTAGAGAAAGAGAGACACACAGAATCGGAAGCAGGCTCCAGGCTCTGAGCTGCCAGCACAGAGCACAATGTGGGGGTCAAACCCATGAATTGTGAGATCATGACCTGTGCAGAAGTCGAATGCTCAACCGATTGAGCCACCCAGGTGCCCTGAGCAGATTCTTAACTGACACAAATTTCTAAGCAGATAACACATAAGAAGACTGCAAAGTTTCAGATCCTTACTCATGTGATGGTAATGAGAACATGATGTAGGCAAAAAGAAGCACGAGAAGTAGAACTTTAAAAACAAACACTCAGTTTGCTTTTCATTATCTGTGGTAATGTGATTAGCATGGACTTCAGCCAAGTCTTTCAACTATGTTCCTCATTAACTCTGTAGAAAAATTCTTAACAAGGAACATAGTTTCCATTTGGATGTGTACATGATGCCAAAGATTCACATAAGAATTAAAACCCAATAAATTTTATGAGAATCTCTCCAAATCTAAATATTTGGCATTGTATAAGCAAAGCCACTGATTTATTTTCACTTTTCATGTAGATGTTTAGGTAGCCAGTACAATGTGCTTCTTTCCTTCTGGTAACTTGCTGTTGTTTTGAATCTATTGATCAAATGCTTATTGGATCATACTATATGTTCAGCAATGACTAATTAAATTATCAATGTGTTATCCAAAGTTTGACAGTAGAACAGAAGAGGAAGAAAAATAAATGTTACCTCTGAACTAAGAAAATTCAGAACAAAATAATCCTATTTGCTATGTGGAAATGAACCTGAAACCTGATGTTGACAAGTTAGAATCACTTAAAAGAGGATGTGCCCTAAGAGTTCCACTTTTGGTAATAACAGATTGAACTTTCGGTAATAGCAGATTGAGAGAAGCTATACAAAATGTTAAAAAATGAAATCTATTTGAAGTCACAAAACAGCTGAAAAAAGGTGCAGAATTAAGGATCTAAGATCAGGAGGAGAAGGAAACCCACAGATGTGAGCCCAAAATTGGGAATTCAATTTCCCCCTGTGGGACTCTTCCTATTCCATTTCTAAATAAATAAGCAATAGAAGTACATGTGTTTGGCCCTCAAGAGACATAGAAAGAATGTTCAGAGGAGGATATTCTTACTAAAGAGATATTCTTACTATAGAAATGGCCCAAATATCCATCAACAGTAAAACAGAAAAATAAATATATTTGCTGAATTGAGTACTAGAGAATGTTTTATTTTATGTTATTTTATTTAACATTTATTCATTTTTGAGAGACAGAGTACAAATAGGAGAGGAGCACAGAGAGAGGGAGACACAGGATCTGAAGCAGGCTCCAGGCTCTGAGCTGTCAGCAAAGCCTGATGTGGGGCTTGAACCCATGAACCACGAGATTGTAACCTGAGCTGAAGATGGATGCTTAACTGACTGAGCCACCCAGGTGCCCCAATATAGAATGTTTTAAATGGGAGAATTCACAAAAAGGCTATTGAGCATAAGAAGCCAGATAGAAGACATTGTCTATGAATCTACATATATAAAATTAAAAGAAAAACAGGCAAGACTAATCCATGGAGTTCTGCATCAGGAGTGGGGAAGGGGTACTGATTAGAAATCTGACTTTGCATCTGACCTGCCATAGTTGAAGACTCTAGTGTGTCTCTAGAATAAGGTGGAATAATGAGTTTTCCATATGGGCCAGAGCAGAAACAAATTTTTCAGTGGGTTTGGGGGCCAAATTTGAAGTGAATGATTCCTTACTATTCCATATTTTCTTGCAGTTCTCTGCACATTAATTTCCCTCAGGGACTTCTAAAGGAAAAGCAGTATAATCACCATCAAGGCAGGCATCAAGGTGTCCTGGGTTGCCTACTAAAATACCATCCTATTACTGCACCATTCCATCACTTCCAGGAGTCACATAATTACTGGCAAGAGTTGATAAGCAGTCACTTCCTTTGACCAGGTGCCATTTTTATTCATCTACACTTGGATAACTCTATGATGGAACAAAAGTTAGCTATTAAAATAGAAAAAAAAATTTTAAATATGAAGAATGAAAATACTCAGATTGTTCCAACTTGTTTTTCATTCAGTGTTCTGTGTATACAAATCTAAACTTTATATCATTTCTATAAATATCTTTTAGGATGGCAATAATAAGCATAGATCTGAAATTGTATTTTTTCCCCTCAAAATAATGAGCTTCCCTCCTGATGCAAATACTATGGGTGATTCAAAGCCCAGATGTCCTGGCAGACCCTTGCTTGAAGCATTTGATATTGAAAAATAAAATAAGCAGAGTTTTGAAATAATTACATAGTAATTTTATTATTTGAATTTATATGGCAAAGACAGAGCTGATCATATTTGACATCTTATTTCTTTTGTTATTTCCTTCTGTGTTAAGCTGTTATTATCTCTCTTAACCTCCTAATGGGAGAATTATATTTGAGCAATTGCCTCTCCAGCAACATTTATGACAATGAGTATAGTAGTCTGAAAATACTTCCCTCTGTAGCTCATTAAATGCTCTTTTCTAACTTGTTCACGTGGACTATAGATTATTTAGCTTCCCCATAACTGAATAGTAGAATTTACCAAACAATGGTGAGCTATTTATATATTTTCCTTTTTGTTCAAAATGCAGATAGGTACATGCCTTTTCATTGATAGTGTTATTAAAGATTCAATACCACTTGTGAATAACAAAGGGCTGAATTATATAGTTAAGTACTAAAATTGATAAATAAAAAGTTAAAAAAAACTTTCTTCCCACTGTGAATGCATTAAAAAGGCCTTTTCTTTAGCTTATCACAAAGAAATGTACAAAGTATCAAAATTGCTGTGACCTGGAAAATCACCCAAATATGACATTCAGTATGTCATATATATGTATACTATGGATTTGAATGAGTTATAGAAAGAAATATATCTATGTCTTTATCAAAGCTATTATTTATATAGAAGAAAAAATACCCCATAAAGGCTATGCTCACTCATTCTGTTTGCCAGTACATAATAGCTACTTAGAAACTGCCTTTTAGTATAAGGCATACTGTTAATTTTGAAAAGTAACAAAGTGAGTTTTGAACTCAATACTTTAAAACATTTTAATATTCTTTTTTTATTAAAATTTTTTTATGATTTTTATTATTTTTGAGAGACAGAGAGAGACAGCATTAGCAGAGGAGGGTCAGAGAGGGAGACACAGAATCTGAAGCACGTTCTGAACTAGCTGTCAGCACAGAGCCCAATGCAGGGCTTGAACCCACGAACTGTGAGATCATAACCTGAGCCGAAGCTGGATGCCTAACCAACTGAGCCACCCAGGCGTCCCAAAACATTTTAATATTCTTGACATCCTCTTTCTAGAAGGAGACTTACTAAAGTTAGGTCTCCTTTCGGTGATAAAAATCACACAAAACTTTTCTGGTGTCTTTATAAGGCAAGTGATGGAAGTGTTTTAGTTCTCTGCTCCCAAAGACACCACTGCAATAGTCTGAAATTCTTCCCATTCCTTTCTTTCTCACCAGATAGCATTGATAGACCCGTTTTCCCCTCCCTTTTGTAATTGGCTCTCTTGCTAAACAGCTCTTTAGAAAAGCACTATCAAATAGTGATCTAATATGTTGAACAGGATTTTTCTCTAAATTTTTCTTGAAATCCCCATAATACTTTAAAACTGGTCCTGACCTTCCTCACTCCATGGGTGTTTATGTCTGTGGTATGTGTGCATACTCAAAGTTTTCCCTCCTGACCCTCATGAGCTTCTTCTATCAGAGCACACAACATTCACTGATTGTTTAGGTATCTCGATTAAGAACCAATCTGGATAATTCATTGCTGTTTTCATTTTTAATTTTTATTTTATTTTTAATTTTTTTGTTCTGGCCCAAATTTACTGTGTCTGAGATCTATTTAACATTCTTTGTACATAGTTGGTTAGATTTACTCTGTACTTTCATGGTACCTACTTAGTTTATTACTCAGCTGTTTTGTTTTCCCACTAGGGTCAGAGCCCCTAGAGGATAGAAACTATGTCTTAGTTAAATTTGAATCCCCTGGTATAAAAAACCATAGACAGTAGACTTTCAATTCTTACTGAATAAATGCATAAGTCAATAATAAGCCAAAAGAACAAGGCAAGGATACACATCTTTCATTGTATAATCTTTACAACAGTGATATCCAACCCAGTGCCATGGTCCCTAGAGTGTTAGTGGTTATTTCATGGGGATTACACAGTTGGCAAACTGTTATTTTTGCTTGTTTAGCATATATTCATAGTTCTTTATTTTCCATGGGAGTCCCCCTTCCTCACTTTTAGTTCATGAGTTTCATGTAGATTTAAGGTTCTAGGAGTGGTTTATGAACTACCTAGCCAATCAGAACATCAGATTCTCCTATCTATAGTGATTAGCTCAAGAATCATGATATGCAATTCTAGGACATGTGTTGGTAATGTGGAATAGAAGACCTCTATATACCACAACAATGGCCACCAGGTGGAGAATAAAAATCAAGCTAACAATAATGAAATTAATAAGAGAAAAAGCTTAGTGGTGGAAAAAGAACAAGTTTTGATGATATCATTTGGAATTCTAGGTCTAGCTATGTTTTAAAATAAATCTACTGTTGGACTTTTCAGTTTTGGGAGTGAAAATCATTTTCTGTTTTGCTTAAGACAGTTTGAGTGGGTTTTCTGCCATTTGCAACTTAAAAAGACCTGTCTAATACAGCCTAAAAATCTGTTTACACTAAGCTTTGTCTAGAGATTAAATATATATGTAACACACACATGTATATTTTTCAAATATATGCAACACTACTATAATAAATAAAATACAGTGTTATTGAGCTTATGCCAACTTGGGTTATGCATTCTCTCACTTGATGTTATGATAGAATCTAAAGGTATAATAGCATCCCTTGAGGTCTGCCTAACTTTCAATGCTAAAATAATTGTCATATTCAGAATCTTTGTTATCACTGATTTGCAACATCTGGTGCAGTCCTGAATCTATACATGTTTAGTAAATACATGTTGATTGATTTTAATCATAAGAGAAATTTTTTCCATTAACTTAATGATAATATTACATTGAATCATATAATATTGTTGATATACAACCATTTTGACCAAAAAAGGACAATTTCATATGGTTCAACCTAACAGATGAATTCACAAATCAATCAATAAATCTACATATTTTTGCTGCTTTTACCTCATACGATACTATACAACATGAGTAGAAATAGCTATTTTATGAGGATTTGTTACCTGACTCACCTGTTTTTTCATTCAAACTGACTTGTATGTCTAGGCCAGCCTGAGATGGAAATTGCCTGGGACATTAATTTCCATTTCTAGGTTTGAAAGAGCCATTTCAGATACTAGGACACTAGTAGCTCTCTACCATCTAAACTCACTTTCTCTTCTTTTTCCATTCTGATGAGTGTATCATGTCTGTGTAAGGTGCTTTTCTTCTTTTTCTTAAAATAATTATGTGATATGCCAATCCATGGAAGTGCTTGTAAATATATTTTTGTCTTAACCTTTCAAATCCTTTCTGTGCTTGCCTTTTTTACCCAGAAGCCTTTAGCATCCTAACTGCATCTCCCTCTAATTCATTATTCCTTTCTCTCCTCACTGTTTTAATTATCTGAGATATCATCTGGAATGAAAATGAAACTTGCCCTGCAATTCTGAGAATAAAAGAAATATAAAACCAGGGCCCACTCCATTTCACCTTCGCCTCAACCCCTCCCTCCCCAGTACATTGTTTTCTGCTAATTGTCACCATAGCAGGCATGCTGATTATTTATTTGCCACCTCTGTAAGGACTCCATGTACTGTTTCTTCACAGTGCTCAGGGTGCTTATGGAACAAAGGAACACAGCCTTCAGAGATTTATGTTTAAGCATAAAATGTTCCCAAAATTTTAGATGCAAAATACAGTTTATTTTGTATTCCTGAAGACCCTTATGTACTGCCTGAATCTTAATTATGCTTCCCAACATTTGCAAAATTAAAACCTCAAATTAAACATCTCATTAATGTAGCTCCTTTGCAATTTACCCATTTGTTTCAAAAATGATAAAGGGGGGAAATTATGCATTTCAGGAAGTACTTGGTCATAATACGAACTCACAGTTCTTTGAATGTCTCAGAAAATAGAAACTGCAAAGCCTGTTGTGGAAAGAGTGTGGAATAGAGGAAGTCAACCAAGTGAGTAAACATGAAATGGAGGATTATCCTTATTTGTGGAGAATCCATTCCAGCAAGAAATTGAATCAGGGGCTTCTGCATCTAAAACAGCGGGACTAGTGACAGAACCAGAGGGAAATGACTTTTTAAAAGATGAGAAGTAGACTGGACTAAGGGCTATGAGACAGCACGGTCCAGTGGCCTGAGAAGTGCAGAGGATTCAGAGATTGGGGTTAAATCCCAGGTCGGTTACTTGCCAGGTTTAAGTAACTTATTGTAATTCAGCAGACTCATACAGAGTCCCTACTGCTGCCAGGCTCCCGAGCCAAGTGCAAGGACTTTGTTCACACAATTAGATGCTTCTATCCTGCAACATCAACTTTTCCTCCTACCGGATTATCCCATCAGCATGCACACATGCTCTAGTAGCTCCCATCTTTAAAAACCCTGCCTGACCCACAGACCCGTCCACTTACAATCCAATTTCTCAGTTTCCCACTTCAAAACTTCTTGAAAAATTGATCTCCACTTCCCTGCCTTCCATATCACCCCTCAGGTTTTAGAGAAGCAGTACAGTGAAGTAGTAAAGTCTCAATGCTGGGGCCAGCCTAGAACCAGTCTAGGCTCAGATCCTAGCACTGTGAGGCTGGGGATTGGGTGTCTCTGTGTCTAAACTTCCTTATCAGTAAAACGGAATAAAAATTGCATCTAATTCATAGTTGTACTGATCTTTTCCTGAACTTTAGGTATTCATTTGCAACTGACTTTTTAAGGTCTTTTCTTAAATAGGCTCCTCAAATTTAAAGCAGCTACAAAAGATCTCTTGATTTCTCAAAGAATACATCACTTTTACAAGTCATCTGAATAAGGAAGATTTCTGACAAACACTGACAGTATCCACCTTTAAAATTAAGAATATAAACATGTTTGTAGTGACACAATCAAAGCAGTATATCTTAAAAATGCATTCCAGGGAATAGTATTTCTTCTGGAAGGTTACTAGGTAAGTTGTAAATTGTCCAAGAAGTTGGTGAAATACTTTGCTGAAATTGAACAATTATTACAGAACCACTAATGTATTTTCTGCATCTCTAAATGTGGGAGGTAATATTCAACCTTACCCAATCTTCTTTCAGAAAGATTTTTTCCATGGCATATCTCACTTGACTGGAATTCTGAAAAATATCCTCTTAGGAAAATACTGAATGAATGAATCCAGTAATTATAGAGATCATTACAATGCCCTCCTCATTCCTCTGAAACGTGTTCATTTTAGTTCTGAAACAATAATGGACATCCTATAATTCTGCTCTGCCAATGCTCTCCACTGTCCAGTACTTTTCAAAGATCTCTAGTATCATTGTCCTCTCCCTAGACATCCTGGACTTTTTGAGATACCTGACATTTCTAACATCTTATTTCTCAAATCTCTCCCTTTTTGCTTTATGCCTTTCTTTTTTCCCTTATCTAAAAGCTTCTTATCCAGGGGTGCTTGGGTTGTTCAGTCAGTTAAGCATCTGACTCTCGATTTTAGCTCAGGTCATGCTTTCATGGTTGTGAAATCAAGCCCTGTGTTGAGCTCTGTGCTGATAGTGTGGAGCCTGCTAGGGATTCTCTTTCTCCTCTCTCTGCCCTTTTGCTATGTGTGTGTGCACACACTCTCTGTCTCTCAATATAAATCTTAAATATATAAACATTAAAAAAATAAAAGTTCTCCATCCTGTATCAGCTCTTACTTCCACTGCTGTTTCTATTTGGACTCTTTACATAGAGTAAAGTAAATTAACCCCATAGCCATAGTTATCACCTCTTTGAAATATATAATTAGCACTTTACAAAACTTCTAAAGATTCAAAGGCACTACTAATCATTCAAAAAATAGATTTTGAGCATTAAATATTTATTAGGATCTATGCTTAGTGTAGTGGTACTGAGGTGAACAGAATGGTCATGAGCCCTACCCTCACCAATAGTCTAACTGACAATAGTGAGGGGCAATTCTGATTAAAGGGACATAAGTATAAGGAAGAAAACAAGAGTTATTACACAGAGAAGACATACCTATCCTGATCTAAGAGAAGTGGATTAGAGAAAGTATCCAAAGAGAAGTAACATTCAGTTTCCAAATGGCCTATACCATATTCCTTGCAATTTCCCATAAAGTAAACATGATTATTTCACTACATTTAAAATACATATGGTTGAAGTCAGTTTCAATCTTTGCATCTTGCTCTGTGTATCACCTTTTACTCAGCTACCCAGGCTGAAATTTTGGTATCTATTTTTTTTCCCTCCTTATACTCAACTTGGACCAGCTATCAGATCAGTCAATTTAACCTCTACTATGAGTCTATAATGCTTACATCCCTTCACTTTCCCACTCCCACTGTCTCAGTGCAGACCCTTATTACTTCTAGCCTGGGCTATTTTTAATTTTTCCTAACCTATGGCAATAAGTCATTATAGCATTGTCAGAGGTGCTTTTTTTTTCATTTTTGAAAATTTATCTTATGATGTCCTGAGTCTGTAGTCCACCTTTGCCTGTTAGCTAACAATGAAGTAGAACACACTCTCTCCATCCAACAATGTACTCACAGAGGCATGGGTGCTTTGAGGATGGTTAAAGTTTGCATTAGCTGCCTGCTGCAGGTAGCATGCAAATATCGTGGATGGTAAACAATAATTCCTAGCAAGAACAGTAGCTCTTTCAGTGTCTTAGATTCCCAGCTGACACCCCATCTGAAAGACTGGAAGTGGGGAGACATCCCCGAGACATGCTTCTCAGGGCAATATGGAGGTTTAGAATGGGATTCTGTACCTGCAACTTGATGGTAGATTTTCCAAGAATTAAAATAAAATAATAAAATACCTGAAATTGTCCAAATATGAGAACCATTTCCCTTCTTCTTTTTTTTTCCAAATAAGTCAGAAGAATTAAGCTTTGACTGAAAAACTTGACAAAAGTAGAATAGCGTATTTTTCAAATTATCTATCTATAAATTCTTTTTGGTGATCCAATATTTTCTTTTTACCTAATAAATCTCAGGTGGCTGAGTTAAGACAAGGCTTTACACTGCAGAAGAGGAGGGTAGAGGAAGATTATCTGAGAGGGTTTGACTGTTAGAAGGTACACACACACACACACACACAGACACACACACACACACACAGTATAGTTTTGGCTTCAGGAATAGACCCCTGTGATTCGTCACTTACATATGACACCCAGTGCTCATCCCAGTCCCTTAATGCTCATTACCCATTTAATGCACCCTCATCAACCCTCAGTTTTTTCTCCATATTTAAGAGTCTCTGCTGATTCGAAGAGGCACACGCACCCCAATGTTTACAGCAGCACTATCAACAATAGCCAAATTATGGAAAGAGCCCAAATGTCCATTGACTGATGAATGGATAAAGATGTGGTTTATATACATAATGGAATACTACTTGGTGATGAAAAAGAATGAAATGTTGCCATTTGCAACAGCATGGATGGAATTAGAATGTATGATGCTAAGTGAAAGAAGTCAGCCAGAGAAAGACAGATATCATATGATTTCAACCTTAAGAAGGTATATTTTGAATATTGACCTTTTAGCCACCACTTTCTTTGCAGTGCTATTCGCTCTGCATGTTTTCTTCTTCCTTCTTTTCCTCCTTCTCCTCCTCTTCTCTCTTTTTCTCACCTTTTTAAAAATTTCTTTCTCTTTATCAGGATGAATTGGTGGAGCTAAACAAAGCACATTATTACCAACAGCAGGAGGAATTTTTGGTGAGTGGGAGAATGGGAAGATAGAGATATAATTACTAAGCATTTTTTCCTTAGACATATTCTTTGGGACCGTTATTTGTAGCAAAGATGTGAGAGTTGGAACTTTGATAACGTACATTCAAGTAGGTTTCAAATGGTTCTGGAATCGTTTTCAGTGAAGGGACCACAAACTAATATTTATTGAATGTCTACTATGTGTCAGACACTGCTATGAGGTAGATACCATCCCTATTTTGTAAATGAAGAAAATGATGTTTAGAAATAACTTGTCAACTGTTACAGTAACAGGGAGTGGCAGAGCTGGGATTAAGTCTTTCTATTTATTTGGCTTGAAAGTGCACAGTCTCTTCTGCCATAACTGGGATGCATTCTCTCTGATACAACCATGGTTCTTAAAACTGCTATGGCAATCAGTGTCTGTAATGTTGGTGAAAGCCTGTAGAAATTCTTTTTATAAGAAATGGTACTGAAAACTAGTGTGGGCGAGCCAAGCCCAACTTTTGGGAAAAAAGCTTCAGTTCTAGAAGTCTCAAAGGTTCTCTTTTTTTGTAACCAATCCTAGTTTTAAGAGTTTACCTCCAAAGTGGAAACTTCTTTTATACAAAGTTTTGTAAACTTGCTGATTATACAAGCATTTGACCAATCTAGGGTTTTAACAGTAGTTCATTGATTGAATACTCAAAATAAAATGTTAAATTTAATTAACTTATTTGCTTTTTTTTCTGTTTCTTTCACCTATATTATATTCCCCTTAGTTCTCACTACTGTGGGTTTTATTTACCAACCATAAAACAGACATAGTTTTCCTGAAAAAAAATCTGAAAAAATATGTAGCAAAATAGAAGAAATATATAAAGTATTTGTAATCTCCAATTATTGAGACATTTGAAAAAAGGAGTTAAGATTATAAAGCCAGAGAATCTAGCTTCCTTCATTGCTTGTTTGTTTTTGTAGCAAAAACTATTTGTTAAATGTGCTTGCTAAATTAAAATAATCCATATAGATGACACATACTGTGTAGCTTTTCTATATAAATTTTAACATTTACAAGTAAACAAATAACACTGAAATATCTAAAACTGCCTTGCCCTGAGAATAAGTAGAAATGCTTAGTATCCAGCTAAATTTAGAAAACTAAGCTACTGCTCAAATGAAAATCATCTGAACTATACCTTTCTGAATCACTTATAGTCACCAAGAAAAAAATGCAACTTATCACAAATACCTTCACTGTATTTATAGTCAAAGATTGAACATCCTCTTTGATCATTTTCTTCTGGCAACTAAATTTGGATTGTCCAATCCAATTTTCTGAATTTGGGTTAAACTGACCTTAGATCGGAGTGCAATGGGAACATTTTCCAGACCAGTTACTTGATATATACTTTTTAATTTAATTTGTTGAGACTTACATAGAGATGTTCTACAATCTCATGTTGAAGAAGAAGTCTAATTATATATTTCTTGCACATGACTTCTGTTGTTTATGCTATCTCAATTCTCTGAACTTGATTGTAAATTAATTAATTTATTGTATCTTTTCTAGTCACAGCATCAACATTCATTAGATTCCATAGGCCTCCTCTTGTAAATGACATTTGGAAGATGGAAAAAGTCATTCTAGTCGAAGTCTCATGATCCACATTTCCATGCTGCACGATTCAGTAGCACACTGCTTTTAATCCACTTAGTGATATTAGGGTAGCTTTTCCTTTCTTATGTTTTATTTGCCAGTTTACGACTTTTGAGATCTAACGTTTCCAACCCACCAGTTTTATGACAATATGTAAACGATCTGGGCCTTTTCTTTGCCATTCAGTGTACGCACTTTCACATTTGGCTGAGGAGTAGGTCCCTGTACTAATACCATTGCACCAGGACAGGAGCAGCAAGAGTGAATGGAGGGTAAGTGCAGAGTCTCAAGGAAGCTTTCTCATCTCCTTGCCTGTCAATGGCTACAGTTCTTTGACTAACACTAACATTTGCAGACAGTCAACTCAACCTCAGTACAGTATTCAGTGATGGCATATGAGAAAACCTTTTTTCTTCCAATTCAGTTATGTTGACTCTTCTCCTTTAACTGGAATTGGTTTTGATTATTCAGTGAGATTATTTGGCAAATGGTTATTTCTCCTTTTTCAAGTTTTCAAAAGGACAATACTTTTCGTTCATGACTAGAAAGGTGCCAATTCATATTACTTTATGTATTTCTTTTTAAAGATTTAATTTTTTATATTACCACTTGTATTAGACAAATTATTTGTACCCACATTAGAAGAAAGAACTCATCCATTTAAAGACAGCAATTTGATGAGTTTCAGCAGATGTATTCTCCTGTGAAACGACTGCCTCAATCAAGATACAAACCACTTCTGTCACCCCAGTAGGATCGTAACTGCCCTTTCAGTTATTCCTCTTAGTCCAGCCCTAGGAAACTATTAATCTGCTTAAAATGTTTACTTATTTATTTTGAGAGAGATAGTGAGGGAGAGGAAGAGGGGGAGGGGCAGAGAGAGAGAATCCCAAGCAGGCTCTGTGGTGTCAATGCAGAGCCTGCCACAGGGCTCTGACTCACAGACCAAAATCAAGAGCTGGGTGCTTAACTGACTGAACCACCAGGTGCCCTCTGATCTGCTTGTTGATGCTAGAGATTAGTCTGCATTTTCCAAAATTGTATAAAATTAGATCTTATGGTATATGTTTTTAATGTGTGCTTTCTTCCACATGGGTTAAGTTGAATATAGACAGAGAATGCTGACCATATTTGAAGACATGACTGGGATAATTCCAATCAATTAGGAGTGAACAATAATTGAAAAGTGAAAAGGATGGCTTAGGTATTTGTGTTAAAGAAACCAAAGAAAAATTTTTAAAAAATATATACATAGAAGGCATAATATATTTGTGCTCTTAAACCCAAAGAGAATATTTTAAGAATATAAATTTTTGCACGATAGTAACTTCTGGGTCAACTAAAAATTAAAACTTTTCCATTTAGGCATCCAATAATCACTGTATTTAGGAAGCCGAACATCAATATAAAGCAAAATTGTGAAATGATTCATTTAGACAAAGAAATATAACAAGTTCAGGAAATGTCGCCACTGGTTTTTCAGGTTCACCTGAATCTGATTTTAGTTCCCACATACTCTTTTCAGAGTGTATTTAAATAATTTGACTGTGACAAGCCAAACTGTTTTGAGACCTCATTGAAAGTCAAATGAAAACATTAATCAAATGCAAAAATATTCTAGTCAGGCACAGAAATGCTGCAGGTTAGAAAATAAAAATGTTGCCTATGAGAAGGAAAATCAATCAATTCAGAAAAAGAAGGTATTGGTTCAAATCTACATAGTCAGTAGTTACTAGAAATCACTAGAATTTCAGGGGATTATATTTTTTCCTAAAGAATCATCAGATAGTCTTGGGCTATGTCTACATTGCAAAATCAGTTTGTTTGGCTAACTTTTTCACCTGAGTAAATTAGAAAATCACAGCAGTCAAACAACTAATCATATCTTTTTTTCTCACTGTCTTCTCTATATTTTGGACAGGTTTTAGTGACCAGCATACAGATAATTAAAGCACAAAAAAAGGCAAGTGACTTGTGGAATAGCAATCTTAATTGAGCAAAAAAAATACTTTCATAGTATTAAATGCCACTAAATTGTTCAATATTAAATGAAAACAACTTTTTAATTTCCAGTATGAATTTATAATCTATGCCTTTCTTGGTAAGGAAATGTAACAAATATTGCTTTGCTATTTAATCAGAACTGCCCCTGGTTTATGTGACTAAATGGCTATATATCCCTATGTTTTGGATAACTATAGTTAAAGGTGACTCTATAGTATGAGTAATGACCTTAATCTGTCACTTACCATCTGTATCACAATTACTTGGTCTCTTTAAGCCTTCTTGTCTTTATCTGTTTATTTTATTTTTTTATTAAAAGTTTTTTAATGTTTATTTGAGAGAGAGAGAGAGAGAGAGAGCGAGCGAGCGAGCACAACCTGGAGAATGGCAGGGAGGGAGGGAGACACAGAATCTAATGCAGGCTCCAGGCTTTTCGCCTCAGTCCAGAGCCCAATGAGAGGGTCCAACTCACAAACCATGAGATCATGACCTGAGCTTAAGTCAGACATTTAACAGACTGGGCCACCCAGGTGCCCCAGTCTTTATTCATTTAAAAGGCATCTTATACTGGGGCGTCTGGGTGGCTTAGTTGGTTAAGCCATCCAGCTTTGGCTCAGGTCTGCTCTCTGCATAGAGCTGGGTTAGTATCCTCTGTCTCCTCCTCTCTCTGTCCCTCCCCTACTTGCGCGTGCTCTCTCTTCCTCTCTCTCTCTCTCTTCTTTCTCAAAAATAAATAAACATTAAAAAAGATATAGAGTTATGAGTATTTAACAAGCTAATGCCTATGAAACATTGAGTGCAATGCCTGACACAACGAAACATTAATGATACTTTCTATTCCTTGAAACGCTATTAACTAATTCATGCATTTGACAAATATTAATTGAACTTTTATTAGGACCAAGTGGTACAAAATCCACAGCCCCTGTTCTGATTAAGCTTAATGTGTAGCAGCGAATACATGCAAATACATGACGACTTTCCATAGAGTGCTGTCCTGAGATAAGCAAGAGTGGGGTAAGCTGTGGGGATAGATGAGTGGGCTTCCTGGAGGAGGGAATAGAAATTACTTAGGACAAAAGTGATAGTGGAGGAACAGAGAGGAGACGCAATAAGGGAAAGAAGGGAAGGAGGTTGCTCTATCAGAGCAAACAGCATGTGTTGAGGTCTGTATATTTTTTTAATTTAGCTTTTCAGATAGAGACTACAGATGCAATTCAACTGAGAAAGAAAAAAAAGTATTAAAAAACCCTCAAACTTTGTTTTCTGTCTACTGCTTACGGTGCTAGGGAACAAGCTTAGCAAATAGCAGCTCTTTAGTCTCATATTTAAGAAGCAAAACAGAAGACACTCTGTCAAGCCCAGAAGAGGTTAGTAATAGTTCAATGCTAAAATATCCATTCTTAAGGCCAACCACATCTCAAAAGAAGGAGACTTAGAATATCTTTCTCATTCTTTGTACGAAATGGAAAAAAAAAATAACGGAAGAGAAAGAATTAGAAGAAGCATGTAATCAATCCTTTCCTTTACAAATCCCAGCGATTCAGGAGACTGCCAGCAGCTAAATCTTTCAGGGACCACAGACAGGAAAAAGCCTATTAAAATGTGCCCCCTTCCCAAAGAAAGGGTCACTCAAGATCCTCAGACCCTTAACTCTGACTAGACTTAATGAAAGCCAACTGCTATTTTAAGAATTTAGAAGGGGATTTCCCTCCCCAAAGAAAAGAAGCCAGACATCATCAATGCTGTAACACTGTTTCATCCATGGCAGGAGGCATTGCTTTTCACTAACTTTCTGTAGGTTGTTAAAGCCATTAAATGAGGGTTTAGTGACTGAGAATACAGTTCATCACATACAAGACTTGAAATATAATTGATACAAAGACCATCCCTCCAGGATTAAAGAGTTCTAATCATTCTGTGAGGCTGCCACGCTCTGCTCTTCATGCTGGTCAAGGTAATATTAAGCCTTTCTGAAAAGGAGTATGTTGTTCTCCACACCAGTTAGTAACCACAATGCTTTTCAACTTCAGTCGGAAAAAGATAATCCAGACTACCCTACAAATAGTACAGATCCAGTAGCTGGATACAAAAGGAATCTTATTTTAAGACTTTTTGGAAACTCAGTTTCACGCAATTAATAAAAAGGATATATGGTTTTCTCTTGTAGAATCTTCCTCTAGAGTTCTTAATGTAACATTGTCCTGACAACTCTATTAATTGCAAGGATATCTCTGTGGACAGGTAGACATTAGACATCATTATCTTCTGCAAATGAAAAACTTGAGGCAGAAAGAAGTCCAGTGACATAACAATAGTGTCACAATAAGAATAGGAATAGAAATGAGAAAAATTATTGTCTCCTGTGAATCAAGAATGATAGGATGGGATGAATTCTTCCTTCTCTCTATTGAAGGAAGGGCCGGGGCAACTTTTTTACTGCTAATTTTGAAAACATTCTTTCCTTTTGTTACAGGGCTCTTTATAGTGACAAAGAAAATTGCTGAATTGAGTCACTGGGTGAACTCACTGGGTATAGAGAAGAAAAGCTACCTAACTATATAGATGCTCCACAAATCTACAAAACCAGGACCTCTACCTGACTTTTTTGGTGTGGCATCATCTCTGGGATGTGCCTTGGATGAGGCTTCCCCTTCTCTGACATTATATTAACCAACAAATGATTGTTGAGTGATTTAATGGATGGCATTTAAATTATATGCTTAAATCTTGTGAATGAGCTGTAGGAAAAAGAATCACCAAGACGGTTCTTGGATAATTAAATAACCCTATTCCATTTTCAGCCGTGTTTTTATTCATATTCTGTTCCAGATCATCCCATGCAGAAGGGAAGTGTCAGAATCCCTGTCGCAAATCTGAACCATGTGGTGATACAGGATTAAAATTCTCTGGCCCTCTTTATATATAGTAAGAGACCTACCAACAAACCATCCAGTTATCTCCTAGATCTTAACGACAAGAAGAAATTAGCCATCTGAGATATTATAAGCAAAGTTGTATTTGTTGTATGTATTCCTACATACAATCAAAGGGAGAGACAGGCCCTTACAAATGTTTAATTCAGTAAATAAATTTCATTAAGTAGTGAAAATCTGTTTTCAGAAAAATAAAGAAGAAAAATAATGATAACAATAGCTAATGTATTTTCTCATTTAAACTCAATATAATATGTATTATTATTACCACCTTATAAGTTAGAAAACTGGTTTTTACACAACCTGTTTAAAGACACAGGTGAGGTGTGACAGAGGTGGTATTTGAACCTACACCGTCCGGATCCATAGCCTGTCCTCTCAGTTGGTTCATCCTACAGCCTTCCAGTGGGGTGGGACACAGAGTCCCAGAGCTGCCCATGCTGCAGTCTCAAGAGAATACTGACATTATCTGAAAAGTTGCTTCCTCCTGAAAGTGACAGGGAGAATTCTGAAGTAAAAATTGTTAAACAAGACAAGGAAATTTACAATTACCTGCATCTCTTTTTCAAGGCAAAATTCAAGGTATAGCAATTGGAAATTCAATCAATGGGAAAAGAATACCCACCTATTAAGATTGTTTCTGCTTTATTAGCTAGAAATTCTGGCTCTGGGTCCCTAGTCAGGTTGCACTCAATTAAATTCCAGTATCTTTAAAACACAACAACGTAAATGAATCTCAGCAAGCAAGGGTTGAAAATGATGAATGGAAAAATGCACAGATAACCACAAGGCAGCATTAATATCATTATTGAAAGGTTAGCTGCTTAGGAAATCGACAAGGTGCCAAGAGGGCATTCACAGTGCCTCCCAAGAAATGAGAGCAGAGAAGAAACGAGGCTGAACAGAACAAAGCCTTTGTTGACATTTTCAAAAGCTGACTTTATACAGGCCATATCCCTGAAGAATGAAAAATGGCAATATAAGGAACCAGTAACACTAGAAAATTGCAGGCCAGTAAGTTCACCACCAGTCACAGGGAAACATTTGAAAGGTTTTAGAGGATCAAGAGGGGGCATCACTTCTACTTGGAATTCCAAGTTCAGCCCTGGGCTGAGAGAAAATAACACTATTACAGGAAAAGCACTCCTGTCTCCCTGACTTTGGGAATTCTCATGGTATGGCTGTGCTGTATTATGGAAAGAGGCAACAGAATGGATGACTTCATCACAAAATGCTCGGGAATAAGAAATCCAGAGGCCAGGTTCCAGGATGATTCAAAAGTGAATTATGGTATCATAGAATTCCTGTTTTCAGTCACACCCTAACTTTCTCTGCTGTTATAAACAGAGATACATTTATTTTGTAGACACACAATCTTGTGTAGTGTTTCAAATGGCATATGGTGGCTTAGAACCCACCTGTATAATGTAAATGTGAGATTAAGGGATTTAACTGTGTGGGACCATTGAGGCCAAGATTCTGATGAAAGCAAGCAAGAGATGGCAGGTTTGGCCAGGTTTGTATGAACAATATGATAGTGTGAACAGAATGAGTGAGTTTTCCTCTGACTTTAATATACCTGTCTTAATTTAAAGGGAGTGTGTGTCTAAGGGAATTTACTTAATGGGGTGTTAAGTAAGAGCACTATTTTTAGAATTAGTGGATGCAGCCAAAATTAAATGAGACGTTCTAATGGAGGCAGCTAAGAAAGGAAGAACATTCTAACTGGCCCAGGGAGGGAATTTTAGCTACTTCCACTGGAGTACAAAGAGAGGACAACGCAGGACTAAAGGACATTCTAGGAGTGGAGCAGGAGAGAGGGAGGGGCCTGCTCTTTTAATTCAGGATGTGGAAACAATGGAAACAAAATGGAATGTGATAGGAATGTTTGGGACATTACTTCTGGGAATTGTGACAATCAGGTGAGGGGGCAGGGATGAATCTACATTCAGAGAAGATGAGGACAAGTTGGATTGTGAAATTTCTATTTAAATAATAGGTTGGAACTTGAGAGTCAGAGGGAACTCTCTGCTTCATCTGGAAGTTTGCAGAGCAGAGGACAGACAGACTGACTTTAAATGGAGACCGAACATGTCACAAATGGAAATTATGACTGAACATCAACACTTGGAGTTCATAAATACCATTAGAGTAATTTCTAGAATTAAATAATTGGGGAATCTGCTGGATATGGTACAATAAATTTCTCTGAATAGACTGATAATAGTCCTTCTGTGTTTTAATTTTCACTCTTAAAGGAAAATGTGTGTGTGTGTGTGTTTTAATTGACAGAGCACATGGAATTTACTTGTGTTTTGAATTTATATAGTCTATCTCATACTACTGTATCTCATTACAGTACATGTTTTCTTCTTGAACCATGTTTTGATTCAAGGACATATGTCTCCACACTCTGAAAGCTATTCTCATATTTTTAATGTAACCAACAAAACTAAGTAAAAAGATCTGTTTCAAAATTAATTCATATATAATATGCTTTATTAAATAGCTTTTGTTATATTTCCCGATTAGTGATATTAGTTTATAAATTGTGAAAATGTATTTATAAAAATAGTAGCATGCAATTAACATTATATTAGTGTAATTGATTCATGCAAATCTAGACCAGGCTTCTCATTTATTATCTTTACCTAAACCCTAGTAACCCTAGTAAAAATTATCACTAGTGTAAACAGGGTGAATGCAGCACAGAGTATGGGCTGCCCATGAAAATTCATTTCCTCTTCTTCTGGGCACAGAAGTAAGATGTGGCCATATGATTGAGCTCTAGCCAATGGGATGTGACTCAAAGTGATGCATGACACTGAAATGCCTAGCCTGTAAAACATTTCATGCATGTCTCACATATTCTTGTCCCATTTATGCTCACTTGAATGGAGATGACCCCCAAGGAGACCCTGGAAGACACATGTTTAAAATGGGTCTTGAGTGGCTTCATGGAAAGGGGCCACACCAATAACCTTTTTATTCACATAACCAAGATACAAACTTCTATTGTTTTTGGATTATTATCCATTGCTTGGTCTATTATTGTGGCAGATAACACCCTAACAAAATCAGATTTCATCTTAGAAAATTGAATTGCTTAGTGTCTTTTTTTCCTCCCCATTACTCAAAGCAGTAATGAAATGCAGAGATTGCTTTAAAAATTAATTTGGAAATATGAACTCACATTATAACTTTGGACAAAAACATTTCAGAACTACAGGCAGCCCTTTAACCCTGAGGTCCTAAGTTCTAAGGCATCCGTTGTAGGGCATAAATACACTTCTCTTCTATGTATCCCAAATGGTATAGCTATGTCTCATCCTTGGGAGAATTAAGAAAATTATCCCTCAAATCATTTCCATAGGGCTTAATTCATTCAGGACTCCAGATGAGAAAGGCTGGAAGCTTTACAAAAACTTGGAAATATATATCCTTATAAGTGCATTGATACATAATACACATATACAGTTTACATGAGTCTTTATCTTTCTATATGTGTATTGATATATTTAGTTCTGTATTCTTCCAGAGTTTATAGTCTTGAATACCCATATGACCTGTGTATACTGCAATTGTCCAATATTGAAACTTATACTTCTGTTTTGGCTGCCTTTGAAGATTCTACACTCCAGGCAATTTTTTAGTATTAATCAAAAATTAGAAATTAGATGTCCAGAGTGCCTTAAGTATACATGGCACAGCTCCTATGAAAGCTGCTGGATCTTGGGACCTACTTTATGCTGTAGGTATCATGGACCTTTGGACTCAGTCTTTTGCTTTCATTATTGAATAGATGAATAAACAAATGAATAAATGATTATACTGTATTTTGGGCAATGGTTCTCAAAACATTTAGAATTCTACTATGACTTAATTCCTCAATATTCCCACTCTACTCTGGCAGCAGAGAAGGATAAGACTGTATGGCAAATGATTAGAGAAATTGCCATCAGACTTGAAGGTTGTATTCAAAGGTTGAATCACCACACCAGGGGTGCTCTGTAAAAATATGATAACTGGGCCCCACCTCTGGAAATTCTGATGAAAGCAGCATCAGGGTTTGTTTTTCTTTTTTAAAGTTCACCCACAATTTCTAATGTGCAGTCGGGGTTGAGAAATTTGTGCTAGAATAATATTTCCCCTTCATGTTTGATCATAAGAATTATCTGCCAATCTTGTTTAAAAGTATGGACTCTTAGGCTCAATTTAGGACATTCTCAACCTGTGCCTTTAAAGGAGGAGTCTTTGAATTTGTTTTTTAATTTTTATATGTTTTTATTTATTTTTGAGAGATAAAGACAGAACACAAGTGTGGGAGGGGCAGAGAGAGGGAGACACAGAATCCAAAGTGGGTTCCATGTTCTGAGCTGTTATCACAGAGCCCAACATAGGGCTCAGACTCATGAAATGTAAGATCATGATCTGAGCAGAAGTCAGATACTTAATGGACTGAGCTATCTAGGAGCCCCTGTTTTTGTTTTTTAATGAGGGTCCCAGATGATGCATATTACTGGGAAATTTGGGAAAATACTTCATTAGCCTCCAAGCTCTTCTAGAAAAAATGTTATGGGCTATCATTCTCAGCTGTATCCCGAGGCATAGCACAGACCCTGCCTTATATCGAGTACTGAAGTATTCATATTATTTAATTAATTCATTCCAATTTTAAAGTGGAAAGTGATGAGAAAATTTTAAAATTTAAAATGTCACTTGTGACTGGTTTACTACTAGAGAATTACAAAAGTAGAGTTATTAAGTATTTCATAAGTTTCAGTGGGTTCTCTTTCATGACCTACCATAATTATTGCACTGTAATCAATTGGTTTGCATTTAGATCTTCATAAATCCTTGCAAGGTGGTACTTGTCAGTGAATATTAAACTCTGTATCACCACTTACTGGGAAAGTCACAAGGGAAAGTCATAGCTGAGACTAGACTATGAGAACTAAGGAATACAATTGTACCCAATAGGTTAGTAGTTAGAAAAAACTAGTAATAATTTGTTTATTTGTAGTTGACTGAGTTTTTTTTGAAATGCAAGGCTTTTATATTTATATTCAATTGAAAGGCAAATGCATACATCAGCTTAAAAACAATTATTAATTTTTTCCAATAATTTTTTCTCTCATACTTTTTGAAACCTTCACTAATTTAGTGAAATTTCATCTTCAAAATTAAAATTCTTTTAGCCCTCACCAGTTTTGTCAGTTTATAGTAACTGTCATTTGTCATCAGTAAGTTGGCTGTTTTTAAATTGTCATTAATTATTTTCCTTTATTGTCATCCAAATAAGCTGACTCTCAAAAACCAATAGTGGTCTCTCTCAGATGTATACTTAGACCCCAATTAATTATTTGTGTTACATAAAAAGAAATATTGGTATGTTTGAGAATATTGTAGAGTCTTTTTCCATCTTCTACATATAAGGGAACAAGTGAGGGGTTGATATCAATAGCAAATGTCATTGGTATAATGCTTCACAGTTTACAAAATGCTTTCATACACACATCTCATGGGAGTACAATGGCCACTCTATGATGGAAGTATCACTATTTTTTGCATATAGTGTTGTTACAGATACTTGTACAGGGGGAAAGACCATTAATTTAATCCATATATCATTGCAATGATATTGTAATTTCAATGTCAAACAATTTGGAAAATGTACTTTTCCAAGGAAACACAGAAAGTTGCTTATATTCAGTAACTATAAACCATGCTTTGTGAACTCCAATGCTTCAAAATGAAGGTATAAATTGGGTCAAGTTTAAGTTGGAAAGTTGGTAGGTAGTGGGGTCTACAACAATTTGGAAGGTGCCTTCCTGTCTAAAGCAATATACATTTTTTAATAGTTTATTTTCAAATTGGATTCCATATAATACCCAGTGCTTCTCCCCACAAGTGCCTCCCACCCTGACCATCACCACCTTCCCTCCCTCCCCCTCCCTTCAGTCCATGGTTCATTTTCAGTATTCAATAGTCTCTCATGAATTTTGTCCCTCACTCTCCCCAGCCCTCTTTCCCCCTTCCTCTCCCCATGGTCCTCTGTTAGGTTTCTCCTGCTAGACCTATGAGTGCAAACATATGGTATCTGTCCTTCTCCACTTGACTTATTTCGCTTAGCATGACACCCTCAAGGTCCATCCACTTTCCTACAAATGGCCATATTTCATTCTTTCTCATTGCTGTGTAATACTCCATTGTATATATATACCAAATCTTCTTGATCCATTCATCAGGTGATGGACATTTAGGCTCTTTCCATGATTTGGCTATTGTAGAAAGTGCCGCTATGAACATTGGGGTACATGTGCTCCTATGCATCAGCACTTCTGTATCCCTTGGGTAAATCCCTAGCAGGGCTATTGCTGGGTCATAAGGGAGTTCTAGGGATAGTTTTTTGAGGAGCCTCCACACTGTTTTCCAGAGCGGCTGCACCAGTTTACATTCCCACCAACAGTGTAGGAGAGTGCCCGTCTCTCCACACCCTCGCCAGCATCTATATTCTCTTGATTTGTTCGTTTAGCAATATACATTTAAAAATACTTAGGGGAGCCTGGGGTGGCTCAGTCAGTTAATGTCTTGACTTCAGCTCAGGTCATGATCTCATGATTTGTGAGTTTGAGCCCCACATCAGGCTCTGTACTGACAGCTCAGAAATCGGAGCCTGCTTCAGATTCTGTGTTTACCTCTATCTCTCTACCCCTCCACTGCTCACAATCTGTCTCTCTCTTTCTCTCAAAAATGAATAAACATTGAGAAAATTTTTAAATATTTAAACACTATAGACCAAAGGAAACATATCATACAGATTTTCTGTTCCACATTAGCAGAACATGGGTTGTAAAAGAAGAAATAAAGCAGGAACACAGAAGTACAAGGAGATGATATTAGAAATGATTTAGGTCACAAGAAGCACAAAAAGCAAAGTTGGTAAACGCTGATGATGTTTATCTAGTATCATCAGCCTATCACAATCTCTCTGTTCTGATTTGGTTTTGTTGTTGTTGTTGGGACAGCATAACATAATGTTAAAAACACTGTAAATTACAGATGCCACCTTGGACTTAGTTTCCTTACCAGTAATGGAGATAATAATAGCTATATTATAGAATTCTTGTGAGATTAACTGAGAGCATACATGACCTCCTTTCATGTTGTTAGTGGTAAATAAATGGTGGGCATTGTCATCATTCTCATCTTCATCATTGGAAAGAACATCTGCCTTATTCATTCCTACAACTTCTCCTTGGTACATAGTTAAAGATCAAACTAACTTTCAGACCTGTATGGTGAGAAGCTTGCCAAGGGAAAGGCAGAGTTCTTTCCTCTCACTCATATAAATCAACAACCACAAAACCAAAGACAGAAGTGTCCCCTCACTGTAAGCTTATCAATAAGCTCAAGCAGCCTCTTTACTTTGCACCATAAAAAAAAAGTACAGGGGAGGGGGGTGCTAGGTGGCTCAGTCGGTTAAGCATCAGCTCAGGTCACCATGTCATGGTCATGGGTTTGAGCCCCGCGTTAGGCTCTGTGCTGACAGCTCAGAGCCTGGAGTCTGCTTTGGATTCTGTGTCTCCCTTTCTCTCTGAGCCCCCCCCCCACCCCCGCTCGTGCTGTCTCTCTCTGTCTCTCAAAAATAAATTAAAAACATAAAAAATAAATAAAAAAACAGTTTGGGGAAAGTTAGTCAGACTCTACGTAAAAGTAGCCGTACTTGTACCAACTAGGCCATTGCTTCCTGAAATGATATTCACAAAAATGTCCCTAAAACATGGTTCAGTTAAAAATTGCATTGATTGAACATCTCTGTGATAAAGAGAAGGATCTTTGTTCTTGAAGCCCTGATATGCCCAGATTAGTGGGAGAAAGAAAAGTGTAAACAGGTCATTTCAATAGAAAAATGCAAATGCGTCCAAGTTCCTCACTCTGTTGGGCATCTTTCCTTTAACCTCTTTCAGTGGGACTTTCGAAGCATTGTAGACATGCAAGGGTTAGTATGCTGTGAGAACACTGAGGGGAGATACACGACTGTTCTTCAAAGTCTAGTTTTAGCTCTACATCCTCCAGGAATCTTTCCACTCTACTTTGATCTTTGACTTACTCAAAATCCTTTGATTTCCAGTAAAATTGCTGCTTAATCATTTTGGTCCTTAGTAATTTTCTACCTTACATGGGAAATAAATTGTTTCCTGGGCACATGGAACATGTGCCCAACCACAGTGTAGTAAGCCTTCTAAGGGGAAGCACTTATACTCTTACACTCTTTTCAGCAATATGCAATGCTATATCTGCATTACTCTGAAACACAATGTTTTATTGTTGGCAGATTAAAGATTAGTAAAAAAAGTTCACAAATAATAAATACAATACTTTGGGACTCTATTATATTGAATGCACCTATGAAACAGTGTTTTATAAAATTTGAAGACTTTTTGGTATGGTTTGGAGCACTTGAGTTAGAGTAGAAACAGAAATAATGGTAAATATAAACATACCTGTTACACAGTAAATGTTCTATTTCCACTTTAATCATCATTTATATTTTTGGTCCTGCTTTACGACCTGGTGGTAACAGCTTGCATTTACTCACAGGGCGACAGAATACACATTCAATTGCCCCATAATTGAAAAGTTATAACTAGAAAAAACTTTCAACGATCACTCATTTGTTTTAATATCACATGCAAAATGGCTGGGATGACAATATAGCCCTCCTAAAGCCCACAAATCACTAGTTTATATTATGCTAGCTTATCACCTAAATCTATTTCCTAAATACTTTTACTGACGTTCAAAGAAGAAATATTTACTAACACAAATGTTTTTAAAAGAGAGGTAAAAAACAAAAACCTAATAACAAAGAAATGATCTTTCTATGAAAACTAATACTTTTAAATGAATTAAATCCCACACACATTTATTTCCAATATCTAAGATTCAAACACTCTCGTATCTAATTTACTTTTTCTCCCTTATCTTTAATATGTCTCTCCCTTTCATTTCCACTGCCACTAGTAAAATTCTGCTTTTTATTACTTCTCACTTAGATTACTGCAACAACTGCTTCATCAGTTTCTTGACTTACCCATCAAGTTGATCTTTTACCAAGATGCTAGATTAATTATTCCATAATATAGTTCCAAACTTCTGATTCCTAGCTCAACCATCTGCAGTGCCCACTTCTTTCTCACAGAACAAAGTCCAAACTACCTAAATCTAGGATTCACTGATTTCTGCTCTGTTGTTCCAATTTATCTTTCTGAATTTTTTTCCCAATTATCTGCTTCCTACATTACATATACTACATACATTCATAGACACTTCATGCATTAAAGCAAAACTATTCATTGTTCCTGGGTATGCCTTTAACTTTCTAATCTCTATTTTCTTAATGTTTTCCCTAAGCCTAAGATATTCTCCCAAATTCTACTCATCCTTTGGTGCCAAGTTCAAATATCCCTTCTTTCATGAAGATGTTTCTAAATTCCTCAGAAGTAATTAATATTTTTCTTCTAAAATTTTATAAAATCTTTAAATATCTCTCTTAAGGAACTTGTTACTTGATACCTAAATCATACTTAGGTAAGTATTTTTCTGCTCAACAATTATGAAAGGCCTTTGAGAATGGAGCATATGGCAGCTTCACATCATAAGCTCTAAAGGGCCAAGTATAAGGGCTTTACACAAATAATTATTGAACAAAAGGCTGAATGGAGTAATTAATTTTCAGTAGTCTCAGATTTGTGGACTTTATACAAAAGATTATATATGGGATCTGTATGAATGCTATTGATAATAATGAAATGAAAATTATTGCCTTTGAATAATGTGACTCGTTTGATAAACTAGATCAGTGATTGTCCGGCTCTTTTCCCCAGCACCTTTGAGATTCCACAGAATGGGCCTGGAGATCTCCCTCGCTGGCAGTAGAAAATGGTAAGTGAACAGATTTCTTTACCCTACATTTTGTCATCAACTAAAGCTGCTATGTTTTGTATATTGGCCTTCTTGTAAGACTTTGCTTAGAAAGCTTTCAGTGCTTAAAAAGTTTTTTTTTTAATCCCTTGGGGTTTCACCCCTGGAATACTATAATTCCATATTTGTTTCAAATCTCTGACCCACACGAAAATAACTTCACATGAAAACTAGGTAAATGAGTTGCTGTGTTTTGGCTGAACTTACTATTAGAAAAATACCAAAATGTAGCACAAAAGTAGGTAATTTAAATCAGGACCTCCTATAAGACCTGACTTTGTATGAGACCTAAAATTCTATAATAGTCTTTGGCCTAAATTCTTGATCTGAGTTTATTGACTTGAGAACTAGCTAGCTGGTGAGTCTTACAGACATCACTCTCTTTGTGGACATTTTTCATAGATTTGAAAGATCCCCGAGAGACAGTTATATAACTTCCTATTCTGTAAAAGACAATGACAAAACTTTCTATCATCTCGCCTTAAAGTAGTCTGTCCCCTTACCCACAAAGAAGAAAACCCTGATTTGCAATGTGTCTAAAAGAAGTTGCACTGTATCTTCAGCGAATAGACACTTAAATCTGTCTTAGATTCTCAGTTAGTTACACAATTCTATGTTCATTATTTAGGGGGGAAATACCTGTTTAAGTCACGGTGTATAATTGGCTGTGTCAAGTTGTGAAGGTACTCCATACCTTTGGCAACATCTACTGCAATAATTAATTTAGACTGCAAATCAAGAATCCTAGAATTGAAAAATAGATTCAGTGAGAATGAAATGGTAAAAGCCAGTAACACATCTTTCTAAAAGAAATCAATGATGTGTGTGATTTGTTATTCTGTATAACTTTCAGCCTTTTTTGCTTTATTGAAGATTAAGCTAAAAATTCAAAGAAATCTGGAAAAATAGCTTTCCACATCAGATAATGCTTAATTATAAATCGGTTTAGATGCCAGGCCCTCATATTTAAGATATTCTACTTGAGTTTATAATATTTATAATATTATATTTAATTTCTTATAATAACAAAATGGATTCTATATTAATAACTGAGAGAAACCATACTCTGATTATCATATGCCTATATCTAGGAAGTGAATTAAAATTAGATTATGCAAGGCTGTTCTCCTTTAACTTTAAAGAATAAATGCTAGGACCCCTGATAACTGTTTTATTCTGAGTTATTTTATTCTGAGCTTATATATCTGCTTTACTGGTATGCCATATTAACTTATTATAAGGTTCAGTTACTAATTTAAATTTCTTGGATTTGTTATCTTCAACTGAGTTCCTGTTAAGAAAGCACAGAAGTATTTCTATTCATTAAAACGTAGTTCTTGGGCATAAATTATTAGCCATCTTTAAAAAGCCACCTTTCCCTCAGGTTTCAGAAGGTAAAGGGTCACCCAGGCAGAAAGTCTCTGAGATATTGCAAGGATAATTCCAATGACACGTAAAAGGACATAAGTCAGAACAAGAGCACCATACCTCTTCTGTTCATGAAGGAGGGAGAATAGAGAACCCCCTGATATGTACTGAGTGACAATGGCGAACTGGCTGGGATCATTCAAGCAAGCACCCACAAACTGAATTACACAGGGATGATTGAGCCGGCAGAGAATGGACACCTCTCGGCAAAACATATCCACATCTGATTTGGAGCAGTAGGTGTTGGCTCGATAACTGCAAATGGCAGGAGCAGGGAATCCTCAGTCAGCAGATGGACCAAAACCAGAAGCCTGCCATGCATATGCTTCTTAAAGTTCACAACTCCAGTCAGATGCTGCATTTTCTCATTTGCTTGCTTACCGTTTTATAGCCACTATTTTATTTCTGCACCGTCCTTTATATACTTTCCCAAAAGAACCTAAAATTATTTAAGAGAAATGAGTAAACACGTATTATCATGAGCTGCTGAAACTACAGCAGACTAGTGTTTTCTTAGGTTACCTGAGCCGATAATCTCATGGAACTCAATTTCTGAGAGTTGAAGATGGAAATGTGAGGGTAATCCAGCCCTTAGGAGGAGGACATCTGCCTTCTCTGCAAACAGGAATTGTTATTTTCTTTTTTAAGATTAAAAAACATACATGGATATGTCCACATGATTTACATACATACTTTACTTAGCCAAAAATGTCATTCCCCAGTAACATTGAATTTTCCAAACACAGTTGACTCCTTGGAGATACTAAAACCTTACCACAATTGATCCCTATCCCCCTGCATTAAAAACATGTTACTTTTCTGTCTCTGTGCTCTGACCTTTGTTATCAGGGCTAAGGGTTGATTCCTAATCTGATCAACAACTAACCTGTCTGCATGACGTGGCAACCCCAGGGTACAGCTCATATCACATCGTGGTAAGGAGTTTTATCTGATCAACCTCTGCAGCCTACCACAGAAGGCTTGGCCAAACATCCATAAGCTAAATCTCAAAGGGATGCCAATTAGATGTCAAAAAACAAGTATGTGAATCATTCAGAGCCAATACCCTAAAATTTTTTTAAACTTTAAATTCTAAATAAATACAAATTTATTGTTGAATCGTATATTTTTTTAAAATTTCCCTGGCTTAGTGTTATTAATTTCTATGTGCAGCATCCACCCGAGAATTTTCTTATTTGGGGTCTTTGGAGAAATAACTTCTTTTTTTCAAATTTGTTTTCCTATGGCAAACCTATTCCCAATCTCCTTAAAGATATTAACATTGGCAATTTATGTTTCATTAAAAGTACAAATGTCTTTAAGAACGTGATCTTTCTTTAATACTCATGAAATTCTCACTGTTATACCTTCATGAACTGAGATGGCATATGCAAAACAGTACGGCAGATAGGGTTAACCGTGGGAAGAATGGCTGGTTGGTAATATTGCTTATGCCTGCAAAATAGTCATCATGTATAATATGTAAACCCAAATAGAAAGTTATCATATTTGAGGCAATAGTTATCCTGAGTAATAAAGTATAACAATTGTCCCATAGTGAAATACCTTTCGTCATGCTTTTTATCTTCCCCAAGGGAGATGGAAGAGACACATAGGAGCCATCTAGAAATCAAATTAGATTATAGAGTTGAAAGTAGCCATCATTTTTTTCTACATAAACATTAAATGTTATGAAAAGAAGCAGGTGACAAAAGAAATTTGCTAAAAAAAACAAGTGAGAAGATAGCTTTAACCCAGGTCTTTCTCTGGAAACTGAAACTGTACAGCGACTGTTTATTTAGAAAGTACATAAAAAGATTAAAAAACAAAAAACCAAGGTCTAGCAGACTCCAGCAGATTTAACGTGCGTCTGGGTAGGATATTCTCTGGCCTGCCTTGGATTACTGAAGTGGAGCACGACTGCCCTCAGCTCACCCAGCCCTACTAGTCACGCATAAGCCTCAAAAACACTCAGGTCAGGGAATGCTAGTTAACCCTGAAGGAACTGCAGATTAGTGAATTAGAAAAAACAGCTTAAATGAAGGCCTTCTTTTTTTTTAAGTTTATTTATTTATTTTGAGGGAAAGAGAGAGCACAAGAGGGGAAGGGGCAGAGAGAGAGAGAGAATCCCAAACCGGCCCCAAACTATCAGCATAGAGCCAGACACCGGGCTTGATCTTACAAACCATGAAATCATAACCTGAGCTGAAATCAAGAATCAGAGGTTCGACCAATTAAGCCACCCAGGTGCCCCAAGTGAAGGCTTCTTTATTTTCAGCCTCACCCAGACAAAAGTTTTCTTAAAATAAAGCTAATCTGACATGCCCTCCTCCTTAACCCCAGAATAATAGTAATAGAAACAAAGGTTTGCCTTTAGGCATAATATGGTACTAACAACAAAAACTGAGTAAGAGAGTGATACCTCCTCCAGGCTGAGAATATTCATTACAAGGCAGTTCATCCTGTGGTCTCTTATAATGCTTCAGGAGTGTGACAATCGCATCATGTCCTTCATGAAAAGACAAAAAGGACAAAGAGTCTTAATTTTTTTTTATTTTTAGTGTTTTTTAATTAATTTTTGAGAGAGAGAGAGAGACAGCATGAGCAGGGGAGAGGCAGAGAGAGAGAGGGAGACACAGAATCTGAAGACAGGCTCCAGGCTCTGAGCTAGCTGTCAGCACAGAGCCCCACGCAGGGCATGAACCCACGAACCGTGAGATCATGACCTGAGCCGAAGTTGGATGCTTAACCAACTGAGCCACCCAGGCGCCCCAAGAGTCTTAATTACTGTTTGATTTATTTAGCTCACCATATAACTCAAAAGTGACTAGAGACAGCTTGAAGCATAGGCTATATCCCAAGAGATAATATGTTGCAGTAGGAATGTAGTACTTTCACTCATTCTTACAATCATTCATTCAGTCAGTCAAAATAATTAATTGTGCCTCAACTATATATGAGGCTCTGTGTTAAGCACTATATTGGGTGGTAGGGATACAAAAAACAAAGTGACTATGGTCCTATCCCTAAGGAGCGTAGTGTAGTTGAATAATGATGAGAATTTCTAAATGAGGAAACATGAGGTGCTAAAGGCACCATTAAAAGGGTGAAAAGCACATATGGTAACCAGGAAAGAGGGATGTGTTTGCTTTGCCTGAACATTACATTTGGTTGGCAACTGGACTATAACATGGCCCTGAGATAATTTAGGCAGGTTTTTGTGACAGGAGACAGCTGGCTGGCTGCCTATCAATGTTTGTGCTCCCCATTCATGGAGTGATTTTGTCACTGGGAATGGCTGCCCACCCCGGGAGATAAGTGCCCTGCTGCCCCTGCATCCAATTATGGCCTTGTAAGAAATTCTCACCAAGGGAACATGAGCAAAAGTGATGCCACTTCCAACTCTGGGCTTTTAGAAAAAGACCTCTTCTCTGCCTATCTGCTGGCTGGATGCAGATGGTTCTAAGGTCCTAGGGGATGGGAGAAAGCCATCTCGCAACCAGAAATGCCCACAGTGGACTTTTACACAACTGAGAAATAAATTGCTGAGAACACCACTCAAGTTAGGGGGGTTATTAATTATAGTAGGTACTTACTGTGTAAGATAGAAAATGCTAAATGCTCCTCTGAGTAGACCAATGACTTTAAACAGAACTAAACTTTTTGATATTATATTATGTTTTAACTATAAAAATAATCTACTGACGCTAATTTATATAAGAGAAAAACAAAGTCAGCCTTAAAGACCTTTCTAAGAGACACTTGTGAAATGCAAAAGAAGACGTAAAAATGGTAAACTTTAGGAATTGAAAAAGCAGCAGTGATTATCAATCACGGAGGGTTCATAGTTAACACTGGTTCAGAACACACCTAGCTAATGTATACTGTATATGCTGAGAGGTATGCCTGTTTATTAAATCCTTCTTCAAAAATAAAAAGAATTTAATAAAGCATGCAAGATCATAAGATGGAGTAATTAAGATACTAATTAGCATTAAAAGCTTTTTCCTGGGGCACCTGGGTGGCTCAGTTGGTTAAGCGAATGACTTCAGCTCAGGTCATGATCTCATGGTTTGTGAGTTCGAACCAAGCATTGGACTCTGTGCTGGCAGTGTGGAGCCTGCTTCAGATTCTGTCTCCTTCTCTCTCTGCCCCTCGCCTGCTCATAGTCTCGATCTCTCTCTCTCTCAAAAATAAATAAAATAAACATTTTAAAAATCTTTTCCAAATGTAATATCCCAACACCAGCTTCTTCAAGATAAACATTGTTATGACAATTGCTAATATTTGTAGCAAAACTTAAATCTACAGAGTTAGCAACTGTCCATTTTCTTATCCATAGATTTTAATCCATGACTGGTATATCTATAATATTCTCAAATCACAGACATAGGTTATGATGAAATAATGAGGACCCAATCCTATTCACACTTTTTCTTTGGATTCTTCTGTGCTCACAATCAGGGAAACCTCACTACCTGAATAGAATTAGCCAATAGGCAAATTTCTAAAGAGCCTAATAGGCAGAAGAACAGATAATGTAAAGGCCCTAAGATGGAAGCAAATGTGACACCTTAATAAATGAAAGAAGACCAGTGTGGGTGGAGCATCACAAGCAAGGATGAGAAGGGTTCCAAATGTGGCTGGAGAAATGGATACGTGCACATGCACATCACAGTCAGGTAGTGCCTCACAAACTTGTTCGTGTGTTTAAGAATCACCTGGAGCCCGTGTTAAACCACAGACTCCCGAGCCCTGCCCCTAGAGATTCTGAACAGAAGGTTTACAGTGAGAGTTGCTGTTGTAACAAAGTCCCAGGTGATGCTGATCAGAGGGTCACACTTCAATGCTATTGATGTGGAGCTTTGGATTTTAAGATAAGGAGTTTGGATTTTAATGTAGGTGAGGTGGGGAACACTTGAGGATCTTTTAAAAATGTTGATTTATTTATTTTGAGTCGGGGGCAGGGGGAGGAAATGCAAGCAAGTGAGCAGGGGTGTGGCAGAGAGAGAGAGGGAGAGAGAGAATCCCAAGCAGGCTCCTTTCTCAGCCAGGAGTCTGGAGTGGGGCTCAAGTTCATGACCGTGAGATCATGACCCGAGCCGCAAATCAAGGGCCTGTTGCTTAACTGACTGAGCTACCCAGGTGCCCCTGAAGGATTTTAATTAGTAGAAGGCCATGACTTGTTTTACTTTTTAAAAAAGATCCTTATTTATAGGTTAGGGCTATGATACACCCTCCTAAGGCTATTGTAAAGATTGAGATAATGCATGTGACAGGCCAAACAATTCTAACGTGTAAATATGTCTCTCAGATCTCTTCACTGCTTTCTTGCCTTACTATTTAGCTCCAAGAATTGTAAATGAACTTGGAAACTCCTTTATGGAACTTCAGATAAATTTTCTCAACATCAATATATTCCATTTCTATTGTTGCTATTGTTAATTACTGCAAACTTAGTGGCTTAAACAATATAACTTTATCATCTGCTAGCTCTGAAGTCAGAAGTCTAACATAGTTCTCAATGGGCTAAAGCAAGGTGTTGGCAAGCTTCATTCCTTTCTAGAGCCTCCAGAGAAACATCAATTTCCTTGCTTTTTCCAGCCTTGAAAGACCACTTGGCTGTGGCCCCCCTTTTAGACTTTCAAAGCTAGCAATGGCTAGCTGAATCCTTCCTGCTCCACATCACTCTGACCTCTGCTTCTGCCTCCCTCTTCCACATTTAAGGACCCCTGATATTACATAGAGCCTGGTGGGGTAATCCAGTACAGTCTTTCTCTAAAAGTCAGCTAGTTAGCACCCATGTAAGGTGGCATACTCCTAAATTGCGGATAATAGGCCCTGGACATTTTTGGGGGGCATTACTCTGCCACCACCTCCAGTGTGATGAAAATTTCAGTGTGCTCTGTTTGCATGTTGGTGCTGTCTCCTACTGCGAACCTCTCTTTCTTCCCCAGGGCTGAGGGCCATTTTAATCTCAGGATAAAAGTAGCACCACCAACAAAAAGTTCTTTGGAATTAAAATCCCCCTTCACGTGTCCTGCTGCTAGATTCACAGGTTGTGAGGTTTGTCTGCTCCTCTCTACACTGGCTGCCCCCAGTTTGTGGTGCTTTTAGCTGTTCTTTTACTTTATTTAGTCTTTATGTGTTTGGGACCAGGAAAAACAAAACAAAACAAAACAAAACAAAACAAAACAAATTATCTTATTTCTGTTTTTCCTTTGGGAAAAATAAAACAACCTAAATGCCAAGCATTTACCCAGGCATAACAAAGCTTAGTTCACAAAGCCCACCTCCCTGCCTGTCTCAGCCTCTCTGTTGGACTGACTGTGGCTGCCAGCAGAGAGGGAGAGGGCCTCCTGCTTTCCCTAGTGAAGCAGAAAGTCGCATCTTGCATCCTGACCGTCTGTGTAAGTCCAGGATCGCACCCTTGATGTTACCTTTCATTTCAACAGCTCTCTTGGCTCCACTTGCTCTGAGCAGTTTTAATTTCCTGCCAGCACAGTGGCACAATTTGCAGGCATTTTCTTTGGGATGCTTTTCATCAAGAGCCTAATGAGTGCCTGGGTTCTGGATGATGATAAGCACGAGGCTGCCAGGGAAATGCCAAGAGGCCCCTCGGCTCGGGAAGGCATCTCCGCCCCATTCCCCAGCTCCTGCTAACTATAGGCTGAGGCACACATGTATGGGAAATTCTCCACTGCTCTCGCTGCTCTGACAAACTACCAAAGTGTCTGCAGAGAAACCTGAAAGCCACAGGGGACCGGCTCCCTGATACACGGCCACAAGGAGTTAAGTAGAAAAACGCCTTGATGGAACTCACTAAATGGACTTTTAAGGCAAACTCCTGATAATGGATATACCCAGATAACCTCGGCACACTAATGGAACACGTCCAGAGATAATCAAGCTTCCACTAATTAAATAAAATGTTTTCCCATATCTAAGAATTTACTATCTACATCCAAGTATTTTACCCAAAACAGGAGGTTGCTATGTTATTAGCCTAATGCAGTTATAATAATGCTTTGCACTTTCGGAGGATTACTCATTAAAGCCCATGAAGGTTTTTGCCAATTTGGAGTGTCTTTCATTTTTTGCACCCCACGCTTCCAGTCTGTCTGTACCGTTCAAACACCATGCTTTCCCTTTAATTCCTTTCTTTATACTTGGGAGCTATTTCTTCAAAACCTCTTTGCTTTCAACTTTCTGAATATCTTTATTTTAAAAACTAGGTTGTTGTTTAAGGCTACATGTCCATCCAAAGTGCTGTTATATAGACAGTTTACTATGTATATCATGGTCATGTATATAACAGAGGGTTCATAATTATTCAAGAAGGAAAAGAACTCATTTTAATATATCCCTATAAGGTTGTCTCTCTACCCCCACCACTTCATCCTAGGAACAACAAATGCTGTTTATTGCTATGAAAAATTACTTTAAGAATAAGGGAGAAATTGAGGAAGAAAAAGTCATCAAGTATGAATCCAGATTTCTGGATCATATATTCTGGACATGGTAGGAGAAACTGTGTGATGAGGACAAAAAAGATACTAAGTTCAATTTTGGACTTGTTGAATTTTACATACAAATTGTTTGACACTTGTCCATGACTCAGGGGGAAACCCTGCTATAGTAAGGGGACTTGTAAATTTGTGCTAAAGTTTTAAAACATTATTTTAAAATATATTTTCATGCAACTACAGAAATTAGAATCATGATTTTAAGTTACTTCTTAAATATTTTGATTAGTGATTTTCAAAACCTCCTTGATCTTGCTTCAGTTCTGAGGTTTTAAGATAAATGGTATTGCTTGATTCATAAATAAGAAATATAAATACAATAAAATAACACATACTTTTATATATTCCAGGTTTGTCTAGTGGTGTTTGGCAGGGATATAAATCTTCCAATGATTTTAATATGTCAATATATCACATTCTTACTGGACACCATAACATGTTGTAAATTAGGAAAGACTATGAGATTGGGAGTTATATGAAGTTTGACTGAACCTTTGCTATGCACATAATAATAACAACAAATATTGTTATAATTTATTAAGAATCTGTTATGTTCCTAACAGATCTTATCCCAATCTTCAGCAGAATTCTATAAAGTGGTTATTAATTTACTCATTCAAATCTGAAGATTAACTTAGAGAGGTTAAGTGACATGTCAAAGTTATTAAACAGTAAGGATCGAATTTGGACTTAGATCTATCTGACTCTAGAGTGAGGTATAGGAGCTTGAAATCTGCCAAAGACAGAACTCTGTTTTGTACCAGCTCTCCACTTAAGAGCTGTGTGGTTTGGGCAATTGTGACTTAACAGCTCTAAGTTTCAAACTTTTACTCTATAATGGAAAGTTTATACCAACTTAAAGGGCTAGCTTGATAATTTAATTATGTATGCATATATATATGCATATGTAATAGGCATGTAATGAATGTAAGTTCTCATCTACTATACATTTTAATGTATGCAGCTTTTTATATAGAGTTCAAAAAATATTTTAGTGTGTTATCCTTTTCCAAAAATGAAAGTTCTGACCATTCTAATGAAAGGTGATATTATTCTATTTATTTTTAAAAGAGAGAGTAACTAAACATGTAAAAAAGTAAGCAGTACACACAAAACTGAACATAGAGTTTGAAATACCATCTAAGACTTTTGTTTATTCCTTCTTCTACCCTACTCCTAATTTACTCTAGCACACTAAACTAAGTAACTAAACTCCAAATAGGTAAGAATTCGATATATATGAAGCTTGGGAATTTATAACCCACTGATGAAAATTTTTAAAAAAAAAACTTAATGAATCCACTCTTTCTTCAACTCCTCCTGCACTCTTTTCTCTTAGTTATATTTTTACTGGCAGAAACTCACAACTGTAAGACTTTATTAGTTTTAGAGGATACACAATAGTAAGTTTACTATAAATAATTCACACCATACTACACTTGTCAAAAGGAATGAACAAAGTATATATCATGGTACAGGAGCCTTGATTTTTATTGTTTTTGCTCACTTACTCACTAATTCTCCTACTGCAGCTCCCTGTCACTGTGAATTAGAGTGGTTCTGATGTATACAAATATTGTATTCTGTGTAATTAGATATTGGGATAGGAGCCTCTGTAAATTACTTTAACTGGTGTCAGTACTGAAGCAAATAAGAAGTTTTTAGTTCTGTTTCTAGTTTGGGTTATTTTCTGACCCTAAACAGCCTGACATAAAGAAGTGCTTTTCTTTGTCAAAGGCAGCCTTTTCAAATCTAACTGCCAGACACACTATTGAGCTATGTGTTCAATTCTAATTGGTTGAGATCTTTTCAATTTGGCAGTTTCATCTTTAATGCAATGGATGTAAGATTATGTGTAAGTCTTTTCAATGGGTTTTCCATACTGGTGATTAGGGCAGAGGATTTGAACATAAGCAGGCTGCTGGCTATTTCTTCTGGCCAATTTAAATTGATTCATACAAGTCCTTTGTACCCCAGGGAAAGGGCAGAACAAATCCAAGTGAGTGAGAGAGCTATCGCTACTGTTAGATGGAATAGTAGAAAAGAAGTAGGGGGAGGAGAAGGCAGACTAGAGGAAGGGAAACATGCTAAGTATTATAAAATTAGAGCCCTGAGTCTAGCAGAGAAATATTGCAACTGAACCAGTAGGCTTCTATGTTGAATCAAGTTCACCAGCAAATTTATTTCCAAGATTGGCTTTGATATCTTTAGGTTAAAAGGGGTATGTAAATGGAAACTGTTCTTCATATCTGATTCCACAGGGAGCCATCATGAGTGAACTCTTTTCTGTTTCCAAAAGAGAGTTGATAACTCTTACAAAACTCCAAAGCACCCTTGAACTGAATTTGTTATATCAGAGTAGCAGAGGGTAAGCTAAAAATTTTGTTGGTGCCAGGTAAAAAATTTTTCTTAGAACAGGTGGGGGCTGTTGAGAAAAACTCCCAGTTTTCTATTAAGAGGGTAGACTAGGATGAGATAGTCAAATTGGGAACATCAAAAGTACTCCTTTCCAAACAGACCCTAGTTACAAAGCTCACTTCTGGTTTATTTCTCCTAGGAGAGAATAAGGTGCCAGGTAAACCATGATGGGCCCATTTCTATAACATGTTTATCCTATAAAGAAGGAATTTCAAGTGAAGCCTTCATATTTCCTCAACTCCATCTCCAAGTTTCTAAGGAAAATCCTTAGTATGCTACATCAGTCAAGTTGGTGACTCCCTATCTAAGGGAGAAAGGAATGCCTTTCTTTATCCAAAGAAAACAGGGGTAGTGCACTGTTGACAATATTTTTATGAGGCCATTTCAATCTTTCCTGAACACATGAAAGCAATGCAACATTTTTCTAGCAAGAGAAAATAGCAACAATCTCATTTTGTTGGTTTTGACTTGTTCTGCTCTAGAACACATGCAAAACATCCATCTGTCTCCTGAATACTAACATTCAGTTTGTTAAAATTCATAGTAATAATGAAATGCAACACCGATGCCTATCACATTAGTTGAACAAATAAGGGTGACAAGTATGGCATATGTTGCAGAGAACAGTGGGTAAATCCTCTATGCTTAAAGATTTTTGTTGTTGTCATTCGGTGGGAAATGTTGGGAACTTACACAATGATTCATTGTTTCTTAAAATGTGAAATTCCACAAAAAATAGAACTAAAACCAGTTTTCAACTATCACTCTCAATCAACTAAAAACAAACAAAGCCAACCCCTGTGAAGAGCTACCTGAGCAGCTGTACCTGAGCTGTCTTCCAGAAGACTCATGCTTTGTAAACACTCTTTTTCCTGAAACTCAAGTTTCTTGAGAGACACCGTCTGAGAATCACTTGAATAAATACAATTGTGTTGGGTAACTAGAACTTGGCAAGGCCTCCCAAGGCTTCGGAATATGTAAGATTTTCCAAGTGATACTCAAATACAGACTACCTGGAATTTATTTTATACAAATTAGAAGGTCATTATAACTAACAGAAATGCATTCATATATTCATCAAAAGTCATCATGTGAATGTTAATAGCAAAAGTATTCCTAATAGTCCTCAACTGAAAATTATCCAGATGACCCTAAGCAATAGAATAAACAAACAGTGATATAACAAAACATTATAACAAGAATGAACAATATACAACTACCTGCACTAATGTGAGTGAATCTCACAAATTGTTGGTCAAAAGAAGCCAGATTTAAAAATGTACATACCATAATGTTACATTTATAAAGTACAGAAAAAGCCAAATCTAATTCGTGCCCCAAGTAGGCAATGGTACCCTCTCTGGGGAACAACTGGAAAAGAATGTAAGCGGGTCTTTTGAGTGCTAGCCATGTTTGGTTTTTTCATCTGGATACTGGGCACTAGATGTGAGTTCAGTTTGTGAAAATTTATTGAGCTATAATGTGAAAATGTGTGCATGTGTGTGTGTGTGTGTGCGCGCGCACATGTGTGTTTATACAATACTTAAAAAGTATAAAACATAACAGGACAACATCTGACTCATTTCTTACTATACCGTGTCTGTTCACTTTCTCTATTAAAGTAACTCTCATAATCATTTTTTCACTAGCAGATCACTTTTCTATGTGCTTACACCAATTCCCCATTTCTATCAATGAAACTCCATCTCTCTTTTAATTAATAGAATTTCATGTCCTACTTCAGGCAGGAAACTTTTTAGATCAAATTGGTAGCCTGAGAAATCTTTCAGTTTAGCAATTTCTCTTTTTTAGTATGGACTTCTAAGATTCTAGCATTTAAAAAGATAACACTTCTTTATGTACTTTAAACATCCTAATAAAACAGCAAAAGTGGGCATCAAAGTTTGATATATTTTACAGTATTTAGTTGTAACCCTCTGATTTCAGTGACAATGTATACTATTAGATTTCACCTGAAAATAAATCTATTTATTTATTTCCTTGGAAATTTAAACTCCATAGGAGCTTCTGTGTATAAGCCGAGCTTGCTTATGAGGTACAATATACCTCATTAAAACAATGACAAAGATGCTACTCTACTTTTGATCATTGCTAGTTTCTTTTCTCTTAAAGTGAAGAATTAATTATTGATCATATTTATTTATGAACCTCTAGTGTTATGACTGTTACCATTACTAAAATACTAATTATTAGTACTTGCTATGTGCTATGTGCCAGTTTGCATATATTCTCTCATTTAATCCTTACAATCTTGTGAAGTAGGAGTTGTCATAATTCCTTTTTTTTTCAGAGGAAGAAAGGGAAATTTAGAAAGAATAGATGACTTGCCCAAGATCAAAGAACATGGTTTGATTTAAACCCGGGTGTTCCCACATCAGAGCCCAAAGTTTCATCATTTTGAGCTGAAGTAAGTTTATATGTACTCACCAATCACTGGCTCCCTTACTTTTTGGAGTTCAGGCATTGTCAGCAAGGTTAGATCTAACAAATATTCCTTTTCTTTGTATTTATTTCATCAAAAGAAATTTGAATTTGAAGTTCCCATATATAAAAGATAAAGTCTAGTTCCATGTCTACTTTAAGAAAGTAACTTGTTACATATCGCAATTTTATTTCTCTAATACCTAAGAATGTTATAGTTCATTCTCTTTTTAAAGTACCAATACCAAGAGTGCCTTCAGCTCACCTGCAATCCTGGAGTTACCTGCCTTGGTGATGGTCTATTGGACTCTGACCAAGTTCCCAAAGACTCAAATATAATATACAGAGGAAATGGGAGTGCACAAGTCATACAAGCAAAAGACTTGTTGATGCATTGACATAATCTATGCACACAGTTCAGTGTATCAGTATGGAGATGCAATGATAAAAAATATACCTTTCTCATAAGCCCACATCAAGCAGGTCTGCTCATCTTTTTCACCACTAGACCTGCTGGGATCACAAGCTACCAGATTCATATCAGCTCCATTATCCAGTAAGAACTGAACCAGGCGAATGTGACCATGGTAGCAAGCAGAGTGCAATCCTAGATAGAATAGAAGTATGAAAGGAGAAAAGAGGAAAGCTGAACCCCAATTTTCAAAAGAGAATTATTACCATATCATAGCATTGTTGCCAGAGATATAAATCAAAGATAGATTTTTGGATAAAAACTTAATTCTATTATTGAGCAAACATGGCATATTTCAAGCAAAATAAGTATCCTATTCTAGTTGATCTTCCAGATAGACTTCCTTATGTTTAGCACAATCTCTAGTATTTCTACACCCACTGAAATTACCAAAAACAAATGTTAGCATCCTTGTACAAAAACAAAGACCCCAAACAAGTGTTTTCTTGAGCAGCAAACCAAGGCCAAGGCAGTGGGACCAGTCTCTCCTGATACAGGCCATAATAGATACATCAACTGTAGATAACTTAGCCCAATAATGAAACAGTCTGATTTTTATTGTCACCATGCACCATCAATTCTAAATGATGTCATTGATAAAATATCACTCCTCATTAGGGTTGACTGCTCCCTCTTTTCCTTCTCTCTTGAGCATGCCGCTGTTCTTAAGTATTGATATACATTGAAAACTGGTGATGTTCCACTAAAGTCTTACCTGTGTGCCCATCTCTTCCTTGGTGGTTGATGCTTATAACATTCTGGTCAAGAAGAAATTTAACCAGGTCAATGCTCTTACCATAGGTACAAGCACTGCAAAAATAACAACACAAAGAAAACAACAGACCTCTGTTATGGGCTGAATTGTGCACCCCACAAATTAATATGCTAAAGCCCTCTTATAACTTCACAATGTAACTGTATTTAAGGGATACAATTTAAAGAGGTATTTAAGTTAAAATGGAATATTAGGGCCCTAATCCTGTTGTTCTGATAAGAAGGGAAGATTAGTATATAGATGACATAGACTGAGGGACAATTATGAGAAGGCACTAGGAGAATATGACCATGTACAAGTCAAGGAGAGGGGTCTGAGGAGAAAACAAATCCACTGACATCTTGGTCTTGGACTTCCAGCCTCCAGAATTGTGAGAAAATAAATTTCTTGTGTTTCAAGCCACCTGATGTTTTGTTTTTTGTTATGCCAACCCTAGGACATGAATACAGTCCTGTGTCATCCAGGCTATTCCAGAAGCTAGTGTGTATACAAGAGTGCTACAGAGACAAAGAAGGGAGAAAGAGGAAAGGAGGAAGAGGGAAGTGCTAAAAAATAAGCACATATGGCAATAAAATCTTGAGATTCCCAAATCTGGGCCAACAAGATAAGAAGTTTTATAAAATTTCTAGTATATTATTATTAAATATTTCCCATGATACTCTTTTTCATAAAAGGAGGAAAATACTGCAAGTTTCATGCACTTTTTACCTATAGGACTTAGGCATTCTGCAGGACAACTGAATGAGGACTCAGAAGGGTCCAGGGATATTTAGGTGACAACTTGGACTTGTAATTGGCATCTGAAGTGGGGAGTGGACATTTTTGTGGGCCTGAGCCTTTAACTTGTAAGATCTGACGCTAACTCCAGGTAGATAGTATCCGAATTGAATTGAATTGTAGGACACACATTTGGTGTCAGCTGAAGATTTGGAGAATTGCATGTGTAGGTAAAACTCACACATAGCTGGGGTCCTGTATTTCGAAATGAAGTACTGAGTATTGTAGGATAGTACAAAAAAACAGTTTTTCCCTCCTTCCAGACGTGGTTCTAGAAGAGGTAGTTCTCTGGGTCTTACTAGTTCCTCTTCCTGAGATGACCTTGCCTAAAGCCTTTTTCTTTAATAAAATATTATTTTCTTCAAAGAAATACATTATCCATCTAGCTGAACTATTGGTCTATCTATGAAGTCTTCTTATAAACCAAAGGCTGAGTTCATTGCTATCTCCACTGTTTCCTTATCATTTCAGTATTATGGCACTTATCACATTGTGTTATGGTAACAGATACACCTCTGATTACCTTGATAGCTTACAACAGAGCTCCTTTAAGGAGGGAAGGGCTGGCTTCATCTTAATGTTCTTACCAATGCCAAAACAAGGCAGGTCCTTAGTAAGTCTTTCTTGAATAATTGAAGGAATAAGAAGCTGCAACTCAATGCAATAGATCTAAGCACCATTAATTATTCGTATTATAAGTAGGATCCATAACACTACACTTTTAATGTTCCATTGTCTGAACTGTCTCATTGTTTCTTTTCAAAGTGATCATTAACAGGAATTGATGAGTTATGAATGTATACATACATGTGTATACAAATGTGTTATATGTGTATGTGTGTGTGTATATATATATACACACATATATGAAAACAATAACAGAAATGTATTGAGTGTTTTCTATTGAGTGCAAACCACTGTGATTTTTACATAGAAAAATTTCAGAATCAGAGTGAACTCTTCATGTAAAGGGAAAGTTTCTTTCATAAATATGTGCTTAAAGTGAATAGCATAAAAATATGTTATTCATAGTAGTCACAGGCTTATACAAAATAAAATGATTCTATACATACTTTTAATTCACTGAACTTGTCATATAGACTCTTCTGTAGGTGACAATAATCTTTGATTATAGTTGGTTCCAATTTATATGCACAGAGTAGCAAAATGACTTGAAAACTAGCCTAAGGTGTCTGCCTTAACAAGCATGACCTAATGGGGAAAGAGGACACCAATAGCTGTACATATCAGTTCTGCCCATTATCCCTTTGGGGACAAATTCCACTGACCAATTTTGACTGAAAGCATGATCTAAAGAGTTCTTGCACCTGTTCTGTTACAGAACATGTAGAACACAGACATAATATTTTGGTACTAGAACATGAAGATATATAAAAAGCACAGAATTTAGAACCAGATAGGCATTTAACACATGATTTTACAGTCATAAGATTCTTTGGCAAGTTACTAAGCTTCTCTGAGCCTCAATTTTCTAGTCTGTAAAAGAGGGATAATAAATCCTACTTCATAAATGGTTATGAGGATTAAATGAGATAATGGATGCAAATCACCTGACAGATTCTCATCATTCCATAAATAGTTTTTTCCACCTCCCTTTGGCTGAACTTTTTGTCTGATAAGAAAAATCTGAACATCCAAGCAAAATTGGACAGGCTGATGCCTTATCAGGAAGCACAAACTTAATATTAATTCAGTATGGAAAAAAAAGTCTCCTCATTTCTATTAGTCACCAGCACAATACAAACACTTTGTAAATAACATATTATTCTTAAATATATTTTTTAGAGGTTGCAGGCTACTAAGAAATCTGCAATGTGTATGTAAATTATTTTATATTTAAGGTGTATTAAATTTAAAGTACTATGTTTTTAGTTTTACAACAAAGTAGTAGCTCATTGTTAAATATGAGATTTTCAATGTTTATAAAACATCTGCCTTTCTTTTGGATATTTTAGGGAGCTATGGCTCTTATTTTTAGCAACTCCCCCCCCCCTTTTTTTAGAGCACACTGTCGAGGACTCTCATGCATTCCTAGGAAGGAGTTAATGCCTTCTTAGGTATCTCAGTGGCCACCGTGACTAGGCTTTTACAGGCTGACAGATGGATGTCTTAGATAGGTAGATACATTTGCACATAAGGTTTAAGTGGTAAGGAAAAAAGTGTCACATTTGATGCTGATGAATTCTGGTAATGAGATTCTTGTTGGAGGAGGATTATGGGCACTGCCCCTTTTGGCAGCTTTCCTCTGAGTGAAGTGGAATAGAAGCAATACGCTTACAGATGTTGATATGCCTGTTGCCTTGGCAACATCAGTCCCTGTCTTTGTGGCTGCTGCCAGGAATGCAGCATCTGGCTCCAGCCCCATCTGTTATACTGGCTGCAGCATCTGCCTCTACCTTTTCTTCTGTGCATCGAGCTTGGGCTCCTTGTCCTCTGCCCGCCCTCTGATCCTCTCTGATTTCAACATCTGCCACCCTCCATTCTTGTTTTATGTGCACAACTTCAGATGCCGAAGAGTATTAGGCACCCTTAGTCGCTACTGCACTTAAACATTATTTTACCTGTGAAAAGGTGTTTCACTGAAGATGTTTTCTTTAGTCAGGCTTTCTGTTCCTGATATTTGGATGATTTCCTTGGCGACGTCAAATTTGCCATTGTAGCATGCCCTAGAGTTAAAGAAAATGTTTTTATAATAGTAAGACAGTGCAGGTAGTAGGGCTGGAGGACGTATGGAACTATGCATATTACTCACAGGTGCAAAGGGGTATCTCCATAGATATTAACAATGTGTGGCTGAACTTCGATATCGCTCTGGAGCAGGTACTTCACTATGTCATTGTGTCCAAAGCGAGAACAGAAATGCAGTGGGACATGGTCTTCATTGTCCTGGGCATTCACTGTCATCAACAAGAAAGGAAACATATGTTACCTGGAATCCCCTGTTTCTCAGCCTTCACATGTGTTGTGTCAGGGACTTTTCTAAGTGCCTGAGAGACTCCTGAAAATTACCAATTAATGATAATAATAAAGCAAATTAGGTGCAACCAATTTAAAAAGTTATAATTCTATTCTATTGCCCATTGCCACATTAAGCAGGCTTTCTTTTTGCTTCCATAAATTCTATGGAATGCATCTAATCAAATTTACCTTTCACAATGGAATAGTTCAGGAAACTAGTAAGTATCCAAAAGATCCTCATGGTCTATTTCCACAAGTATCTCCTAACAAAGTGATTTTTTTTCCTCCTCTGTAAGGTGTTAAAAATTACAGATCCTGGCTAAGGCACCATTTACAGAAATTTTGGTTTAATAGGTTATGGTGGGGTCTAGCACTGTGTATGTTTACAACACTGTTTAGAAAGTTCTGGTGTGCCCATGACTGAGAATTATCATACGACAGATTATAAAACATAGCATAAAGAAAAGACAATAAGCTTTAGATTGAGGCAGCCCTAATTAATTATATTATCACAGTTATTTGGTATTTAGTTGTTCACTCAGTAGTGGACATCTGTCCTTCTCTTTGGCCCAGCCAGCCTCATAGCCACTTGGGACATTTGGGGAATTTTCTGTATTGAGAGAACTGACTAGAAGTCAAGACCATCTTCCATGTAGGAGCTGAAAATGTGCTTTGCAAGCCTCCTTTGCAGCTAGGATCAGCAGATAGTGACCATATGTCCTAGTTTAAGCTTCTCATCCTTCCACAATTTTTAATGGTGATCTTTTTACTCTCAACAGTGCCCTGATTTGGACACTTTTGTATAGGCTCCTCCAGCTGACCCATTATATGAGACTCTGCCATCAGAGCTGACAACACAGAAAAGTAGAATCTAATTTATTTTGGCAATGTAGCAATGGTAGAGTAGTTCCATCCGATTTCCAGTGGCAATGAGTCCAGTCACAGATTTGGTGCCTTGTATTGTTGGTGTCAGGAGCACAGAGTGTTGGCATGTGTGCCTAGCAGGGGTGGTAATGTGGCTTCCAATGACTATTTTTGGGGTGTGATTTTGGACTCTGTTCCTCACTGTAAGAATTCCAAACCTGGGGGTGCCTGGGTGGCTCAGTCAGTTAAGTGTCTGACTTCAGCTCAGGTCATGATCTCTCAGTTCCTGAGTTCAAGCCCCACGTCAGGCTCTGTGCTGACAGCTCAGAGCTTGGAGCCTGCTTCAGATTCTGTGTCTCCCTCTCTCTCTGCCCCTCCCCCACTCAAACTCTGTCTCCCTCTCAAAAATAAATAAACATTAAGAAAAAGAAGAATTCCACACCTTGCTTTCCCATCCTGTTTGGCGGAAGATGCTAACTTGTATCCTTTAATATAATCATTTTATGCCTAAATTAGCAAGAATTGGTTTCCAATGCTTGCAAATAAGAACATCTGATTGATACATATTGATTCCTTAACAAGTATAAAATGATCACTGTGTGCCAAGTAGGGTGCTAAGTGTTGGAGATACTGATTTTTTATTATCAGTGACAATGGATGTGATAACTCTATTATTGCAGGGATGCAGAAAAGATTAAAAGAGATCATGATGAGAAAATATCTAACACAATGCTCATCACATATTAGTCATTTAAGAAAAATGTGTATTCTTGTTTTTCACTAATTTCCCTCCTAGAAATTTGCTAAGTGTTAAAACCAATATGCTATAAATGTATAGCATCTATACCCTGAAATAACCTGTAATCTAGTTGAATATTCAATAATTACAGGCCTGAGGTAATAATAATTGAACACCAATCTGCTAAATTCTGGATCTGCTTTAGCACAAATTAAAGCTAAAATAATGGAATCATCTGCTCTATAGCCATTTATTGTATTTGATTATTTTGTTCATTAGTATAAGGTGTTTTATTTATAATAGAAAATAACAATTCTTAACAAACATTTTTTATTATCATTCTTATATGTATCTATAATAAAAATTATCCATAAAATCAAAAGAATTAAAGAAAAAAAGGATAGGAAAGAAGAAAGGGAAGATAATAGTTAATTTAAAAAATGTGCAAGTAGTTTATTACTACTTATGGTTACAACTATCATTTAGCATTTAATGAACACAGGCCTTGTAGCTGCTCTATTTGTAGACAATGATTCTTATTTTATTGTCCTGCAAGATCTTAAGCCAAAGGGAAATCTTTAACAAAGTCGCTGAACTTCTCTTCCCAAGGCCACTATTGAAAAATAAATCTTTGAATCTTTTTTATTAATGAGTGGCTCAGATGGACACCCTTGCTTCAGAAGAATGTTCCTGGTTATTTTGATTATGTTTCTTTTTATGATACTTCTCCTTTGTTCACATTCTGTTGGAAGCCAGGGAAAGTCAATACCATGAGTCGATGCTTTAGAACAGTAGGGAGTCCAGGGCAAGCAGAGGTCACGTAAGAGTTCATGAGGTCCAGAGGGGACATTGTAGAGCAGAGTGCAGCGCAAGTTTCCATTAATTCATAGTTTGCCTGTGGCCATCGCTAGCTCCACCCAACATTATTCTTCTCTAGTTGGATCAATAAACTTCAACGTAGATTATCTACTTGGTGAATTACCTGCAGTGGCCTGGATGTTCTTCTCATCAGAGAAGATATAAATACCAACTGAAGGAAGGAATAAGCCAGGAGATATCTGGATCAGACACAGAGTTTATCTATATACATCTATATTTCTGCTTCAGTCATTGTGATCTACTTGGTTTTGTCTTGAACCAATTTGCAGTGATGAAAAAAAGGATATAACATTATATATTGTCCAAGAGTAAGTGAATGTATGAATGATTTTCTATTTGTTCTAATTTAACATTTAACTTAGAAATTTAAATAAAGAAGAATTTCAAGCAAATAAGTAGATGTAAATAATTATTAGGAAAATATTTGGTGCCTAGTCCTCTACTTTGAAAAGAGTATGTGTTCAGTAAAGTCTTTTGAAAGAAAGACTGGGTGACTGGGTGGGTGAATGGGTTCTACTGCATGCTTATCCCTGCTTATTGATCTTAAAGATAAAATAAAAATTTCCATAGTAATCCAGCAATGTAAGCACTTCCCATTAGCTCTCTAAAACAACTCCCAAGTGTATCTTAAACACATTATAAAGAAGAAATTTGTGTAATAGCTCTGACAAGATATAGTTTTAGAAATAAAATACTTCCTCTAACTGGCCATGCCCTAGAAGTTTTTGAGATTTTATATAATATCCAGTTCCACGTGAAAGGAACTGTAGCATTTAATAGTCCGATGACACCAAATTAATAAACTCTGAATTAAAATTTTTTATTAAAAATTTTTAATGTTTATTTTTGAGAGAGAGAGAGACAGAGACAGAGAGAGAGACAGAGAGAGACAGAGTGCAAGCAGGGGAGGGGCAGAAAGAAGGAGACACAGAATCTGAAGCAGGCTCCGGGCTCTGAGCTGTCAGCACAGAGCCCAACAGAGGGAGGGGTCTAATTCACGAACAGCAAGCTCATGACCTGAGCCAAAGTCGGTTGCTTAACAAACTGAGCCACCCAGGCACCCCCCATTTTAAACTTTATTCAAATGATAAGTTGTGATCAGTACTTTCTTCTTAAGGAGTCCAACAACGTTTTGACCATTTCAATATCATTCAATAAGCATTATGTTTCTTCTTTTTTTATTTTCCTAAGGGGTACAAAGATGACTAGAGACTTAAAACATGTGTGACTGAATAGGTCAGCCTCCCAAACATGCTAAACTGAAGAGGTTGCTTTCAGAATTACATTTTGGCTAATTTTTTAATCTGAATTTATTTTCATTTGTGACATTCTGTTACCATGGAAACATACTGTAAATACCAGATTTCAAATTGTGCCCCTATTGGGGTCATTAATTTACTCTTCCTCTTATGTCCATTTACCACAGGCAAGGGCCAGATCTAAAATAAATCATCTGGAGGCTTAGCTACACTTTGGAATAAATGAACTAGCTGATAATAAATCCTGGGCAATGTGTAGTAGCCAAAAGATCTTCTGGCTTATTTTTTGCAATTGGTTGAAGTACAAAAGGGACTTAAATATCAAGTGTGTATTAGAAGGAAATAAAAATACATAAAAATCTGAGTCATGCTGTCTCTTGATATTTTAAATGATTGACTAGAAAACAGTGCTTGTGTGAATCAGAAAGAAACTGTTGAAAATTCTATCATATGATGCTGGTATGTAGGGGAATATGGGTGCGATATACATTTCAATGTCCTTTGTAGAAGGGAACTTTGATCCTGGAGACATGCTGATCAATGATACTCATTTTGACACCACTGAGCTTTGGAGTTGCACAGAGGAATAAAAAGCTGAGGTTGGCATCGATAATAAAAAGAAAAAAGTGAGCTGTTCCTGACCCTTTGGAAGAGCGAGGCAGTTTCAAAAACACAATTATGTGTTCAGTGGCTCATACAGGTGTACCTCTGCCTATTCTAAACCAACAGAATCAAAGAGACTGCTTAAACAAGGTCTAAGGAACAGCATTCCTTGTATCCTGACAACACAGGTTATTTATGATAATGCTATCAAAGAAATACCTCTGTTATTACATACTGGCTCATAGAAAATGACACCAACTATGTGTCTCAAACTTTATAAAATAAAACAGCCCTCTTTCCAGCATGGAAACTGGAAACTACCCTCTCTTCTTGCCACACTTGTCTCTGGAAGCCTCTGTGTTTCCCTTACATGTAAGTGAAAACACTGATTAGCTTTATTAACTGAATATTGATCTCAATTTTGGACCAAGGAACTGGCAGTTCTAGAGCTCTGACAACCTTGTCCTTTTGTAAATGTGCATCGTTTCTGCTGCAAAGGCCAGTAGCTCTTACAGCTGGGCTTTTAATTAGGTCTCTTGGGGGTCAAGGGAAGAATGTTGGATGTGCCTGAGAGAATTTAATGACAAGATGTAACTCTACTAAGTGAATTTGTGTCAAAAAATAAAGTTTGTAAGGAAGACAGAAAGAGAAAGGAAGAACTTTCTTTAACACTCTACCTTTAATTAATTTTCTAAAATTTATTTTTTTATTAAGAAAGTTAAAACTTGTGGGAAGTCTATTCTATTAAACACATCCTAAAATCTTTCTGTGTATTCTAAAGCTTTTTTTCTTCCCAGCCTAATCATGCTGTAATGTTGTTTCCACCATAAATAATAGAAGTATCAAATATTGGGGAGGAAATGGGGAGCAACCAAAACTCTCATATATTGCTGTGGGAGTAAAAAATAGTACATTTGGGAAAGTTGTTTGAAATTTTCTAAAAAGTTAAACATATGCATACAGAAATGCTACATATATGCACACACTCCCCCATTTATACACACAAAAGAGATAAATATATATGTGCACACACACACACACAAAATTGAATGAGAATGTTTCTGGTATCTACATTCATAAAAGCCAAACACTAAAAACATTCAAACATCCATTAGGAGGATGATGGATAGACAAATTGTAGAGTACTCATAAAATCTTTAGCAATAAAAGAGAGCAAACTATGATTCATGCAAAAACATGGATAAAAATTAAAATCATATTGTCAATCAAAAGAAGGCAGTCCCAAATTATATGAACTTTAAGAACAGATAAAACTAACCTATGGCAATAGAAGCCAGACTATTGACTACCTCTTGTTGTTCAAGCTATTTACTGAGAAGGGAGCACAAGGGAACTTTCCAGAGTTCAATTTTTCTATATGAAAATTTTCTATATCTCTACCGGGGTGGTTTTGCATGAATTTATGGATAGTATATATCACTTCAGTCAATATTCACTTAAGATTTAATAATTTTGTTATATGCAAAGTTTACCTCAATTAAGAAGAAAGATTAGTGAAAAATAACAAAATAAGAATGATTTGTCTAGAAAAACTCTTACTTTTATTGAAGCATCTAATATATTGAGTTGAACTAAAATGTATACAAAGGATTAACAGCTTTAGTTACTATGTTAAAATAATAAATTCTTATTTGTGAAACAAATTAGCATATGCAATTAATCAGTTTTAGGGTTATTCTCTAGTAAATAAGAAAAATGCAAGTAAAAACTATACATAAAGTAGAAGATAGCAAAAGTGTTCTAAACATATAATCTTACCATCTGCTTTGCTGCCTTCTTCCATCAAGAGCTTTGCAATATTAAAGAATCCTTTTGCAGAAGCTAGATGGAGGGGCCTATCTCCAACTTCACCACTTACATTTACATCAGCACCAAATTTCAAAAGAAGGCGGGTTACCTAAAGGATCCATTTATTTGAAATTAGTATCAAAAGTCAAACAACAATGCAAAGTTTTCAAAAATATGGAAGAAGACATATTAAATATTTCTCAGGTTACTTTAACCTGAAAATAACAGAAAATCTTAACTCAATTGGCCTAAACAATAAGGAATTTGTTACTATATCACCTAATAAGAAATCCAAAATTGGGACAATTTCAGGATTAGGTCTTCAGTGTTTATAAATAATCCTCTCTAAAGTCACCCATAATCAGCCCTGACCCACCTTTTCCAAAGTCTTCTTTGGGCTAAAGCCAGCAGTATTTACTTGATTCCTGATTTTCACAGCAACTCCATGGATAAGTCACTGATGGCCATCATGTTACTGGAGTTCTGGGTTCATTTCTGAATTTGTGAATAAATGGGACATAGCTATACTAACTATCAGCATCTTCCTCAATTAGCTGAGATCCACATCCAAAGGGAGAGCGAGATGGGATATTGTACAACTTATGAGTCTTCCAGGTATTGTTTTAGGTAATGGATAGGATTTCTTTAAATATATCTACATACAAACTTTCCAAATGATTTCTCTAAATCTAACATTGTCTCTTCTGGGAATTTTAGAAGTCATTACAGTAATCTCAAGAGGTAAGTTAGAGGTAAGTTTGTGCCATCAAAATAACAGTTATGGGAGAAATCTTCAACTGACCTGATGACTGAAGTGTTAGCATAAAAGTGAATTCAAACTCTAAAACTATTTTGACTTTCTATGTGGTAGCAAACAAATATGTCTTTGGCAGGAAACTGTCAAGAGTATGGTACATATTTGATAGAAATTCTAGGCCAAAAATTAGCAGTATGGGCTGTAGAAAAATATTCTATTTAGTGTAGTAGGTAGAGAACAAGGGTTCTGAAGTCAGGATTCTTTTTATTAGCTATGTCGCTTTTAATACATTATTTGGCCTTTCAAAACTTCAGTTTATTTAATGCTAAAATGAGAATCACAATACTTCTACTTCATAGAGTTTTTATGAGGATTAAATAAGTTATTACATGTAAAGCACTTAAAAAAGTGTCTGGTACTCATTAAATGTTGGCAGAAGTGGTAGCACAAATGTGGAACATTGTGTATTTTATCTATTTGTTGGCTAATGGGCAGACCAATACTTAATTCAGGAGAAATTGGAACAGAAGTTAGTCTCAAGAACTGTGCATTCCTAAGCAGATATTTCCACTTACAATGACTCCATCAATTCTGATTATGTGATTTTATAATGGACAGCTTTAAACTATCTTTGAAATCGATTGTCTATTAAGCACTATTATTATATACCTAGGAAATATTGCTCTCGGTCCAAAACATCTACTCTTCCACTTAAAAATAAGTAAATAAACAAACGGCAAGGAACATGGAACATTAGGCACATTTATATATCGAAAGTACCATTCTCCTGTCAGCATATTTTAGCAAATGACAATAGCATCCATAAATTACTTATGTGCTGTCTTTGCACAAAGAAAGTGAGTCCCTTATCATAAAAAGGCCATCCACATTTTAGCATAATTTTATGAGACTGTGACTATATATTCAGGAAAAGTAAACAAATTTAGCTCTCCATCCAACATGCATAGAAGCTCTTTATATTTCTGTGGGTGAGGAGGTTAATCACCAAAGAGAATGACTCTACAAATAATGTGCATTGTGTACATCCTGTCTGCCTAAAGTCAGAAAAGTATGGAATTTTTTCATCATCTGGGCTTTTAGACCCTGTACTTTCAAAAGCATTTTCAGTGCCCAGCTCTCCAGTACACTCCAGTGCACTCTGAGCAGTACATCAAATGAAATGAGAAATCTTTCCTAGCTATAGGTCACGCTTCACAGGTCTGAGAGTGTCCAAGCATATGCCAGCTAGCAAAGAAATAAAGGCACAATGACTAGAAGAGCACAGAGACACAAGTAAGTTTGATTTTTAACTTGGGATCTTCAGGCAGTGCAATGGCATGACCTCTACAAAGGTAAAAAGGTATAATTTTACCCCATAATTGAGTAAGACTAGAGATCTAGAGATACAAAGTGAGGAAGAGTGGAAGTAGGATGTCAAAAGAACAGTTAAAATATTGGTTATCCAATTACATTTGTTATTTCCGCTTCATTTGGATCAGTTTAGTTTCTTAAGGATAGCTAAATGGATGTTTGAGAGAGGTACATACACATTTTGTTTTTCAATATGTTAAGGTCAAAATCAATGGACTTATTTTGTCCTGGGAGGTATGCCACATAGGCTTTGTCTTCTGCAGACAATTTGAATTTTAACACATTAGGCATTTGCCTCTTTAGAAAACAGTTTGGCCATTTAATAAGATGTTAAACGTAGTGTCAATATATGAGACATCAATTCTACCCTTAAATATACCCAAGAAAAATGCAAACATATGTCCATATCAAAACTTCTACATGAGGTGGATATGAGGGGGAGGAGATGGGTGAAATACATAAAGAAGATTAAGAATGCATTTATCTTGTTGAGAACTCAGAAATGTGTAGAATAGTTGAATCATCATATCATACACCTGAAACTAACTTAACACTGTACATTAATTCTACCTGAATAAAAAAACCTTTGAATGTTCAAAGCAGCATATTCAAAATAGCCCCCCCCAAATGTCCACCAACTCATGAATGAATAGATAAAATCTGGCATATTCATACAAAAAATAGTATACCATACTAAAAAGTAAGGAGGTACTGATATATGCTATAAAGTTGATGAGTCTTTTTTTTTAAAATGTTTATTCATTTTGAGAGAGAGAGAGAGAGAGAGAGAGAGAGAGAGAGCGCGAGCACGAGCAGGGGAGGGGCAGAGAGAGAGTGGGAGACACAGAATCAGAAGCAGGCTCCAGGCTCTAGGCTCCAAGCCATCAGGGCAGAGCCGGGTCTCAAACTCACAAACCGTGATATCATGTCATGAGCCAAAGTGGGCTGTTTAACCGATTGAGACACACAGGTGCTCCTAAAGTTATTGAATCTTAAAAATATGTGAAGTGAAAAAAGTTAGTCACAAAAGACCATATATTGTATGACTCCATTGATAGGAAGTCTCCAGAAGGTAACTATGGAAACAGAAACTATATTACTATTTTCCTCAGGCTGGAAAAGAGAGGTTGGTAAGAAGTTGGAAGTAAGTGTTGATGTGTGCAGAGTTGCTTCTGGGGGTAATGGCTTCATTCAGTTACTTGTGGTGATGGTTGCACAACTATGAATATACTAAAACCCATTGAATTATACAATTTAAATTGATGAATTATATCTCAATAAAGTTAAAAAAATTTTTTAAATCAATGTACTTTGGAGTTAGAGCACTAGGCCTTGAGTAAATAGCCCTACCACTCAAGCAAATTTCCTCAACTTTCTGTTTTTCTCACTGATAGAAGACAAATAAGAAGAGGCTTTTAGGTACAACAGAATAACTATGGGCTTTGGGATCAGACAGACATGAATACATATACCAGCGCTTCTAATTAACTGTGTGACTCTGGCAGGCTACTTGACCTGAGTGAGCTCATGCATATCATTGACAAGAAGGGGAAAATAATAGTTAATTTTAGGATTGTGGAAAAATTACCAAAAAAAATCCACAAAAAGTGTCTGTCCCATAGTATGAGATCACTCACATGGTAACTCATTAAGTTCATTAGGTTGCCGTAAATGTCAAATGAAACTATTCATTTAATGAAGGCATACTGTGAACTTTAAAGCATTCTATATATTTTTTACTTTATTACAGAATATCAAATTTTAAAATAATTATGTTATATAATTTCATATTTAAAGCAAATTATATTTAAGTAAAATTTATTGATTTTTTCTATTATCTTTTTCTTTTTTAACATAATTTATCATCAAGTTGGCTAGCATACTGTGCATACAGTGCACTCTTGATATTGGGGGTAGATTCCCATGATTCATCACTTACATACAACACCCAGTGCTCATCCTAACAAGTGTCCTCCTCAATGCCCATCACCCATTTTCCTCTCCTCTGTCCTCCACTCCCCCCATCAACCCTCAGTTTGTGCTCTGTATTTAAGAGTCTCTTATTTGCCTCTCTCCCTCTCTGTTTTAACTATTTTTTCCTCTTCCCTTCCCTGATGGTCTTTTGTTAAGTTTCTCAAGTTCCACACATGAGTGAAAACATGGTATCTTTCTCTGACTGACTTATTTCACTTAGTGTAATACCCTCCAGTTCCATCTATGTGGCTCCAAGACTTCATTGTTTCTCATTACCAAGAGAAATGGCAAGATTTCATTTTTTCTCATTGCCAAGTAGTATTCCATTGTATATATAAATATTTTTAAAAATTTATTATTTTTGAGAAAGAGGGACAGAGCATGAGTGGGGAGAGGCAGAGAGAGAGGGAGACATAGAATCTGAAGCAGGCTCTGAGTTGTCAACCAGAGCCTGGTGCGGGGCTGGAACTCACAGACCAGGGAATCATGACCTAAGCTGAACCAACTGAGCCACCCAGGTGTCCCTAGTAATTGTTTTTAATTTTTCTAGGTTATTCCATGTATTAATTTCCCACTGCTGCAAATTGTGACACATTTTATGGATTAAAACAGCACAGATTATTTATTCTCTTAAAAGTTCTGGAGTTCAGAAGTCTAAAATCAAGTTGTTGGCAGGTTGTATTCCTTCTGGAAGCTTTCATTTCCTTGCTTTTTCAGCTTCTACAGGCTGCCTGCATTCTTTGGATTGTTACCTCTTCTAGCATCAGTTTAACCTCATGCTTCCACTGTCACACCTGTTTCCTCCTCATTATTATAAGAATGCTTGTGATTATATCAGGTCCACCCAGATAATTACAGGATAATCTCCCCAACTCAAGATCCTTAACTTGATCACATCTGCAAAATCCCTTTTAGGGTAGCATGCACAGGTTCTGAAAATTAAAACATGAACCTATTTTGAGGTGTATTTTCAGCCTACCACATCCCAGGAGAGTAGGAAAAAGAGAAGCTCAGTTTTTTAAAGACATTTTTTCATAAAGGAATGCCTTTATGATTTGTTTATTGTTATTGCACTAGCCTCATCATAGTTGCAGTTATTGAGCATTTAACAAACACTTGAAATTAATATCTCATCATATCCACAACTGTATGAGGTAGGCGCTATTAATATTTTCTCCATTTTTCAGATGAAGAAATTGAAAATCAGGGAGATGATATTGTCTACACATGGTCACAAAACTAGGAATTTTTCAAATACTGGCTGAGTGATTCCTGGGTTGTACACTTACTCTACTGCCTCCCTTGGGTACTACAGCAGTTAGTAAAACTGAATCATTTGGCAAGTGCAAGGTTTCTATGCATCTATCAGCTCTTCAAGGGTGGAGCTGATGAGAATATGGCAAAAATAATCTGAAGGATATCAGCAAAAGTCTGGAATGCTACCCCAGCCTTTGGAAATTCTGTCAGACTTACCTGTTCATGTCCATAATAGGCTGCAATGTGCAATGGAGTGAAAAAAACTGCATCTTGAACATTGACATTTGCTCCATGTTGCAGAAGAACATCAGCAGCCTGGACAAGAAAGAGAGGTCAGTCAAGACCTTTATTTGGGGGACCTCCTATCAAAATTCATTTTACAACCACCATGTACAACTCTTCTTCAGGAATCACCATCCAGAATGAGTTTCCTTCAATCTCCCTTCTCTGAAAGCTCCAACAGCTACTTTTGTCCAGAAATGCAAAGACCAAGTTTTTGAAGACCAAATCCCTTACTGTGGCTTCCAAAGGTCTTCTCAATCTGACATTATCCTTTTAAACGTATTTACCATAATTCTCTTTCTTAAACTCAATAATGTAGTAAAATTTCATTCCTTTTCCAGCTCCTTTGAGTCTTTGCTTCACATCATTTCCTCAGCCAGGAATTATCTTCTGCTCAATCGACAGATACTTAAACCCAAGCTAATTACTTTCTATTCCAAGATTTCTTTGACTTTCCTCCCTTCATTGCAAACTGACTTGCTGAAATTGTCTTCCTTCTTAAATCTCATAACTTTCTTTCATGCCACATAGAATATCTAAAAAATTATATACATGCCTTTTCATCTCTACTAAAGAATAAATCCTTTAAGTTCAAACTACATCACATTCATCTTTATAAATCCTACCCTGTCACGTTGCCATGCAAATAGTAATCATTCCATAAGCATTTGTTGAATGAATGAGTGAATGAGAGAATGAATGAACGAGCAAGTAAAAAACATTACAAGTAGGAGCTGGTGTGCAACTGTCTTCAAGGAAAATTACAGATTGCCAACAAATGTGCCAGCCCTTCAAATTTCTTCTCCTCCCAAAGACCTATTTCTATGTCTCACTTCTCTGGAAAATGTTTTGGAATCATTTCCTTCAGATGTGCTCATTTTTATTGTAGATTTCCCTAATGTACTATCTATTCTTCATGTGGTCAAATAATGCAAATATGGGAAAATTTTCAAATGTCTGTTAGATTTAGGAGAGAAAACAGGAAGCCAAGATCTAAAAGCTCAAAGGACTATGTTCTAACACCTCTTCTGTTCCAATAAACAATGTCCTCCTTAGTCTTGTTTCCTTTCCTGTTTGAATCATAGCCCTTCAGAACCAGGGAGGGACCACGGACAGACATTATGTATTAAAACCCTATGGTTGAAAGAGAAAGAAACTGAAAATGAGAGGAAGTAGGAAATTTCTCAAAATCATGGAGCTTCAGTGTCAGCGTAGAAATGAATCTTTAGGCTCTTGTTTGAGTTTTGTTTCTGAGTGGTCCATAATTTTAAATAGTTCATTCAGACAATCCTCCATTTATTCATGTATCAATACACAACTTATTGAGCATGTGTGAGCTAAAACTGTGTTGTTTTACATGCTTATTCTCAAAATTTATTCAATCACTATAACATTAGAACTGATTGACATATAAAAAAGATAAAGAATTCTTGTTGGGCTTCATAAATTTCTGCTGGGTTCAAAAATACAAACATAAACAGACACTTCTCCAAAGAGGACATCCAGATGGCCTACAGACACATGAAACAATGTTCAACATCACTCATCATCAGGGAAATACAAATAAAAACCACACTGAGATACCACCTCATGCCAGTCAGAGTGGCTAAAATGAACAAATCAAGAGACTATAGATGCTGGCGAGGGTGTGGTGAAACGGGCACCCTTCTACACTGTTGGTGGCAATGTAAACTGGTGCAGCCACTCTGGAAAACAGTGTGGAGGTTCCTCAAAAAACCATCAGTAGAACTCCCCTATGACCCAGCAATAGCACTGCTGGGGATCTACCCAAAGTATACAGAAGTGCTGATGCATAGGAGCACATGTACCCCAATGTTCATAGCAGCACTGTTAACAATAGCCTAATCATGGAAATAGCCTAAATGTCCATCACCTGATGAATGGATCAAGAAGATGTGGTTTATATATACAATGGAGTACTATATGGCAATGAGGAAGAATGAAATCTGGCCCTTTGTAGCAAAGTGGATGGACCTCGAGGGTGTCATGCTAAGCAAAATAAGTCAGGCGGAGAAGGACAGATACCATATGCTTGCACTCATAGGTCTAACAGGAGAACAGGAGAAACCTAATGGAGGACCATGG
>NC_043707.1:81901537-82019348 GCF_006229205.1 Suricata suricatta
TAGGCTTCTGTACACACACCCAGAATAATGATTTTGCTGATATTTGGGTATTGCTAACTAATGACCCATAGAATACATAATGTATATAGTGAATTGTTGTTTTTCGAATAACAAATTAAAAGCACAGTTAACATTTAACATTTATTGAGGGTATATTATGTGTCAGACTCTGCACTAAGTGCATAAATGGTAACTGGAGTGTCCTGTTTCACCCAGAACACAGAAAGTTAGATTCTATTCTTGCATTTTAAAGGTGAAGAAATTGAGCCTCAGGAGCTTATTTAAGTTCCTACAGCTGGTAAAGGGAGAACCAGAATTCAAATCTAGGTTCCCATTAACTTTAAACATTTTCCATCAGGTCCCTCCTATGACCCTGACCTCATTAAGGCTAACCTTTAAGTAAATGAACTGACTCAAACCCAGATAAGAGGAAACATTCTCTCAGTAGAAGCTCTGTAGATTCAGCTTGGAAATGAATACCAGAGCCATTTCTACAAAGCACCTCATATCTTAGACTTCACATGCCTCAGAGTTCAATCTTAGGAAACTTTATAGAAGGCCACAAATGATGAACTAAATGAAGCTTTTTACAATTTCCCTTATTTTAAATATAGCATAAAATAAAGTAGACAGCATGCATTTTTATTGTAATAGGGACTCTCAAATGTTAACATATAGAGCCAATTTCTTAGGCATGGTTTCAGAACTTTCATTTTAAACTATAATGGCTTTGAGGCTTCAATAAATGGTCCAAAGCAAACTTTTTTCTTCCTAAGTTTGCACTTATCCAGTCATTCAGAAGGTCAATCTTTTAGCTGAACATTCATTAATTATGAAGTGCTGGCCTTCTGAGAAACTGTCAAAATGTAAGACTTAATGAAACCACACAGATTCATTATTGAACCATAGAGTTCATTTAGTTTGTTTAAAAATTTAAAAAAATATTTAACCATTGAGAGCAATGTACATTGGAATTATCTAAATAATGTCATATGTTACTTCTATGAGTAGAATGCATTTATTGATTTTTATGACTTTTGGAGTCAGTCATATGGGGAGAATATCTCTTGGCATATGGGATATGGCATATATTATGGGAATATAATATATTGTGATGTACAAATATGTCTGTCATGTGGCTAAGACAAATACACTTGTATTAGCATTTGAACATACATGTATCAGATCATTTTATCCATGCTTCCCTGGTCTCAAGCCTGAGACAGGTGGTAAAGCAATTTCACATTTTTTTTAAATATGTGAAGCCCCATAAAGTCACAGTCTAAATCTATTTATTTGCCATTATGCTAAGTATATGATAGGCACCCAAATAATTTTCAATAGGTCTGTATTTCTAGTAAAAATAGATATATAATTATATACAAAAATTTTGTATCATCATTCCCTTATAGGGAACTTATACATTAACATTTAGGACCAATTATATGACAGAAATTTCAAATAATTCAATTCAATAAACATTTGGTGATCACTTATTTTAAATTAATATTTAGCAAACACCAGTGCCTGCTGCATGCCAGGAACTGATTAGAGTTTTATATATATACATTATCTCATTAAGATTTTTTGCAGGGCAGGGGCACTTGGGTGGCTCAGTTGGGTAGGCATCTGACTTTGGCTCAGGTCATGATCTCTTGATTCATGAGGTCGAGCCCTGCATCAGATTCTGTACTGTCAGCTCAGAGTCTGGAGACTGCTTCAGATTCTGTATTTCCTTCTTTCTCTACTCCTCCCCCATTCATACTCTGTCTCTCTCTGTCTCTCAAAAATAAATAAACATTATTTTTTTTTTAAATTGCAAGGCACAAAATCTATTGTCTTAAGATTATTTGATAAAATACATAGTTTTGATTTTTTCCTTGAAAGCAATATCAAACCTACTAGTGAAATTGTAAAGTAAAAAACAAAGTGTTCTCACAGAAAGAATATCTTAATAATCTTTAAACTCTTTAAGGAAGTGAACGGCCTTATACTCAGATTTGTATAACTGACATTTATGTCAGTATTATTATCATAATTAAAGGAATGATACTCAAATATGGTCTGGTAACTAGGTGCCTTTTACTTATTGAAGGATAAGCACCAAAAAGTACTTCCCATTAAGTAGTTGTTTTATGAGCATAGAAAATGGACCCTTTTTATTTTAAGAGCATATTATTTTGATAGTAGGAATTACTAAATATATTATACTTTACAGATATTTTTATTTACCAGTTGACTCACCAAATGATCAAAGTGCTGTCTCTTCAATTTAAGGCTGTAATTTAAACATGTATTTGTACATTCTGCTCTTTCTTCCCTTCTCTTTCTCTGCCTTTCATATAACTAGTCTCAAGATCAAGCTTATGTTCTTTTTTTAAAAATTTTTAAAATATTTTATTTATTTTTGAGACAGAGAGAGAAAGACCATGAGTGGGGGAGGGGCAGAAAGAGAGGGAGACAGAATCCTTAGCAGACTCCAGGCACTGAGCTGACAGCACAGTCTGATGTGGGGCTGGAACCCACAAACCATGAGATCATGACCTTAACCGAAGTTGGATGCTTAACGAACTGAGTCACCCAGGCACCCTTGATCAAGCTCATGTTCTTCATGAGAAGTTTCTACAAATACTTTACCATATTGATCATTTCTTTCTCTGAAGGATTATAATACTTATACTCACAACTTAATCTTTTCATTAATCACTGGAGTAAACCACATTAAATAAAGTCTTAAACTTTTTATTTCATGTTCTAAACTTGTATCAGTGAAGTGTAAGAAGTTTGGACTCCAGGAAAAATAATTTTTATTGGAATTTAATCATAACTAAAATATCCAGAGATTACAATTTAAACTTCTACAGACATGCAGAAGAATGAAACTGGACCACTTTTTTACATCATACACCAAAATAAATTCAAAGTGGATGAAAGGCCTGAATGTAAGATAGGAAACCTTCAAAATCCTACAGGAGAAAACAGGCAGCAACCTCTTTGACCTTGGCCGCATCAACTTTTTACTAGACATGGCTCTGGAGGCAAGGGAAACAAAAGCAAAAATGAACTATTGGGATCTCATCAAGATAAATAGTTTCTGTAAAGTGAAGGAAACAATCAATAACATTAAAAGACAATCAATGGAATAGGAGAAGATATTTGGAAATGACATATAAGACATAGGATTAGCATCCAAAATTTATAAAGGACTTGTCAAACTCAACACCTCCCTCAAAAACATTATCCAGTGAAGAAATGGACAGCAGACATGAATAGATACTTTTCCAAAGAAGACATCCAAATGGGTAGTAGATACATGAAGACGCTTAGTATCACTCATCATCAGGGAAATACAAATCAACACCACAATAAGATACCACCTCACACCTATCAGAATTGTTAAAATTAACCTAAGAAACAACAAATGTTGATAAAGATGCAGAAGAAGGGGAATATTCTTGCACTTTGGTGGAAATGCAAACCGGTGCAGCCATTCTGGAGAACAGTATGGAGGTTCCTCAAAAAATTAAAAATAGAACTACCCTATGACCTAGCAATTGCACTACTATGTATTTAATCAACAGATATACATGTGCTCTTTGAAGGGGCACAGAGCCCCAATGTTTATAGCAGTGCTATCAACAATAGCCAAATTACAGAAAGAGCCCAGAAGTCCATCAACTGATAAATGGATAAAGAAGATGTGGTTTATTGTATATATATGTGTGTGTGTGTGTGTGTGTGTGTGTGTGTATAAGAATATATTAGAATTAATATATAGAGTTATATTACATATAATTGAATTATATAGAGAGATTTATATATAATAGAATAGAATTATATAATATAATATATATATAATAGAATATTACTTGGCAATCAAAAGAATGAAATCTTTCCATTTGCAACAGCACAGATGAAACTAGAGTGTATTATGCTAAGCAAAATAAGTCAGTCAGAGAAAGTCAAATATTATATGATTTCCTTCATGTATGGAATTTAAGAAACACAATAGATGAACACGGGATGGGAAGGAGAAATAAGATAAAAACATAGAGGAGGCATATCATAAGAGACTCTGGAGGGGAGGCAGATGGGAGGTGGCTAAATGGGTGATGGGCATTAAGAAGGGCACTTGGGATGAGCACTAGGGTTTATATGGCAGTGATGTATCACTGGTTCTACTCCTGAAACCAGTACTACATTATATGTTAACTAACTTGAATTTAAATTAAAACATAAAATAAATTAAAATTCCAGAGACGCTAAAAATAATGTCTATAAGAGAAATCCCTTATTTTTCTTGCTTGCTGAATGCTTCTCCTATAGTGTGACTTTAACTTATTTGACTCGGTCTCATTTAGCACCCACTCTATACCTCATTTTATGAAAGTCATTGATAGCAATGAAGAGAAAAAAATCATATCAAGATGAACTAAATGTTCCAGGGGAGATAAGTAGAATAAGGTAAATACTGAATGGAATAAAATGGCAATTAATATCAGTTGAAATTGTCAAAGTTCATTATAGTATCTTATACCTAGTAGGTGTTCAGTAGATATCTATACTTTTAAATTAATTTTTTTTGCTTTAAGTGTTATCTCATTTTCCATGACTTCTTTGTTGTCTTCCTCAAAATTAAAAAAAAAATTAATGTTTATTTCTTTTTGATAAAGACAGAGTGTGAGCAGTGGAAGGGCAGAGAGAGGGAGACACAGAATCTGAAGCAGATTCTAGGCTCTGAGCTGTAGAGCAGAGCCCGATGTGGGACTCGAACTCATGAACTGTTAGATCATGACCTGAGCCAAAGTCAGATGCTTAACTGACTGAGCCACTCAGATGCCCCTGTAGTCTTCCTCATATTTATGTTTAAGGAAAAACATGTTTTCCTCAGGATTTATAGTTTATTTAAAGCCATAATTTTTTCTTCAGTATGGCTTTATCCACACTTTATAATTGAGACTACAGAGAGCAGAACCGAGACTATATTAAGGTAATACACATTTCTATTTATTGAAAAATCTATATTGGCAAAACTTTAGAGGAAATTTTTTTCTTTCTAATTTTTATTTTAATTCCAGTTAGTTAGCATGCAGTGTTATATTAGTTTCAGGTGGACAATATAGTGATTCAACAATTCTAAACACTATTGAAACTCATCACATCTTTAATCCCCATCAACTATTTAACCCCCCCCCCCGGTAACCATCTGTAAGAGTCTGGTTCTTAAGTTACCTCTCTCCCTCTCTTTTCCTTTTCCCCTTTGATCATTTGTTTTGTTTCTTATTAGAGAAATCATATTTGTCTTTCTTTGACTGACTTATTTCACTTAGCATTATACTCTCTAGCTCCATCCATGTCTTGCAACGTTAGTAGGGATGCAAACTGGTGAAGCCACTGTGGAAAACAGTATGGAGCTTCCACAAAAACATAAAGATAAAAATATCTTATGATGCAGTAATTGCACTACTGGATATTTACTCTTCCCCCCATACAAAAACACTAATTCAAAGAGGTACATGTACCTCTATGTTTATAGTAGTGTTATTTATAATAGAGAAAAAAGTTTTCTAAAAGTCTATTCTTCATGAACTCAAAATGATCCCAGAGACATTAATATACAAGTTGATTTATATTTGGAGTTTTCCAGTTATTTCCATTTATAACATTCAACAGCCAGTTTTCAATTGTGTCCACTTGAACCATTGCCCTCTCTCCTGAACTTTATAGACAATCTTCTTTTAAAAGTAGTCCATACCTTTTGTCCACATTTCCTCACCTCCTCTTCATTCCTCAGCCCACTACAATATGGCTTTAGACCACAGTACTTTAGTAAAATTTCTGTGTAAAATGACATCAAAGGCCTCCTAATTGCCCATTCCAACAGATACCTTTTAGTCTTTTCCTTATTTTAATATGTATTTTATTATTTGTCTGCTCCTTGAGATCCCATCATCCCTTAGGCTGATTGACATTGCAGTCGTTGAGTCTGCTCCCTATCTCTCTGCTATCTTATTTTTATTCCTCTATAGAGGTGTCTCTATTCTTCTCTTAATTATTTCTGAAGTGTTGCTTTTCCCTTAGTGACAAGTATTTTCATTGTGTTTCTTTTTGATCTCTTAGTATTAAGTTAATATATGTGAAGAACTTAGCACAATATTTGGTACATAATAGTAAGTAATAAGGGGTAACTATTAGCCATCTTGCAGTATAAATTCTCTGGTTGATCCCATCTACTGTGCTACTATTACTACTACTACTACTACTACTACTACTACTACTACTACTACTACTACACACATCTCTTTCCAGTTGCACGTGTTTTTCCCAGACTTCCTCTAACATAAGACCTAACTCCTGTGGTAACTGCTATTCCTGTTATGTATTTTCACTCTATTTCCCAACCACTTTTTCTCTGGGATGATAGAGCCCCCTGCACTGATCTCCTTATCACTTACACTTTGATTCTTATTAATGTGAATGAAGCATTAAAAGACAAAGAGAACTAATATTTATTGAATGGGCACTTTGATAATATCTACGAGCTAAATGAGAACATCGGTTTTCGTTAATGCTTATAGTACTCTCATAGAATTTTATTAGTAGTCTCACTTTAAAAAATAAAAACAATGAAGTTCAGAATTATACAGCTTGTAAGGAAAAGCACCAGTGTTTAAATTCAGGTCTACAGAAATCCAAATCACCATACTATCCCATGCTATTTTTCTTCTTATGTATATTATTATTTGTGGTCAGTTAGCAATTCCTTGCCATCTTATACAGTCCCGCAGAAGATGTAGCTCTTGGTACATGTTACCTTCAAGGATTTTCAAACATGGTCACATGGCCAGTAAATGAGTAAGATTGATTCTGCCTATGTAATTGTTTGGAGTTGACTAAAAAACAAATGAAGTAAAATTTATTCTACGCAGGAGTTGTTTGTTAGGAATCTTAAAGAGTCTTACATACTAGGGCAGGGAGTTAGAATTTTTCCTTATAGGAACTCATCAAGAGACTTTAAGTAGGAGTAAAATATATTCTGATGTGCATCTGAAAAATGACCTGTCTAGTAACAGTATAGAAAATGCCTGAAGAAGGAGCAAGATTGGAAATAGGGTAATCAGTTAGCAAGGTCCTATAGTAAAAAGAGAGCACTAAGGATAAAATGAGCTGAGGTAGCAGTAGTGGCTGGAAATGGAGAATGGGTTTTAGAGATAAATAGGATGGTAGCATCATATGACTCAGTAGATGATAGGACTGGGGACAGGGAGAGATGATGAGAAATTGTTAACAAATGATGACTTTAAAAGAGGAAACCTCTTAGGGGAGATAAGTATGAAGATAAAACTTTTATCTACTTCATGAATTTAGGAAGTGAGAACATTACCTACAGTTTCTGTCTCTCAGATTAATCACAAGTAATAGCCCTTGACAGTTCACTTGTTCTTATCCAACTCCACAAGCTGTTTCAATAGGGGCCAATCCTTCAATCAAGATGTGAACATAATTCTCAAATTTTCAAACAACTACCAAAAACTATGTTACTGTTAAAAGATACCAATAATTGCTTATCCGTTTGTATTGAAGGCTTATATTACTTAGAAAACATTTCAGATAGTAGCATTTGCTTTAGATTTAATAAACACTTCTTTTGATTTCATGCTCCACTTTCTGTAAAGTTTTCTATTTTTAAATATGTACACTTACTTCTTGACATCTACTACAAATGTTAGGTGAGAACTCTGTATCATGTAGTCACAGGGTTTTCTCTTATAACGTTTGCTGAATATTTTTGTAATGACTTTTTTTTTTACCTGACATACCTCTAATTAAATATTTGAGTACAAAAACTTATTGGAAAATAGTTTCTTCAGGCTGTCACAGAAATGAAGTTCTCTTATGTTATCTTTCTCTTATTATCTAAGGTTAAAATTAAATTTGGTCTGAAAATTACTTAGAAAATGATTCCACAAGATAATATTATCAAAGAAATTAAAAGGAAGCTCCATATTCTTATGTTGTAGAAATAGAGTTGAAGCATATATTAACTTATATACATATAAAAAGAATTCATCAATTATATAAATGTATCACTTCTCAGGAAATGATGAGAACATAAGTAGGAAAGTAGATGTATGAAGAACAGTAATGAGAAGCAGTGAGGTCAAGGCTGGAGATATAAGTGGTATCATTTTATGAAAGTAATAATTAAAGCTAGGAGATAACATCACCTCTGTAAGGTAAGAGGAGATATTTATGGGATATTTACTGCTAAAAAGTGATAAGGGAGCTAGAAAAGGGAAAAGTCATCTAAGAAAAAAATAGAACAAAGAAATGCTTATTAAGGAAGTCTGTGAAAGATAGTTTTAAGAAAAGAGGGACAGCATTTTCTAAGCCTTCCAGCTAATCATCCTCTTGCTGTGCTATTTTCTTCTTTATAAATACACTTTTTTTGTAGCATTTCCTTATGTGAGGGTCTTATTTTAAAATCTCTGGCTGAGAAAACAGGCTTTCAACAGTTACTCTGTTATGAATATATCATGTTCTATGCATTTCAAAAGCCACAGTTTTTTTCTTGTGAGATTTAGTTATGTATCTTGCCAAAGGCCCAACATTTTTCACTATATTCCAATTGTGGAGACTTGAATGTTGTAGTATCAGTTAGGCTCCCTCTCACTGATATTCCTCCCCATATGCTCATACCATGGACATCCTAACTACGAGTGCAGGTACCATCTGACTGCGTTTCTCATGACTTTTCTTCTCCAGCTCAGTCACCTGTTTCTCCATTTTTTGCTTTTCTGCCAAAGTATTTTGAATATAAATGATTTGCTTCCACTTGAAAAATCAACTTCTACATTACACTTTGAAGGTACGTTAAAGTCAACTAACAGAACATAAGAGAGGACACAAAGATTTTGCTCTTATACAAGACTAAGTAATAACAATCCTCCTAAAAATTATACCAATGACAAATTTCCAGCATCATTAACAGTAAAGTCTCAGGCTCAAGGATTATTCCTGTTATAAGCATAATATATGAAATATTTAGTGTTCCCTTTGTGAGCTTTCTCATTAATTCAGAAAACTCACTATCAGATGAACTGCAAGATACTATCTTAATTCATATTAGAACAGCAGATGCGGGCAATTAATTACAACCTAATGGCTCTTCATTTTACAATGTAATTGAAAATGTTGGTCTGCAATAACTTAGAATAAGCAACACAATGAAACTGATAAACCCATAGTTGTAAAAATGTTTTAATGGATTATGGAGCACTAAGCATTGACAGGTATAGAAATCAATTAGAGATAGATTTCTTTCTAAAGAAGGACTTTATTAAAATGAAGAACACACATCATCTAGTCAAAGACCTATTATCAGGACAGAAAACAGTAGGCATAATGATGGTAAATACATTAACCATTCCGTTGGTCATGTTAAACTAAGATAAATACAGAGTGGCTAATAATAGAAGCCTATAATGAAAATAAAAAGAAACATAATATCAAATCTGCCCAAGTAATTTTGGCTTCAGAAACAGAAAGGGCCAAGAAGTAACTATGGATGAGACTTAAGCCCAGACTTTCCTAAATTCCAAAACATGGTTAGCTAATGGCAGACTCTGGATACAAAGAGGCCCAGACAGGCTGGTTCCAGAGCCCACGGGCCTAAGCACTACACTATACTATTCTGCTACAGCCAGAAACCTTTGCTCTAGGATCTTGGTTTTTTAGACATTTCAAACAGTAGTTTTTCAAACTTTTATTTATGACTTTAGAATTCAGTGTAGGTACTCTGACAGAATTGGGTGGAGTGGCACCTGGGAGTTAGGGACATGGGCCCAGCACTCTTCTTCTATCCCTGAATGACATCTGAGGTACTACTGAAACCCTAGATATCCAGAGAATGCATACTGGAAATTATTGTTCCACAAAAGACACTTGCTAGTTTTTAGAGAATAAAACTTCCACCACATTGACTTGTGCCACTCTGCTCCTAGGAGAAAACTGAGCCAAAGAACATGCCAAATTTCCTGGGCTACCAGAGTCCATATCTTTCATACAGAACACATAATCCCTCTATGAATCCATCTCTGTATATGTTTGCTATTGTCTTTGAGGAAATATAAGTGGTATTGGCTATACATAAGGATACACAGTTCTCTTGTGTTTGGACTTGACATAATTTCTCATTTATCATGAAAAGAATAGGGCCTAGGTTATGGAATGCCAATTCCAAGATTACATTAGAAAAAGACTGTGACTTCATTTTACTTGCTCGCTCTGGGCCTCCCCATCACTCTCTCTCATGGGAGCCACATGTCTTACAGTGAGCTGTCCTCTGGATAGACCACATAGCCAGGCCCTGATGTCTCTGGATAACAGCCAGAGGGGTTCTAAGCCTGTCAACATCTACATGAGTGACCATGAATGTAGATTCTCCCTTTTTTGGTTCTTGAAATAATCACAGCCCCACCTGACACCTTGTGAAAGACCTAAGCCAGGGGACTGAGCTAAGGTGCCCCCAAAATTCCTGAACTACAGTAACTGCAAAATAATAAGTGTTTGTTGTTTTAAGTCACAAAATTTTGGGGTAAATTTTACACAGCAATAATTAGCTAATACACTATTATGCCTCTCAGTTCATTACTAAGGACATCCAGGTCAGAACTGACTTCTACATTATTGCTCATTTGTGAATATTAAAAGAGGAGCAATAGTTCAAATCAACAAATATTTTTAAGCACCTAGGTATTCTAAGCACTGTGTTGGGTTCTAGGGGTCAAAAATAAATTAATTGCTCAAAAGAAATATGTAAGTTAGTGGGAGAAACAAAATGAAGTAATTATGGTATAAGGTAATTATGGATTTAATGGAGGTAATGAATGGGGTATCACAACATGAGACAAAAGGTACAAGTTATAAACTCGGTCTGAGGAAGATAGAGAAAGCTATTGAGGTGAAAGGAAAATATGGGACTTGAAGTTTGAGTTTGCTAAACAGAAAAGATCAATCATTTAATTCATTCATCTCTCAAACTTCTTTTGATCATCCAGTAGTACCTAGTACAGAACATATATTTGTCAAATTCTACTATTTCTTAAAATCTAGATCAAAGCTTACTTACCTCATGAAATCTTTTTACACCTCTGGGCTCATTGAACTAATTATAAAGACATGTGATTAAATAGCCTGATAGATTTAGAGTCATACTGAGGCTGGTAAAAAAAAAAAAAATCATTACAGATAATCTCTCCCAAATTACTGATACTACAAATCTGCATTTTAAAAAAAAAAAAAGCTATTTCCTTTTCATCCAATATGGAGTAACAGAGACTAGTCTAGAGAGGCCAGAGTGGCTAGAGAGTTCATAAGACAGAGGGCCTGAGACAAGAGAGTTACACAAAGAGAACTACCAGCACTCCTCTGCCCCAGAGGATTAAGCTGAGCATTGATCAGTCTGTACATGTGAGGAAATACTACTGACTGTGAAAAGAACCAACAAAGGAGATTAGTGGCAATAATTCTCAGTGATCACATAAGTCCAGGGATAATGCCTATTCCTGCCAACCAGACTGGAAAACCTCATGATTCATAGGACACTGGGTAAAATATTCTAAGAGACTTGCCTCAGAAGTTGGTTATTATTAGTCTTACAATGAGCACTGTTCTAGTCCCACCAAATGATCATAAAAGCTAGACCTAAAAGGACCAAATTATTTCCTAGTAAGTTAAGTTCATTCCAGTAGAACTGGAGAGGCTGTCTTAAGACTATAAATAGGAATTTTAAAATGTCTACCACCACCAACTAACAACATGAAATACATAATATTCAAAGTCTAATCAGAAATTAACAGGAATGCAAAGAGGCAAAAAATATGACTTATAATGAAAAGAATCAATCAAAAATGCCCCCAAATTGATACACATGTTAAGAATGTTTAAACAAGAACAATAAGATAGTTATTAAAACTATTCCACCTGATAAGGAAGTAGAGTCATGAAAGATACAAAATTATATTACCAAAATTATATTTCTAGAGATAAAAGTTATATTATGGGAGGTAAAAATTCACAAGGGATTAGCAGCATATTAGATATTACAGAGGAAAAGATTACTAAACTTGAAGATATAGCAATAGAAACTCTAGAAAATGAAATATGGAGAGAAAAGAAAATTTAAGAAAAATGAAAAAAAGTATTACTGAGGTTATGGACAACACCAAACAGCCTAATGTGTATGTAATTAGAGGGGAGACAGAAAAAAGTATTAAAGAAATAATGGCAGAAAATATTCCAAAGTTGAAAACTACATATTTAGAGATGCAAGAAACTTGGTAAATCCTGAATATAAGAAAGATGAAAATTATATCAAATGTCAAATGAGCACATGAAGACATTCTTAACTCATTCAGCACTACGGAAATGTAAATTAAAACCACAATAAGATATCACTACACATGTATTAAAATGGTCAAAATTTAAAAAAAAGATTGAATATTCTAAGTGTTGGTGAGGATATGGAGAAATTAGAACTCTCATACACTGCTGATAGGAATATAAAGTAGTATAACAGTTTGTCAAAGGTCAAACACTTTGGAAACAAGTTTTTTTTTTAATTTCTTGAAAGGTTATATATTGATTAACCAAATGATCCAGCCATTCTACTCTCAGATTTTTGTGCAAGATAAATAAAAGTACATGTTCATACATGTCATTACAGCTTTCCTTATAATCACTAAAAACTAGAAAAATACTTAAGTGCCCATCAATAAGTGGATAAACATTGTGGCAAATTCAAATAGTAGAATACTACTCACTGACTCGAGACATTGTTTGATAACTTATCATGAAATGAACATTTTAAAATTTCACATTTATTGATCGTCAACATTTTACCTCCCATTCTACATAAAGCTACACATGATGGTCTTCCATATTCCCCATCATAATGAACTGGAAATCCTTTATTCAGTTGCTGACACCAAAAGTCTAGAAGTCTTTGTTGGTACCATCTTCTCCCAAATCCCCCTCATATGTAATCCATCACTAAAATAATTTGATTTTCTAAATATTTTCTAAAAATTTTGCAAATCTGTTCTTGTCTCCATCTTTATTAATACCACCTGCTCTCAGGCACTCATTATAGATTATTGCCTCCTAATACACACCCCCTCCTGCATAGATTCTTCTAATTTAGTTTATTCTTAACATCTCAACCAAAGTTATTTTCTCAGAATGGAAATCTGATAACATTACCACTTCTTAATGACTTCTCATTACTCTTAGGAGATAGAACTCCTTAACTCAGTTTATCATCCAACCTACGGAAATTTTGAGAGCAAAGGGAAGTTCACTTAATTATGTCAGGCCAAAGGGATAGAACAGTACTTTCCTGAGGCATCAGGAATATGTTGTCACACTACAAATAAGTCCCTTGGCTACCTGGTCCCTAATCTTTTTCTCCACGTTCTTCCTTTTCCACAACATCCCCTAGCTCTCTCTTAGTTCCAGACACGTACTCTTTGACTATCTCCTCTCTGTATTTCCTACAGTCAGAAAGCTTTTATACAAACAATTGCCACTGCTGAAAATCTCTGCCTGTCTCAACTTCTCATTTGTGAACTAGAGATAGTAATTTTACGTATTTTGGAGGGCTATTTTAAGGATTCGGAGTTAATATATCCACTTAGTACATAGCACTAAAGGTAATTCTTATTATCATCACTGCTACTATTCCTTCTTCTCTTTACTTGGTTAACACCTACTTTAGGTCCTTGAGTTATAAGCCTAATTATCAGTTCCTTAGAGATTCTCTCCCAACCTCCATGACTATTGATATATTGTGTGTCTATTATGTGCCAGGCAGGTCCTGTGCTACAAACTGAGGATAATGGAGAGAAAAGAACATCAAAATCTGTCTTTTTTGAGATTATATTTTAGTATAGGAAACAGACAGTAAACCAAAGTAAATAAACAATAGGTTACTATATAGTCATCAGTACTGGAGAAACATAAAGGATGGAAGAAAGTAGACTACCACAGATTTGAGGTTTCATTTTAAAATAGGATGATCTGAGAAGCACCTGGCAGTTCAGTTGGTTAAGTAGCTGACTTCAGCTCAGGTCATGATCTCATGGTTCATGGGTTTGAGCCCTGAATTGGGTTCTGTGCTGACAGCTCAGAGCCTGGAACCTGCTTTGGATTCTTTGTCTCCCTCTGTCTCTGCCCCTCCCTTGCTCACTGTCTGTCTCTCTCAAAAATAAACTTAAAATATTATAAAATAGGATAATCTGGGAAGACCTTATTGATAAAGTTACATCTAAACCAGGATCTTAAGAAGATAAGAAAGAAAATAGTAACTAAGAGCAATGTAGAACAGAAATGAAGACCAGTGCAAAGGTCGTTAGGCAAGAGCATTCCTGGGTATCTTCAATGAACTTAAGGTATGAAGAATGAATAAGAAAAAGTGGGTATTACAGTAAAGTAGGAAATGAGCTTTTCCTCTGACTGATATGGGAGGCCTTTGGGGCAGAACAGAGGAGTGACAGGATCTGATACACATTTTGTCAGGATAGGTTGAGGTGAAAACAGTAGAAGGGAGACCAAATTACTCTCTTTTAGGCATGGCATCATTGGTGTTCTTCAGAGCTCTTACCACAGTTGCAATTTTATGGGTGTTTATATGATCATTTGATTTCCTGTCTTTTACATAAGATCATAAACTCCAAGATGCTAGGAACTGTATATAATTCTACTCACTATTAAATGACCAAGTCAAACATAGATTTTATAACCTATTAGTTCCTCAATAAATATCTGTTAAATAATTGAGTGAAAGAATGAATGTATATTATTATGTCCCATTTTTTAAATCTCTTTAACAGATCACAAGCTCTAGATTATATTCAAAGATACAATTTATACTTTTTTCCAATTTCTATCACAACTAGATGATAAATGCTCAGTAATACTTAGTAACTTGATTTGCTCTTCCCTGGTCAACTTTCACATCTTTTACACTATAAACATTCTTGAAGAATAAAAAAAACCCTGCAGAATCACAAAAGAAAACTTCTAAAAGTCGAGATAAACTTTAAAAAGTCTAAACAAGGAACATGAACTCTAAAGGTTTACATATTGCCAGAAACTATGAAACACACACAAGGGAAAACCAATGATGGATTTTTTTCTTGTCTTTTGGGAAATAAGACTTGATAATAGAAGTTTATTTATAATCATAGTTGCAAAATTGCCTCTAGGAAAGCAATAATAATGGGGCAAGTTATCTTGTTTCCTTATAAATCCAATTTAAAATAAGAAAAACTAAACTAAAACTCGGTCATACTTGTCAAAAATATACTGAGAAAACTAAAGCTACAGCATTTACCAATCAAGTCTCAGTACAGTTTACTAACACTGTAATATAAAAATGTAGGCATTAATTGGATGACTGAAATATGCAACGATAATACATTTTTTGTGCTTGGAAATACTTGATAAATTTTAAATACACAATAAATACATTATTCATTCTCTAGTGGTTCTTTGCTGGACTAAAACGTATACGTTTTAAATACCATGTTTAGAAATAGTATTTAAACTAGGTTAATAATAGAGTCTTCACTATCTCTGATTACTTTTTCTTCTCTAAAGCCACCTTTACTTGCAAAATTGCTATTATGAGCTCTCTTTCACTATGTGTCAAATTCCCTTACTAAATCAAAACAAAATCTAATTTCTTTCCATGAACAATTTGTATGCAAATCACAGAGTATATGCAGCATTCATATAACAGAGATGTCCCAATGACTTTGCCTCCTTTCCAGAAATATCCTTCAATATGTTCATGTTTTGGTCACTATTAGTGCAAGTTTAGTAGAAGGCACCTTGCAATACTTTCATGGTTGAACAAGCGGTGAGGTAGAGACCTAAAACATAAATTTCAAATTGCTTTCATTTCCTTTAACCTATTTCTCAAATATAAACTATGAACAACCCAAATAATTTTTCAAAGCTCTAGCAAAATATAACCTATAGCTCTAGAGGCTGTGGAGTGTCCTTACTACTATTTAATTAAACATGCTGTCCTCCTCACCCTTAATTCTAAACAAATTAGAGAAAACAGAATATGAATATATCAATTTTTCCCTCTCACTTTTTCATTTAATTGTGATTTTGATCATTTTTCCTGCTAATAATATTTTCAGTCATACTTATGAACTAGTATGAACACTAGGGCAAACATCATGATGCACAACCTATGCTACCACACAGGACCCCATACTTACAATGGCCCCCAGCTCATTTTAATGCTCTGCTTTGCTATATTGAAGTTATCACTATTTTTTTAAACAAGGGTCCCCCAATTTTTTTTGTTATTGTTGTTGAGAGCTGCAAATTATGTAATTAGTAGAGATGGCTAATCCAACTAAATTGGCTAGTCCAACCTGCAAGCAAAGCAAAAACATAAAAATTTCTGAACAATGAAAAAAGCAGTATATAGAACCAGGAATCTTTAGGTTTTAAGACAGCAGCTGAAGCAAATGAAACAGCAATGGATAAAATAGAAACAAATGACAAACAAAAGTGATAGTTTCATTGTTATAAATATTTAAAAAAATTTTCTGTTGCCGAGTTAAAAAATATTTTCAGTACTACAGAAAATAAGTTCTAATCAGAATCGATAAAGAAAACATTTATCTTGAAAAGTTTTGACATGCCTTTTTTTTCCATTTATAGTTCTTTTGAATTATATCCTTAGCATTTTAGACTTTCACCAAAGACAGATGAAAAAGACAACAGAAAGTGTAATTACAAAAAAAAATTGTCTTGTTGATGAGAAATCTTGGGAATAATCTTAAAAATAATAACAAAGCCAAATGTAGAAATAGAAATACTAAAGAATATACAGAAGTGATGGACTTTCTCCTGTTGGTTTCTCTGAGGAAGTTTTCCATAGGTCCTCTGTCTTTGGCTCTACAGAAAACTGACTAAAAGCTCCGTTTTGGTGTCAGCCAGTTTGGGTAAGATACTCTGATGCGTGTGTGATTTGGTACAAATCATCTCATCTCTTTGAGCCTCAGATTCTTCAATTAAGTTATGCAAGGATTAAATTAAATGGGGTAATACTAAGAGCAAAAGATCTGGCTAAAGTAAATCCTTCATAAATATTAGTTTCCTCCGCTCTCAGGTTAGAGCAGTAGGTCTATCAACAGAATAGAGGAAGCAGCTTCCGAACAGATAGGGCAGGCAGTGAGATGTCAGGTATCTATATCATGCCTGATGCCATGTTTAAAGGCAAGGCAAATCTAGACGCAATGGGCAACTCATTCACTGGGGCTGAATTTGTGGAGAAAGCTCAGGACTTGGGAGTTCTTAGTCCACTAAGATAGTCTAGCAGGAGGATTATTATCTGTTGGGACCAGATGGGTAAGGAGTTAACCTCACTGAAGCTTTAGAAAGCGGAACTGAGGTTGCTAGGCTGCCTCAGTTGGTTAAGCATCCAGCTCTTGATTTTGGGTCAGGCCATGATCTCAAGGTCGTAAGGTAGAACACCACGTCAGGGTCCACTGGGCATGGAGCCTGCTTTAGATTTTCTCTTTTCCTTTCCCCTCTTTCCCGACTATCTCTCTCTCAAACAAAACTAAACAAAAGAAAACAAAATCAAGGATTGCAGGCTTAGAAAGAAACCTGACAAGATGAACATAGGAAAGGAGAAGCCTAAATATAAGGCTGGGCCTGAAAATTGGTGTAAGGAAAATGTAACTCCAGGGCAACTTCAGTCTGCATCAGCCAGTTATTCATTTATAAGTACCTAATGCCTACTTGGTGCCAAGCCCATGAGACTGTTCATATGGACTGAATATGTATAAGACCTCATCACTATCTCTCAGTAAACCTGTAAAGGCAAGAAGTCCAGTCATAAATAACCCTAGTAGAAGACACCATATTTCTTTTTTCTTACATTTTATTTATCCTTAACTCATCTTTAGTGCAATTCTATGAACAAATTCTGTGATAGCCTTGTATCTTACATAAATGTCTCCCTAAATCCAAACCCCAAACCAGCCATTTCCATACATTGTAGGACATGTATATCTTAGGATAGTGGATCACTGAGAATCTAGAAGGACCTCCTGCTTCTGGTCTCTCAGGCAGGTAACTACTTACAATAAGTGATACTGAAGGTGATTTATTCAGTTTTTAATAATCTATAAAAGAGAGGTTTCACAAGTTCTCTGTATTTTATTTACATCTCCCTCCTGACTTTCTTTTCATTGCCATATGCTTCACAAATTAAAAAAAAAGAATGAATAAACATATATAAATTTCAACATAAGAAGTATAATAATCATATATCCCCAGAAAAGCTGTTCATCCTTTTAAAAAATAAGGGAACAAGAAACTCCTACAATCTTAATGCGTATAATGTGAAAAGGAAATCACAGAAGTTATCAAAGGCTATTAATTTTATAAAGTTAGAGAGGCAAAAATTTGTATTTTTTCTTCTAATTACTCATGATTAGGCCAGTCTGCTATGAAGTTTGTAAATTCTTTTACAACACACACCTATGCAAAATATATTGTATTTGTCATTTAGCAAAAAACCTTATGTAAGGAGCAGAGAAACTTCTGTACACAAAATATCTGTATTCAGAGGAGACACTTGAACAAAGAGACCAAAATTTCATTTTCAGATCCATAGCAAGACTCACTACCATTTACATGATAAAATATCTTAACAACAAAAAACCCTCAAATTTGGTCCAGATAACAGAAATTTCCTAATTACATTAAAAATAATTTATTGCCCTTGATACCTTCATAAAATGTGCCCTGGGAGTTTATTATGAAAAGAAAGGCTTGCATCTACTTTTGTCATGTTTTAAAAGATATTATATTCTTCTGTGTTAATATATTTTTAGCTTTTTTCATAAAAAAACTAGGGGGTGTAACATTCTAATCCTAGTTCCCTGGAACCAAGGGGACTTATAATTGGACTAATGACTTCTTTTTTTTACTATGAGGGAAACTAATTAAGTAATAATTTAAAAAAAGAAAAAAACCCTTCACTGTATGTGATAGATTTTTTTCCCTGACAGCTAGAAGCCTACAACTTCCAAAATAATTTATTTGCTTATGAAAACTTAAAATTTATTTGAATAATTCTAGTTAAGTCCTTAATTCCTCTACATTTGTAAAAGAAGAAAAATGATTAAAAGTTATGTTTTCAAATATCAAACAGCTCTAAATTTACTATATAATATAGTTCAAAGACAATGAATCTTGCACCTTGAGATTAATTGTGGGTGGGGAAAGGGGGAGAATTTATCCAACAATAAACTAATCCACAACTTGAAACCTCTGTCCTGAGAAGATACAATTTTTAACAGGGAACTAAGTGATTTGGAATTGTTTAAAGGTTAGCCCTATTTTGCTTGTAGGTACAGATAGAAAGCACAGTAAGGTGGTAGAGCTTTTGTACTTGGCTGCCTTTTATCCTCTCAGCTAGAAGGAGGTGCCTCATCACTGAAGCTAAGTGAACAAGAGGTGTCATGTCACAAAATTCAAATCGGAGGGATGGCATATATGTGTGGACTAGAAAGGAAAGAGTGGATTTTCCATGATGTTACACGTAGTCATCTCTCTCCTTAGAAGCAACTCAGAATTAACTTAGTGAAGGAGCCTCTGGAAGTGATATCAGCAAGAAAGTTGAATAGGAGGTACCAGCCTTTGTTCTCTTGCCCTGTTCCTCCCTTCTCCACCCCCAAAAAAACCCCTAATGAGCTATCCATGAAGGAAAATAGCCCTGGGAGGGCCCATAGGCCTATTAAGCACCCATGGCAGCACAGTGGAACAAAATATGGGGTCTAATCATACACATAGGATTGCTGGGGACATGGGCATACTTGAGACGTCTGGAGATGGCTATGAGCAAAGAAGGTAAAAGTCCATGTGCATCAACCACACAGCAAAGGCCACCATGGTCTTCAGTGTTCTGCACTGAAGAGGATACCAGGAGCCTTTGCCCCGAGTATCTCAAAAGCCTCTAAAGCATATGACAGCCACAGACCCTCAGAGCTTTCACAATGAAGAAGCTCATAATGTTTACTTGTGTGGCTCCAGTGGCCTGTTCCACAGAGGGCACTAGCAGCTTTTGCCACCAAGGTAAACAACAGCCACTGGCACTGAAGACCCCTGGAGAAGGAGATACTGCTATGCACATCTAGTGACCCCCTACCCCAGAAGGAGCTGCTACATGCTCCACCACCTGGAACTGGGGCTTCCCCTTCCATCAACCACTGGACATGCACTAGAATCCAGAGCCACTGCTGCTCTCCACATGCCTGCACTCCAGACCTGTGGCAGCATCACATGCATGTGTACCTCAGACCCCAGAGCCACAGCCATAGTAAGTATGTCTGTACCTCAAGCCCCAGAGCCATGGATGCTTGGCATATTCCTATTCTCTAGATTCAAGCTCCATGGTTACTCTGCAAGAATCCTTACCTAGAATGGCAAAGCCACTGCCACCGTGAGAATGGCCATGACCCAGAACCTAGAACCACTATAGTTCCATTTGTGCCTGAGCTCTGGACCTCAGCTCTACCACCACTCCACAGACTCTAGGCTCTAGACCATAGCTTTGTGTCTGTCTTACAGATGCCTATGCATATGATACTAGTGCCACTGTAACCATGAGTGCACTGATGGGCCAGATCTGATGCCAAGAAGGAGCCCTTTGGCCACAAATTCTCCCATGGGGGAAAAAAAAGATCAAAAGAACCCCCAGAAACCTTTGCACCAAAGACCTCAATAGCCATTGCTGCCTCTGTGGATACCTACAAACTTGACTGCTAAGTACCCCTACAATCTTCATCAATGCTGACCTTAGCTGACAGAACTACAAGAAGAATACTGTGCTAAGCCCTCCTCAATGATGGAATTGGCACACTACACCTAGCTGGCATCCTTGCATTCATCTGCAGATGAAGGTCTTTCTTTACCTAAAGCAGTTCATAAATTCTAGAATCAACTACTCCATCGAATATGCACACATCAATGCAAGGCTACAAGAAACAAAAAAATAAAGGAAACAAGACACAAAGGAACACAATGATTTTGCAGTAATGACTACAAATAAATATAGATCTATGAATTGACAAAGAATTTAAAAAAATTGTTTTAAGTACCTGATCAAGCTACAAGAGAACATAGACAACTCAACAAAATCAGGAAAACAATAGATAGACAAAGTTAGAAGTTTCAAAAAGAAATAGAAATTATAAAAAAGAATCAAAGAGAAGTTTTGGAGTTGGAGAATACAATGAATGGAATGGAAAATGCAATACATAGCATCCACAGCAGACTAAATTGAGTAGAAGTATGTGTGAATAGGAGAACAATTATTTGAATTCATAGAATTAGAAAAACAAAGAGATAAATGAATGAGACAGAGTGAAAAAAGTCTATGGGACTTATAGAACACCATTAGAAAGAAAAGCATACATTATGGCATCCCAAAAGGAAAAAAGAAAAGAGAGAGAAAGAGCAGAAAGGTAATTAAAAAGAAATCTTCGCTGAAAACTTTCCTAAATGTGAGGAAAGAAACTGATATCTAGGTACAGGAAGCTCAGTGACCCTCAAACAGATGGTGCAAAAGACTTTATAAAAACACATCACAATAAAACTGTGAAAACTAAAAAAAAAAAAGAGAGAATTCTGAAAGCAGCAGGAGAAAAGAAACTCATCTCATCTCATACAAGGGAACCCACCATAAGACTACCAGTGAGTTTCTCAGCAGAAACCTTGAAGACCAGGAAAGAGTGGGAGGATATATATTAAAAGTGCTGAGGTGAAAGAAAAAAGACAACAATAACAAAAAAACAAACAACAACAAAAACAACTGTCAACTAAGAATCCTTTACCCAGCATACCTGTCCTTCAGAAGTAAGAAAGAGAAACTTTTCCAGAAAAACAAAAGCTGAGGGAGTTCATCAACAACAGACTTGCCTTAAAAAATGTTAAAAGGAGTTTTTCAAGTGGAAATGAAAAGATAATAATTAGTAATATGAAAGCATATGAAAGTAAAAATCTAAATAGCAACAGTAAGTAAATAGACAAATTCAGAATTCTCTATTATTGTAATGGTGGTGTGTTATTCAATTTTGACTGTAGTATAAAGGTTAAAAGATAAAAATAACTATAGCTACAAGTATCTAATGAAACAGATACACAATATAAAAAAAGTAAATTGTGCCATCCAAAAAACATAAACTGTGAAGAGAAGGGGAGTAAAACAGTAGTTTTTGTCATGCAGTCAGAGTTGTTATCACCGTAAATAGACAGTTACAAGATGTTTTATGTAAGTCTCATGGTAACCATGAAGGAAAAACCTGTAGTGGATACACACAAGATAAAGAGAAAGGAATTAAAGCATACCATTACAGAAAATAATTAACTCACAAAGGAAGACAGCCAAAGAGGAAGAAAGGAACAAGGAACCATATAAGAGCCAGGAAACAATGAATAAAATGACAATAGTAAGCCCCTACCTATCAATAATTATGTTTAATATAAATGGATTGAATTCTATACTCAAAAGACACAAGGTGCCTGAATGGATTAAAAGAAACAAGACTCTACCTCAGGAAACTAGAAAAAGATGAGCAAATTAAATCCAAAGCAGTCAGATGAAATCAAATGGTAAGAAGTAGACCTGAAATAAAAGTTGAAAAGAGGAAACCAGTAGAGAAAGTCAGTGAAATCAAAAGCTGGGTCTTTGAAAAGACCAGTAATTTTGATAAACCTCTAGTGAGGCTAAGAATTAAAGAGAGAAGACACAAATTGCTTGTAACAGAAATGAAAGAGAAAATACCATTATAGATCCCTTGGACATTAAAAAAAATAGTACAGGAAAACTATGACCAGTTTTATGCCGACAAATTTGAAAATCAAAATGAAATAGACTAATTGTTTAAAAAATATAATCTACCACAACATAAACATGAAGAAACAGGTGATCTGAACAGGCTTATATCTATTAAAGAATTTGAGTCAAAAATTAATAAACTTCCCAAACAGAAAGTATCAGATTCAGATGGGTTCACTGGTGAATTCTCTCAAAATTTAAGAAAGACATTTTATCAATTCTATATAATTTCTTTCAAACAACAGAGGGAAAGGGAATGGATCCTAACTCATTTTATGAGTCTAACATTACCCTAATACTAAAACTAAACACATTACAAAAAAGGAAACTATAGACCAACATCTCTGATTGATATGAAAATCCTCAACAAAAAATAACAAAACAAATAAAAAAACACATAAAAATAATTATACATCACTCCAAGTAGGATTTGTTCAAGATATGCAAAACTGGCTCAAAATTTGAAAACCAGTTACTATAACCCATCACATCAACAGAATAAAAGAGAAAAACCACTTTATATCAATAGATGTAAACAAGATTTGACAAAATCTAGTACTCATCCATGACAAATAGTCTTAGAAACCTAGCAATAGAGGAAAACTTTCTCAACTTGATGAAGGCTATTCATAATATATCTACAGCTAACATGATATAAATGATGAGAAAGTCAAAGCTTTCCTACTAAGATTAGTTACAAGGTAACAATGTCCTCTCTCATGCCTTTCAACACTGCACTGGAACTCCCTGATAGTGCAATAAGGTAAGAAAGGAAATAAAAGTGTACAGATTGGGATGGAAGCTATTAAGCTATAAAACTATGTTTACAGATGACATGATCATCCAAATGTTAATTCTGAAAGAATCAACAAAAATTCTTAGAATTAATAAACAATTATTCAAGGCTGCAAGGTATAATGCACAAAAGTCAGTTTTCCTATATACCAAATATGAACAAGTAAAATTTGAAATTAAAAAACACATCATTTACATTAGCATAAATGCTTAAGTATAAATTGAACAAAATATATACAAGATCTATATGAATATGTAAATACTACAAAATTCTGGACAAAATCAAAGAACTAAGTAATGGAGAGGTATTTCAGGTTCACCTAAGAAGATTCAATATGTCAAGATATTGGTTCTTCCCTACTTGTTCTATAGTTTCAATGCAATCCCCATCAAAATCCAAGAAAGTTATTTTATGAATATTTACAGACTGATTTTGAAGTTTATATACAGAGGCTACTATGAATAGCTAACACAATATTGAAGAAGTTAGAAAATTTATGCTACTAAAGACTTTGAAGGTATCTATAAAACTACAGTAATCAAGATAGTGGTATTAGCAAAAGAACAGATAAATAGATCAACATAAAAGAAAAGGGAACCAGAAATAGACATAAATAAAGTCAATTGATATTTGACAAAAGGTCAAAGGCAATACTATGGAGCAAAGATGTCTTTTCGACAAATGGCTCTGGAACAAATTGATATCCACTTGCAAATGAAAATGAATCTAGATACAAACCTTACACCCTTCACAAAATTAATTCAAAATGTATCTGTGACCTAAGATAACCTAGGAACAAATCTAGATGAACTTGAATATAGTGGTTCCTTTTTAAGTACAACACCAAAGACATGATTTATGAAAAAGATAATTGGTGAACTGAATTTCATTAAAATGAAAAACTTTTGTTTTGTGAAAGGCAATATCAAGAGAATTAGAATGGCTGAAACTACCACTAAACTGTGGTGAGAATGTGGAACAACTGGATCTCTCATACATTGTTGATGGGGATACAAAATGGCATAGCCAGTTTAGAAGATAATTGGGTAGTTTCTTACAAAACTAAACTGCTCTTAATGATTCAGCAGTCATGTTCCCTACTATTTACCTTAAGGAAGTGAAAACTTATGTCTACAAAATAACTGGCACACAGATGTTTATGGAGCTTTATTCATAACTGTCAAACTTAGAAGTTACTAAGATGTCCTCCAGTAGGTAAATAATAAATAAACTATACTACATCCAGACAATGGAATACCATTCACTGCTAGAAAATGATCTATCTAGTCCTGAAAAAACAAGGAGGAACCTGAAATGGATATTACAAAGTGAAGGAAGTTCCTGAAAAGATACATACTGTACTATTCCAAGTATATAACATTCTAGAAAAGGCAAAAACAATACAGAAAATTGAAAGACTGGTGATTGTCAAGGGAGAGAAGTGGGAAAGAGACAAATAGAACACAGGATGTTTAGGTCAGGGAAGATACTCTGTATAATGTAAAGATGGACATAAATCATTAAACATTTGTCCAAACCCATAGAATGTACACCACCACAAGTGAATCCTAAGGTAAACTATAGACTTCAGGTGATTTATGATGTGTCAATGTAGGTTCATCCTTTGTAAAATAAATGTACCAGTTTGATGAATTATGTTGATAATGTGGGAGGATATGCATCTGTGGAAACAGAGGGTGTACAAAAAATTTCTGTACTTTTCTCTCAATTTTGTTGTAAATATAAAACTGTTCTAAAAAATTAAGTCTTAATTTTAAAAAATACGCAAGACACAAGTATATTCTGTCTATTAATAGGCTCACACATACATTGAAAATGAAGAAATGGAAAAAGATATTCCTTGCAAATGGAAAGCAGACAAGTAGGGGTAGGTATACTTATATCAGACAAAATAGACTTCATGACAAACCTGTAACAAGAAACAGAGGAGATCATTATATAATGATAAAGGATTAATTCATCAAGAGAATAAAATAATTATGAATACATATGCACCTAATATTGGAGCATCTAAATATATAAAGCAAATGTTAACAGCTCTTAAGGGAAAAAAAGACAGAAATTCAATAATAATAAAGGACTTTAATACTCCACTTTCAACAAGAAATGGATCATCCAGAACAAAAATCGATAAGGAAATACTGTACTTGAAATATGCTTTATGCCAAATTGAGCTAACTGACATTCAGAGAACACGCCATCCAGTAGCAAGACAATATATTCTTCTCAAGCACAATGAAATATTCTCTAAGAAAAATCATATGTTAAGTCACAATACAAATCATATGTTACGTCACAAAATAGAAATCACATATCTGTTCTGAACACAATAGTATGAAAACATAAAGTAATAACAGGAGTAAAACTAAAAAGAGAATCACAAAATATGGAAATAAAACAACATATTCCTGAACAACCAAAGGGTGAAAGAAGAAATCAAAAGGAAATATCTTGAAAGCAACAAAATGGAAATATACCATACCAAAACTTACAGGATGCAACAAAGGCAATTCTAAGAAGCCAGTTAATGCAATAAGTGTTACGTTAACGAAGAAGAAAGGCCTCAAATAAAATCTTAAGTTTATACTTCAAGTAACTAGAAAAAGAACAATAAAAAAAAAAACAGTTGGCAGAAGGAAGAAAATACAACAGATCAAATGAGAAATAAATGAAATAGAGACTAGAAAAAGAATATAACAGATCAATGAAACTAAGGGTGGTTTTTTAAAAAGATAGACAAAATGGACAAATTTTTAGCTAGGCTAATTATGAAAAAAAAAAAGCTTGAAGATGCAAATAAAGTCAGCAATGAAAGAAGATACATAACAACTGATACCATAGAAAAACAAAGCATCATGAGACGTTATTATGAATAATTACATACCAACAAATTAAGTAAATTCCTAAGAATATATAACCTACCAAGTCTGAATATTGAAGAAACAGAAAATCAGAACAAATAATGAGAAAGGAAACGGAATCAGTAATTAAAGCCTCACAATAAACAAAAGTCCAGGACCATACAGTTTCGCAGCTGAATTCTACTGAATATTCAAAGAATTAATACCAGTCCTCCTGGAACAGAAGAGGGAAGACTCCCAAACTATTTTGGGAGGCCAGCATTTCCTTGATACCAAAACCAGTAAAGGACATTAAAAGAAAAGAAAATTACAGCCTAATATCCCAGATGAATATGTATGTAAAAAATCCTCAACAAAACACTAGCAAATCTAATTCAATAGCATGTTAAAATAATCATATATCATGATCAAGTGGGCTTTGTCATGCAGATGCAAGAATCATTCAACATACACAAATTCATGACTGTGACACACCACATTAACAAAATAATGGATAAAAAAATCATACGATCGTATCAGTATATGTAGAAAAGCATTTGACAAAATTTAGTATCCCTTCCTCATAAAACCTCTGAATACTAGGTAGAGAGGGAATGTACCTTAAGATAATAAAGGCCATATATGACAAGTTTACACCTAACATCATACTCAAAGGTGAAAAGCTGAAATATTTTCCTTTTTGATCAGGAAAAAGACAAGGATGCCCACTTCTGTTCAGTATAATAAGAGAAGTCCCACCAGAGAAATTCAGCAAGAGAAAGATATAAATAAAAGGCCTCCAAGTCAGAAAGAAAGAGGTAAAATTGTTTCTGTTTGTAGATGACATAATCTTATCTAGATTCATCCAAATCTGTTAAAAATAATAAATAATTCAATAGAGATGCTCAATACAAAATCAACATACAAAAATCAGTTGTACAAAAATCTGAAGATACAAATAAATGCAAAGATATCCACTGTTTATGGATTGGAAGGATTAGAATTGTTAAAATGTCCATACTGCCCAAAGCAGTACACAAATTGAATGTAATTCCTATAGAAATTTCAATAGCATTTTATACAGGAATAGAAAAAAAAAAACAATTTATATGGAAACCACAAAAGAGCTCAGAAGGTACCTACTTCAGCAGGACACAGAATAAAATTGGAATGATATAGAGAAGGTTAGTGTGGCCCCTGTGCTAGAATGACACGCATATTTGTGAAATGTTTCAGGCTTTTAATTACTGAATCACTATATTGTACACCTGAAAGTGATGTAACACGATATGTTAATTCTACTGGAATTAAAAGAAAAAAGAGCCCAAATAGCAAAAGCAATCTTGAGCAAGAAGAACAAAGTTGGAAGCATCACACTTATTGATTTCAAATTATATTACAAAGTGATAAAAATCAAAACATTATGGTACTAGTTTAAAAACAGATATTTAGACCACTGGAACAGAATAAGAAGGCCAGAAATAAACCCATGCATATGTATTCAACAAGTTTTTGATTAAGTTGCCAAGAAAACACAATGTGGAAAGGTAGTTTCTTCAATAAATGATTTTGGGAAAACTAGATATCTGCATGCAAAAAAAAAAGATGCAGTTTTCATACTACACATAACATTTAACTGAAAATGGATTAAAGTCTTAAATGTAAGACATGAAAACCACAAAATTCCTGGATGAAAACACAGGAGAAAACTACTTTGACCTTGCTCTTGGCAATAATTTTTTGTGGGAGGGGGGGTTGACACCAAAAGCACAGATAACAAAAGCAAAAATTAATGAAGGGGACAGTATGAAACTTAAAAGGTTTTGCATAACCAAAGAAACAATTAACAAAATTAAAAGGCAGATTATGGAATTGGAGATAGTATTTTTAACTATGTCTCATAAGAGATTAATAGCCAAAATAGGCATATAACTCATACAACTAAACAGCAAAAAAATACAAATCAGTCAATTAAAATACAAGCAAAGGACCTGAATAGATATTTTTATAAAGGAGATGCACAAATAGACAACATGTGCATAAAAGATGCTCAACATCACTAGTCACAAGAGGAACACACAACACTGTAGTATACAGTGGGATACTACAGTGAGATACTACCTCATACTAAAAGTATGACTATTACCAAAAGTCTAAGTGTTGGCGAGGAAGTAGAGAAAAAGGAGCAGTTGTATGCTGTTGGTGGGAATGTAAACTGGAACAGCAATGATAGAAAACAGAATGGAGTTTCCTCATAAAGTTAAAATGTGTCATATAATCCAGAAATCTCACATAAAGGTATATAGCCAAAGAAAATAAGTCACTGTGTCAGATTGGTATCTGTCTTTGAGTTCATTACAGCATTATTCTCAGTGGCCAAGATATGGAAAAACTTAAGTGCTCATCAACAGATATATAAAATATGACATATATACATGATGAAATATTATCTGGTTTTTAAAAAAAAAACAGAAATCCAGAAGTGGTTCAGCCAATTAAGCATCTGTATTCAGCTCAAAAGTTGATCTCCTAGCTCCTGAGTTGGAGCCCCGCATTGAGCTCTGTGCTGACAGCTCAGAGCCTGGAACCTGTTTTGGATTCTGTGTCTTTCCTCTCCCCTGCTCGCTCTCTCCCTCTCTCTCTCTCTCTCTCTCTCTCTCTTTTTCTCTTTCTCTCTCTCAATAATAAACATTAAAAAATTATAAAAAATGGGAATCCTTCCATTTGTGGCAAGATGAATGCACCTAGAAGACACTGGGCTAAGTGAATTAAGCCAGGCACAGAAACACAAATACTGTATGATCTCACTTACAAATGGACTTCAAAAAAATTTTTTTGAACTCAAAGAATGGAGTATTGGTTATAGTGGCTGAAGAGTTGGAAGAAATAGGAAGATGTTATTCAGTAACTAAAAACCTGTGGCTAGATGACGAATAAGTTCTGGGCACCTAACATACAGCATGAGTATAGCTAATAATGTATTATATACTTGAATTTGCGAAGGGAGTAGATCTCAAGTGCTTTTACCACAAGGAAAATTGTAACTATAAGAGGTAATGAATATGTTCGTCAGCTTGACTGCGGTAATCATTACACAATGCATATGTACATTCAAAACACCATGTTGTACAACATAAATATATACAATCTTTATTTGTCAATAATACCTTAATAAAGCCGGAAAAATCTGCATAGCAAGACCTGCTTTGGGACCTCACTTAGCCAGTCCTGAAATGAGTTTCTAATGAAGCAAAACAGACACTTGGTGACATATTGCTCAAACATTTGCAGCTGGTAGGTGTCTTTCCAGAACTTCACCTCTGATTTAAACCCTATGCTTTCCAAAACCAGTCATATTTCATCCCCAAACCGATAATGTTAGTTTTCTGTTTATTTTTATGTATACACATTATAGGAGGATTAATAAAAACTAATGAAATACAAGTAGAAAAAAGTAGTAAAAAATTCAGTGATATTTTATATTCACATTACTATATTTTAAGTTCTTAACTTTATTCAAAAGAAATTAAAGCAATAAATCGTATCTAAGCCATTAACAAGTATTACGTAAGCAAGAAAGAGTTTCCTGAATACCAACCTAGGGACTTGCATTTAAAGAAAAGCTTTGGTTTCATATTTAAAGTGTGGTGAGTAAATTTAAATGTATATGTTAAATTAAAATAAAATATTCAACTATGGTATGTATTTTAATGAGTTCTCTCTTTTATCAATGTTTTTTCAATTAAACAATTAATTGTGGGTCCTGATCACTTAAGATAAGAGGGCTTTTTAATGTCTGAAAAACGTATTGCCCAAGCTCCTAGGATTGTGGCTGGGCTAACCGCACAGCCCTCAGCTCTCTGCCCTCTCTGGAGATCTTCCTTGGCCAAAGAGAGCTGCCCAGCCACGAGAATCTAATGACTGGTTATTTTGCCAGTATAAAAGCCCAGCCTCCACATTCCAATGTGGGAAACTCTCAAAGGTCATCCCAGCTTCAGAGCTCTCTCTGGGATTGACTGAGCTCTTACTGAGACTGCAGTCTACTGTCCAATCTCTCCCCAGCTCAGTCCTGCTTCCTCCATTCTCTCTTGATTCTGAAGGCATGTTCCCATAACCATCCTGATCCTTAAAGTCTGTGTGAGTCTGTTTCCTGTGAGTCCCACAGTAGGCTTCTGCAGTGCTTTCACCTTAATCCGGCTTTCAAAGAGCATCTAACCACTTGTAGACTGATTGTCAAAGTTGAAGGTCTGACTTAAAAACAATCCAGAGATGCAGTCCCTGCTTTCCTTCCATCTCTTTCTCACTTCCAAGTCCTCTCTCCATGCCTCCTCTTCCTTTGGAAGCCCACAAACATGGATATCTGATATATTACTTCAATATACTATAACTTTCATTATATCCCATTACCCTATCATTGTAATTAATAACTATAATATGGTAATAGTCACTGCTGCAGTAAAGGGACCCACAAATTTATGTTTCAAACCCAGTAGAAGTTCATTTCTTGCTCATTTACTAATAATCACTAGGTAAACAAGTTGGCATGGAGCCTTCTTCCGCACAGCTGTTTAGAAGGTTCTGCTATTTTCACCAAATGTTTTCCAAGGTTCCTCTAAGAAATGGCTTCACTGCAGTCAATAGGAAAAAAAAAAGTGTATGGCGGGAGAGTTGTGGAGGATTTTGGAGGCCACATTTGAAAATGATGTACCTCACTTTCACTGAGTGCTCGGTTTGAGGCCAAACCAAACTGCAAGTAAGCGTGGGAAATGTAGTCTTCCTGAACATCCAGAAAGAACATAGATTTTGGTGAAACAGCTTTATCATGCTAAGGTTATCCAAAAGTTTTGTGTCCTGGAAGACAGTGGGCTAATTCTCCACACTCAACTCTGTCTAGGACTTGTAAGTGATCTATGAATTTGAACTCTCCTGTTAATTTAATGTGATTGATGCTGTTGATCTCTTTTATGTTCTTACTTTTTCTAGAATTATCTAGGTTACTTCCAACTCCTTATATCACTCCTTACAAAAACAGATGAGAGAAATATGTACATATTTTATTTTTAAGCAGTTTTATTGAAGTATAATACAATTGAAGTATATACAAGGAACTGCACATACTTAATGTTTACAATTTAATGAATTTGGACATATGCAAATACACGTTACTGTCACCACAACAAAGGTAATAGACTTATCCAACACCTCTGAGTTTCCTAAATATGACACCAAAATCACAGGCAACCAAAGCAAAAAGAGACAAGAGACAAAGAGATATCAAACTAAAATTTTTTGCATGGCAAAGGAAACAATCCAAAGAATGAAAAGGCAACTTATAGAATGGGAGAAAATATTTGCAGACCATATATCTGATAAGGGACTAATTTCAAAAATATATAAGGAGATCCTAAAACTCAGTAGCAAGTAAAAACCCAAGCAATCTATTAAAAAATGAGCAAAGGATTTGAATGACATCTTTCCAAAGATGATATACATAGAGCCAACATGAATATGTAAATGTGCTCAATCATTAATTATCATAGAAATGCAAATCAAAACTACAATGAAATGTCACCTCACACCTGTTAGGATAGTTATTATTTATTTACTGTTTTTAAAGAGAGAGACAGAGAGAGTGCACACCAGCATAAGTGGAGAAGGGCACATGGTGAGGGAGTGAGAGAATCTTCAGCAGGCTCCATGCTCGGCACAGAGCTCAATGCAGGGTTCAGTCTCATCGTGATGAGATCATGATCTGAGCAGAAATCAAGGTTCAGACACTTAACTAACTGATCTACTCAGGCACCCCTAGGATAGCTATTATTAAAAAAAAAGTGTTGGTGAGGTTGTGAAAAATTAAGAACCCCTATGCAGTGCTGGCAGAAATACAAAATGGCACAGCAGGGATGCAAAACACTATAAATATTCCTGAAAACATTAGGTATAGAAATACCAAATGATCCAGCAGTACTACTTCTGGATATTACAAAATAATTGAAATCAGGATCTCAAACAGATATTGGCACTCCCATGTTTATTGCAGCATTATTGACAATAGCCACTATAGGGGAACAAACCAAGAGTCCATTGAAAAATAAATAAAGAAAATGTGGTAATGGATATAAAGTAGAACATTATTTAGCCTTAAAAAAATTCTACCATTTGCAACAACATTCATAAATGTGGAGGACATCATGCTAAGGGTAATAAGCATCACAGGACAAACACTGCATGATTCCTTTTATGTGAGGTCATAATTTTTATAGATAGAGAATACAATAGTGGTTGCTGAGGGCTGTTGGGTTGGGGAAATTGGAAGTTGCTGTTTAATGGGTATAAAGTTTCAGTTATGCTAGCTGAATAAATTCTAGAACCTGCTGTACAACATATTGCCTAGAGTTAACAATACAACGTTGTATACTTCAAAATTTGTTAAGAGGGTAGATGTCACATTAAATGTTCTTACCAAATACAAACAAAACAAAAGGAATATGTGTGCGTTTAATAGTTATATCTTTAAGAAAATTCATGTATACATTTCCACAGAAATGCACAATGACACATTATCAGCATTTTATGAAGAATAACAGAAACAGAACCTGCATATATTAATACCAGTCATGGTTCTAGGCTCCATAGGTATATTTATTCCTCACAACAACATAAAAAATAAATCTGGTTATGATTATGTTAGAAAGAAAGAGATTTAGGGTTAGAGGTAAAGTAATCACCCTCTCCCCCCCAAGGCCCACTAAGCAGTAAATAGCAAAATTGAGACTTAAACCTAAATTTTCTTGTCTCCAGAGCATACCTACACTTTTAATCAATAGGTCTATTTCCTCATGACTGGTGTCTGCTAGAAACCGGAATGAGAATTATGAATAATCATGCTCAGTTCTAATCCAGTATCTTAGTAGGTGTATGGTCTTTACTAAACCTAGAAAACCAAAGCTCCAGGGTTAAGATTTCAGTGCTCTATGCTCTCCAGGCACTCGCCTGACTTTCACTTTGCCCCCTGCCAAATCACTTACGTGCTTTAATCTTCACCTGTAATACTGAAATGGCAATTCTGTAATTCCACCCAAGGAGTTTCTATTAGGAACAGTAACAAACATTGGATGCAGGTCAGGTATGAGCTGTGTTAAAGAAAATCCTTATAAAGCTGAGATATGATACAGCTATTTAATACACTGTGAAATGTATGACTTTGTTAATATGTTAGGTCTTTTAAAATTCAATTTTTCACACACACACACACACACACAAAACCTGTCTTTTGGTCCATGAACTAGATTTAATGCATCTCTGGCCGAGTAAGTCTTTTCAGAGATGTTTCTCTTTTTTTACTATGTCCCTAGATGTCCCTTGGGTTGCTGTTTCTCGTACATTATGCCAGATCCATTTAATTCTGTCCACAAACTTGATAAAGCAAAGAAGATAGTGCTATAGCCAAAAGAGTGAATTCAAAATGAAAACAAATATATAGAATCACAAGTTATGAAATTAGAAGATCTGGAAAACTTTTTGATTGTGAAAAAGAGATTTTTCTTTCTATGTCATTTGGTACTTCTTTAATTTAATATATTTATATTTCAATATAAGCAAATCATTCAACTTAATACAATATAACAAATATTGGTTTACCACTCCAAAAATGACATACAAGTCTTACCATAAAAAAGCCACGGTCTTCTCCCTCTCCAGCATCTTTCCAAATCCCCTTATCTTAAACTTCAAAGTTTACACAGATCTGCTTGTATTTCTCCACATATACCATAATGTTTCTTATACTATTTCTCTCACCTAGAATGTTCTCACATCCAGTAGGGTGACCTAGTTTCCTCATCTATAAAATGAGGACAATAATATCACCTATCTTGTGGAGTTATAATGAGACTATAAAGAGGTAATGTAAAATGCTTACAAGATAACTGGCATATTGAAAATAATTAATAAAAGTTGTTTTCATAGATAAGGAACATAATCTGTGCTATAATTTACTTTTGAACAATTTGGCCAATAACATACTATTAGTATAGAAATCTATTATATCAAAAATGTCTTTCAAGTTGCTAGTCTACTTATTTGATATGTAACTTAGTAAAATATTGGGTTCACACTAGCAACCTGATAAAATAGCAAGATAAATAGGACTACACACATATACATTGATAAATTCTCTAAACATAAAATAAACTTCAATGTTCTGTCATAAAGGTGCAAAAGCCAGTAAGCATCCAACACATAAGGTCATCACTAGTCAGCACACCTCAAGTTAGAGATTGGTACATTTATGGTGACAAATAATCTGACATGTTTCGCAAAGTCAATAATTTAAGAGGTTCTTTTTTTTCTGTTTTCTCCCCTTCTCCCCTGTTTTTCAGAGGACCACACTCTGTCTTTTCCACATCTGATATATTTCAGAAAGAGTAATATCCAGTCTTAATTTAAAATGAGTGATGTAGTACAGAGTTTTACACCGTATATCTATTCAAAGCTGTCAGTTTCCTTTCACCACTTTTCCTATATTCTAAAAACAAGTTTAAATTAAACATAGATCAACAATAAATCTGCCAGTTGCTGTCTTATTTATGGCACTTCTAGAAGAGATATTGATATTCTTTTATAAGCTAAGATGGACACTTTCTTATTTTTTCAGAATTAAAATTAAAACATTGAAAACATTTTATAGATTTTATTAACAAAGGAATTTCTACTATTTTGCTGATCTTAGTATTATTCCTTCATGTGTCCCCCATATAAGATACAGGGAAGCATGTTCTGTGTGGTATAAGGGAGAAGAGCCTCAGTTTTAATGGCCCAAACTTGGTAAGTATAAAGCTATAATATGATTTGAAGATTTAAAAGGAGAGAATGCCACAGTAGGGGATAATTTAGCCAAATACCCAGAACCTGATCTCTTCCAGATATATGTTATCTCTAAAAGTTTAGATGATTTAACTCCCAAAGCTGAATGATCCAAAATATTAGTATAGCATGATGAAAATTATATCAAACAGCAGTTGTGCATTTATATTTAAATACAACATACACACACATTACCATTTATTACCTACAAAGATTCTCCTTCGAAACTGGATAAGTGACCAAGTGTCCTCACAGTGCGCTCCAATCATTCATTGTTATTTGTACTACCTGACCATACTGTGCTGTTTGAGTCTTTGTGACAACCATATGAGGTTACCTGCTATGTGTGTCCATTTCCTACTTTGAATAGCTGTGTCTGTTGTGATTATGACCACTTACCACTGTGTGTGGGAGGCAAACAACTTGTCTCTTTATTCCACAGGAATTCCAATTGAGCTAAACCATAGTAGAGATACCAAACTTAAGAATTCTCATCCACACTTGAACACAATTTTTTTGATGAGATCCTGATATTTGAGCATAATGTGGTAATAGAATGTGGCTTTTGGAGGGAAATTGGAGGGGTTAAGTGTATTCTGAATATAGGTAAATATTAAAATATAAATATTAAAATAAACAAATGACCCATAGCTATAATATCACACAAATGGACAATCAGACTTTAAAATTTATAATGGATGTGGGGTGCCTGGGTGGCTCAGTTGGTTAAATGTCTGACACTTGGCTTCAGTTCAGGTCATGATCTTGCAGTTCATGAGTTCAAACCCTGTGTAGGGCTCTATGTTGACAGTATGGAGCCTGCTTGGGATTCTCTCTCTCTTCCTCTCTTTCTCTATCAAAATAAATAAATTAAAACTTTAAAAAATAAAATAAAATTATAATGATGTAAAAGGCCAAAAATGGCAAAGAAAATCTTAAAAAAATAATTACAAAATGATTAGCACATTTATACCCCTGGATATGAAAATTCATTATAAAGCTTCAGCAATGAAACCCAAACAAACATACTGAATAGAAGGATAGAATAAAGTGTGTAGAAATAGACTATCAACATACAGACACTTAATTTTTGAAATAAACCAAGATGGAACAAATAGAAGTTCAGAACATGTTGATAGATTTAATTCTAAATATACAATGCAAATGGATTACTTTTTAAAATAATGAATTTCTAGGTAGGATAAAATAAAATCCAATAATATGCTATTTGTAAAAGACATCTCTAAAATAAAACATGTATATAGACTTATAGTAAAAGGATAGAAAAAGATTATGTCCAATGATCTTCAAGCAAGAGAGGTATATATTACTATATTTATATCAGAAAAATTAGACTTCATGGGTAAATTAAAGCATTGCTGGAGATAAAGTTGGTTAATTTGTTGTAATGAAAGGATTGATTTCCCCAGGAAACTATAATCATGTTAAATTTGTACATATCTAAAAACACAGTATCAAAACATATTAGGAAAAATGCACAGAATTAAAACAAAGAAACAGGTCTACATAGAGTAGATAGCATAAGCCAAAACAAACAAACAAAAAACCCCACAAAAGGATATAAAAGATATGAAAGACAAACATTTGACTTAATTGGCTCTTACAACACACATTAACAAACAATAGCAGAGTGCATATTCATTTCAGGAACACACAGAACTTTCACAAAATTGATCACATACTGGCCCATATAGGAACACTCAACATATTTTTCTTTTTTTTAAAGTTTATTCATATATTTATTTTAGAGAGAAAGTGCATACACTCAAGAGGGGTTGGGGCAGAGAGAGAGAGAGAGAGAGAGAGAGAGAGAACCCCAAGCAGTCTCTGCATTGTCAGCATGGAGCCTAATGCAGTACTTGATCTCACCAACCACAAGATCATAATCTGAGCCAAAATTAAGAGTCAGACACAAGTGACGGAGCCACCCGGGCACCCTCAATAAATTTCAAATATTGTGAAATAATAACATAGTTCTCTGACCACAGTGTAAATTAACTTAAAAATAAGAAAAGTAAATAAAAAATACTAAACTGATAAAGTTGGAAGCCTACTTTTAAATAACTTATGGGTCAAAAAAGAATTCAGAGTAGGAGTAAGAAAGTAGTTTAAACTGAATATTAACAAAATAGGATATATTAAAACTCGATCAATATACCTAAAATAGAAGTTTGAAATGTAGACTAGAAAGTGCTTAGGAAAAAGGGGCTAGAAAATGAGCTAAGCCATGTATCTGTCTTAATAAACTTATACAAAACTTTTTGAAAAGCAGGAAAAATAATGCAAATAAATTTGAAGATAAGATAGGTAAGAGCAGTTAGAACCCATCCATCTTAAGTATTCCAATTAAAGAGGATGGAATGCTTTATAAGGCCAGCATTGCACTGATAACAAACCAGACAAAGACACTACAAAGTTATGGGCCTATATCCCTGATGATCACAGATTCAAAAATCCTCAACAAAACAGTAAACCAAATTCAACAATACACTAAAAAGGGTCATATACCATAATCAAGTGGGATTTATTCTGGGATGTAAAAATTGCTTAACTTCTGCAAATCAATTAATGTGATATGCCACATAAACAAAAAGAAAGATAAACATTATATGATCATTTCAATAGATGTAGAAAAATCATCTGACAAAATTCAACATCTGTTTATTATAAAAACTCTTAAGAAAGTCACTATAGAGGGAACATACTGCAACATAAAATAGGCCATATATGACAGTCTCACACCTAACATCATACTCAATGGTGAAAGCTGAACACTTTTTTTCTAAAATCAGAAACAACACAAGAATGTGAATTTCTTTCAAAATAGTATTAGAAGTCCTATCCAGAGCAATTAGGCAAGAAAAAGATATAAAAGGCATTCAAACTGGAAAGGAGGAAGTAACAGTCACTATTTGCAGGTGACATGACACTATATATAGAAAACACTATAGACTCTATCAAAAAACTGTTAGACTAATAAATTTAGAAAAATCATGAGACACAAAATTAACATAGAGAAATCAGTTGTTTTCCTATACACTAATAAGCTATCAGAAAAAGAAATTAAGAAAATAACCCCATTTATAATCACATCAAAAAGAATAAAATACCTAGGAATAAATTTAACTGAGGAGGTAAAAGCACTTGTATTCTGAAAACTGGAAGACACTAATGAAAGAAATCGAAGATGACACAAATAAACAAAAAGATCTCCTGTGTTCATTGATAAGGATATTCTTAAAATGTTCACATTGCCCAAAGTGATCTATGGAAATCTTTATGAAAATAGCAACAACATTTTTCTCAGAACAAAATAAAATATTCTAAAATTGTATGAAACCACAAAAGACCCCAAACAACCAAAGCAATCTTGAGAGAGAAGAACAAAGCTGGATGTATCATTCTGTCTGATTTCAAAACATACTACAAAGCTAAAGTAATCAAAACAGTATGATACTGGCACAAAAACAGACATACAGATCTCTGGAATAAGAAAGAGAATCCAGAAAAAAAAAAACCTATTAATAGATGGTCAATTAATCTATGACAAAGGAAGGAAGAATATGCAATGGGGGAAAGACAGTTTCTTCAACAAATGATGTTGGAAAAACTGAACAGCTACATGCAAAAGAATAAAACAGGACCACTACCTTATGCCTTGTAACTGTATACAGTTGTTCAAAGCCATAATCCCCCTGTACCCATGTATCAGCTTGACTCAATCATTATTTGTTTCTGGGCATTTACACTGTTTTTCTTATTTATTTTACATAAACACCCTTATGACCCAATCTCTTATTATTTCCATAAAATAAATTTATAGAAGTCAGTTTGCTGGATCATAACATATGCAAAATGTTAAGGTCTAAAATACAGAGTTTTCATCATAATTTTTACAGCAGTACAACAAAGGTAAATTTATTATTCATATACTGGTACTGGGTTTTGTTCACTTACAAACTTTATTTAAACTCTGATTTAAAAGATTTGGTTATCTAAATTAGATACAGTCTCAACAATTCCAGAAGTTCCAATGAGAGTTCAGAGTTGATTACTTGTCAAAAAGAAGGAAGTGCTAAAAAATCCAAAGGCTTTTTACTATAAAATATTACAGGTCCAGAATTTATTGACTGGATCTTCAAGGATTTATGTTATCACACTTGCTGATGGGAGTGCCAACATCTAAACCAAATCACGTTCCTTATCGGAACAACACATTTTTACTCATCTTGCATCATCAATGTGAAAGTTATATATTCAGTTTGGCAACCAATTAGGCTAAAACATAAAATCAAGTTGGTGAGGGATTAGACATACAGTAATTCTCTAAGTATAAGTTTACTGGGGGGAAAAAGCAGATATACATAATCTGAAGATCTTTATTTATCTTGACAGCTCATAATTGGATCACAAGCTATCAATGATGAGGCTGTGTAATAGCACAGGGCTGTGAGTCAGTAACTGATTTTATGCCAGAAAGCTCAATTCACATGTGAGATTGGAGACAACATTACTGATTAGAATGAAGATTAGGAAAGTTCAGCCAAGTCATAGACAGAGACATGGAGATCTCAAAGACTCCCTTATGGGTATGTTAGGTTTGTTTCTTGTGGAGTAGAATAAACTTAAACTCTGTTATTCTTTTTTTTTTTGTTAGATCAAACTTATTAGATTAAGTCCAAATCCTCCTTTAAGTTTTAAATAGGAGTGCACTTGTCATGAGCCCTGGGTGCGGTACGAAAGTGTTGAATCACTGAATTGTACACCTGAAACTTACACTGTATGTTAACTGACTGGCATTTAAAAATTTACTGGAATTGAAATAAAAACTTAAAAAAATAAAAGCATACAGAATTCCACCAGTAGATATTAGGAGAAGAAAAAGAGAGTTCTAGCTTAAATAAAACTGCATTTAACTATTTTTAAAATTTGTTTTAACTTAAAATAATCAAAATGATAGTATTAACACATATAATACTAATAGATAAAAATACAAAAGCAAAAACTTTAAAAACGATATTGAATGGGCAGAGAGAAAATTTTAAAAACAAACTTGATCATTATTTTTGTTTGTATGGGCTGTATACTTCATTTTATAGATTTTTAAAGAGTAATTTGTATGAAGCTCTTCATGAAAATTGCTTGTGATTTTGTAAGTTGCTTTCCTTATTAAAGATATCATTATAACCTCTTGTGCATTTATGGAGAAGATAGATCTTTTTTCTCATTCTGTGTGATTTGTAAAATACATAATCATTAATTGAGTCATTCAACAAACATATTTTAATAAATGCAGGGCGTTTGACTATATGCAGGGCACCTGGCTGGCTCAGTTGGAAGAGCATGTGACTTTTGATCTAGGGGTTGTGAGTTTGAGCCCTATGTTGGCTGTAGAGATTACTTAAATGAATAAATAAATAAATAGTTAAAAAAGAAATAAAGAAAAAAATGAAAATGTTCTAAGTTAAAAAAAAAAGCAAAACCTAGTATATGCAAAAGCACAATACTAGAACCTGTGAGAGCTATAGAAATTTTAACATACAATTCCTATGCTCAAGAAAACTATATAATAAAAGAGTAAAATATAACCATGTTTATAAAACAGGCAGTGTTAAATACTACGAGAAAGGTATAGATAAAAGTACCATGGTTATTAGAAACATAGAAACACCTCAGGCTAAAGGAATCCAGCAGTTTCATGAAGGTGGCATTTCAGCTGAACTTTGAGGATGGGTGGCAGAGGTAAACTACAAAGAGACTATAGTGTAATAAAAAGTGTAGGGAATATAAATGCATAACAGTTCATTGAATTTAGAGCATGGGTTGCAAAATGAAAACTGTGAAAACTCATGGCTGACAAGGTAGGAGAATTGGATCACTATCACTTAATCCCTTGCTGGGTGTATTTTGGAATCAGCAAGTTTCTTGGGTCAAAGAAATGACATAATCAAAGCCATGTGTTACAGAACCTGGCAAATTTCAGGAGTATTTAGGATAAAGTAGGACAATAAACGATTGGAAGACAGGCCTTATGAGTCAGAATACCATTGCAGGAAGTCTAGGAAGATAGTGATAATATGCATAAAGAGTAAGATAATGACAGTATGAATGACAGAATGAAGCAACATATTGACTCCTACCAGTAAGACTACCAGTCTTTGACAGTTCTAGACAAAAGATTTGCATCCATTGACTTTGTCTTATTTAATTTGGAATTTTCCCCCTGGACAGCTTGATGTATACCTTTCAGGAAAGAATTCTGAAAATAATTCCTCAACTCCTGGTAGGATCTTTCTCAGATGTGGAAATTCGCAGGAATTATCAGACAGCTTATCCCAGAACTCAGAGAGCTAGTAGCCCACTTCAGGGCACAGAACAAAGTAAAAGGGCATCAAGGTTAAAGATGCTTCAAGTGGTTGTACTTGAAATACATCTCAGAGTAACTCTAGAAAGTTTTTTTGTGACTTCCTTAAATGTTCCATGCTTTATAATAGCTGTATTAGTTTGACATTCAGTTGTGTAAGAACAAGTGATAAGAGACAGAGGTGCTGAGTGCCTTTGAGGTACACCTTTGAAAAGAGATGCTGTGACAGAGGGCAGCTGTTGAGAGTCATTCATGGGGTCTCACTCTCACTCCTCCAACCTCAAAACTTTCTAAAGGTTCTTTGTTTAGAGATCCACAAAAGGCAGCCATAGGGAGAATAACTCACACAATGTTCAGAAAAGATAAAATACTTAAAGGCCTCTACTCCCTAAATACCATCCCAGAATGAATCATTCCTGATAGAACATAGGTAGTACTCACCATCTACTTTAATATTGTATTTGAAGATCAGATAGAAAATACTGGTCTTCCAATGTTTTCCTAATTGTGGGGGAGAAGAGTAGTAATTTCCTGCCCTCTTAGGACATAGGGAGCTTAGAAGCTCTGAAATTCTGGGGATGTGACTTAAGCAAGCTGTAGAAACCTTGATTCATAAGTCAGCCTTCAAATTCCTGGTAGAGAGTATGACATTGAGAAAGAAGGTTAAATGCACATGCATCAAAATATATAGCTGTTTCTTATCAACTGTCACAGATCTCTAGCACAGAAATTACTTCTGCCTAGCTGACACATTGCATAACATGATTTCATATATATATGTGTATATATACATATATATATCACATACTTATCAAGAAATCATGTTATCTATCTATATATATATAAATCACATACTTATATATAAATCATGTTATATATCTATCTTATCTCTATATCTATCTTTTTAAAAAATGTATGGAGTACCTAGGATATTGGGATCAAATTCAGTGCACAGAAGGGTTGGCATGGAGAGGCAAATTCACACAAAACGCTGAATGGTTACAAAGGGATTTCTCATTCAAGTTGATTTGATTAGCAATTATCTTTGAATCTAATTTCTCAAGTAATGTTTCTTTCATCATTTTCCATGGTAGCGAGCTGATGAACACTTCATTTACATTTTTATTAGCCTATAAAGCTTTTCCTGCTTATGCTCTTTTACCTCACCCCAAAAGCAATACTTAATGTTTAATAATAGCTAATAGAACCTATGGCAAAGACTCAAGTCCCTCCCTTCCAAATGACACTCAAGCTAATGTCCCCTTGTATCAATCTTACAATTGATACATACACAAGGTACCTCTTCTGAAACCATAAAATTACTGATTATGATGCATGGTCCATGATCTTATTTCAGTCTCTAGACCAAAAACCGAGACAGTAGGAGACTATCACCTTGCCTTTAAAACAGTATCCTCTGTGGCACCTTCAGTAATTAGGACAAGAGCTTCTGGTTTTGACTTCTGAGAAATCACTTTTGAATGCCACAGGAGATGTAGTATTCATAAATCAGGTCTCAGTTTTTAAAGACTATGTGTACAATAAAGGTTTAGTTTCAGACCTAGCCTTTTGATATGAAGGTATATTAAACTTTGGCATCACAGAACTGCAGGTGAGTATTCAGACCAAGATTAAAGTTAATGCCAACGAACGGCAATTAGAATACATATCAATCATTAATGGCATTTACCAGATGATATTTAAACAATAATTTATAATAATGTACATTAATTGGTATATTTGGCCCTTGCTATGCTTTTTGTGCCTGAATTGTAGTAGCTTATGATGTTCATGTAACATTTGTTTCTCTGTTTGCAAAACTTTAGAAAACATCAGAGACAAGGCAATGGTGCTGCCCACTGGGAATGACATAGGGCTCTATTTTTTCTAATTCTGAATTAAGTTCCTAAGGGACTGTTGTCTATTCATAAGACTGGAGACAGGTCTAATGCCTTTTAGTTATAATATTCGTAAGTATATCATCTCTTTAAGAGAGAGAGAGAGATGGAGAGAGAGAGAGAGAGAGAGAGAGAGAGCGAGAGCACATTTTTATAATTCCAAGCACTCACTTGTTTGTGCCTTTGGGAAGAAAACTAAAGCCATTTTAAAAGAAATAATTTAGAGAGAGTTAGAAGCTTCTTGGTAAACAAAACTCTCTCCTGAAACATACAGATGATTTAGTTAAGTATGAACTGGTACAACATCAACTGCATTTCCTTGAAATCAGAAATGAATTCCAAAATAATTGGGAAGCCTTTCTGAAGCAGTGTTTGGAGAAGTGTTTACAATCTAAAGAAAGGATAAGGTAGGATAAAATAAATTCAACTATAAAAATAATACTCTCACCTGCACAAAGTGTATATGAAACTGTGACTTTCCGTGACAAATAAAACACTCCCTAACCCCTATACATTACATATTGTGTCTTCTCAGACATGGTTTTCTATTTGCTATTCAAACAGTTGTCTACAGCTACAGATAATTGATTTGTCTCTTGATAACTTTAGAAACTACTCTATGAAACTACAGTGTAACAGCTTTTAAAAGAATTATTTGACTAAGTATAAAGTGTTTTACACTTAAGGGATGTGTGTGTGTGTGTGTGTGTGTGTGTGTGTGTGTGTGTGTATGGAGTATGTGTGTGTTGTATTCTCGCACATATGCATTATACTTCCATGGGCTCTGGTGCCCATATACTAAGTGCCATATATACTTATTCTTGAACTAATTAATGTTGCTTTATTTGCATATATAGCAATGTCTGGGCTTTAACTAGTAAGATATTCAGTTTATGCTTTGTTTCCTGAATATGGTTTTTATGTCTTATGTGTATAAGCCTATTTTAGCAATGTGTACAAGAGTGAAAAGGGAATAACTGTCCTTTTATGTACAAGAGTACAGATTTGAAATAGACCAGGTGTGAGTCCTACTCATCTCATTTATTTATTGCCTGAATGGCTCTGTGGAAGTCATTAAACTTCTCTATTCCTGTTTCCTCATTGATAAACTAAATCTAATGGTAACTACCTAACAGGAAAGCCGAATGACAAAAGCAAAAGCACTACCAAATGTTGGTTAATATTTTTCATTTTCAATGGTTGGGAGAACATATGACCCATGTGCACCCTAGATTTAAAGGGGAGAAGAGGATTTAGTTCATTTTTGTAGTTTGCTGACAGGATCTTAGGCCTTGCATAAAGCAGCATAAGCACATATATTGACAGAAGGATAGATCAGGGAGAAGTAGTGAGACCCAGGACAACCAATATTTGCCTGTTTTTCAAAGCACAGTAAATCTAAATCTCAGTCTCAAATTGCAATCAGCATGTCTACAAATCCACAGCACATGTTCTCTTTTATTATTGAAGGAGACAGCTGCCTAGTCAATGTAAATTTTATTGTAAAATTGTTTAATAGAATTCACAATTATGGGAGGACGAACACACTTGAGACACTAATGGAGGTTCTGAATTTGATATGTGGAGACAAAGAGGGCTGTCAGACTTATCATCATTTATTGTTGCACAGAGACAGGTGGGCAATAAAAGAAAGTGACTGCTAATGAAAGGGAACTCCCACTGATCCACTGCTATCATCTCTGCTATCCAAGAGTGAAAAATAGGAGTGAAATACGCATCTAAAGTTTTGGTATAATGAGCAAGAAGTATATGTTTTTTATCCCACTATACTCATACTTTCTATACCATTTGATATCCAGATCCTTTACTGAAGGACTGCGATAGTACAACACGCCTGTTTTCCTCACGCCACTGTGATCCATGCATCTTCGTCCCTCCACGTGGCGGTAATTCCTCAAGTCTCTATAGATAGGCTCAGTTGCTGGCTATCTATTAAAACAATTTACAACTTTCAAATATTATAGTTTCAAATATCACCTCCACATGTAATTTTCAAAAACTTACATTAAATCCCAACTTCTCCATTGAATGCTAGTTGTATATTTCTAAATGATTAAGGAACATTTCCGTGAAACTTCGGATGTCATCAGTAGATCAACATGTTGGGGTTAATTGATTTCTCCTCCAAATTGATTTTTTTACCCAATCTTTTGTCTTTCTCTGTTTAACCATAATATCATCACTCTAGAGTCCACAGTAAATTCTTTGTTCAAAGAAATTCTAGTCAATACATTATTTATCAAATCTCCAAGCATTCTCTTGCTCAAAAAGTCTCAATGGCTCATTTCTAATTAGAAAAAAAAAACCCTATTGGTTGTAAGTGTTTTTAAAGAGCAGGAATTTGTTTTATTTATCTCCTTATCCATCTAGTCATGTGTGCTGTACATCATAAACTAAAAAATGTGCTTACTAAATTGAATTAAACTCCTTGGACTTTTATTCTCAGTTTCCTTAGTCTGGTCCATTCCTAACATCCAAATTTACTTAAGTGGACCTTTCACAACCTGTTTATCTATCATCATATTCACTCTCTCCTAAGTGTGTTCACCTCATTCTTACAATTTCTGGGCATGATTCCTCTTTTCTCTGTCCAGTTCTCATGACTCCTTTAAAGTTCAGCCCAACTTCAAAACCCCTCTCATAAATTCTTCCCCAAAGCTTTCGGTCCACATTGATTTCTATTCTCAGTGAACTCCTAACACTTCTCATTTTGTGTTGTCATACCTTGCTGTGCAATTAGCACATTTCTAATTGTTCCTAATTATCAAACTCACTCTGTTCTTTGACTCTTTGCCCTTCCTTCCTTCTGTACAATTTTACTTTTGAATTGTTTATATAATTCATTTTTTAATTCATTTTTTAAAATATTTATTTATTTGAGAGAGTGAGAACCCATGTGTGAATACAAGTGGGGAGGGGAAGAAAAAGAGGGAGAGAGAGAGAATCCCAAGTGGGCTTCATTCTGCCAGTGCAGAGCCCGATGCAACACTCAAACCCAAGAACTGCGAGATCATGACCTGAACAGAGAGCAAGAGTCAGATGCTTAACTGACTGAGCCACCCAGACACCCCTTCCTGTGTGTTCATTTTGTATGTACAGCTACACAAAAATATCTTTAGAAGGAAAAAGTATGTCATATTTTCTTTTATCATTCCCATATTATAGCACAATGCTATGGAAAAGGAGAGGTTAAAATACTTATTAAATGAATAAATGAGTATGAGGGCAGAAGAAAATATATTAAGAGTAAGTATTGCAATTAATAATTTTGAAAAAATAATTCAGAGTAAAATTTACATTTTGAATATGGTACCTATAGGTTTTTAAATGTCATTTTCTTTTATTACCTGATCTATAACTTAGTCTATTAGATAAAAAGAGAATAATGGTTAATGTATATACACTTACTTTATGTACTATCAGTAATTGTCTATAAAAGTCACAAGATGTTATACAATAGCTAATGAAGTTGGAGAACCCATGAAGAAATGTAAGACAAGACTAGGAACCTATGTGGAATTATTTTGTTAACATTTTCCTTAAGGCTGATAGATTTATATTTCCTTCTACACTATGATTTACAAAGTAAGAAAATAGACATTTCAATAGAAGAAGAAGAGACCAAGCTCTTAACCACCTTGCTTTTGACCCTATTATAATTCTATGCCTGACAAATGTAATCAGCTGAGCACAAAAAGGATTTTGTTTTGCAAAGCATATTCTGCCATTTTCCCAGCATTAAAAGTCTGGATGTATCTCACTAGAACTTAATGTCTATCCCATAAATTCTTCAACCCAGACTTCTTAAATGTTACCTTCCATTCACTTTATTACTGGTCTCAGCTCATTTCTTTTTTGGAAAATACTGATATCTAGGTGATTCTAATAAACTTTCATTACTCATACATAACACAGATTCACTTATAATTACAGTGAATTGCACCAAAAGGATTTATTGGGGGGGGGGAATAAGATATAGCAAGGGGTGGAAATGTCAGCATGAAGGAAACTACTTTTTTCTCAATGAAATATGTTAATATTTATTAAATGTAAAAGCCCTTCAAAGTGACACTGTAAGGGAAGTAGATCACACATACTTTATGTTTTATGTATGATTTTATGTTATATGCAGCTCTATTTGCTCACAGTTGATGTGAGAGAGAGAGAGAGAGAGAAAGTGTGTGTGTGTGTGTATGTGTGTGTTAGCAAAGAAAATACAATTTACTTTGCAACATGACTAAAAGGAGACATAGATAATTATTTAATAATAAAGGTATCATGGTTACCACAACTGATAGAGCGTGAAAATCATGGAATTTTGAGAAAAATGACCAGGATTCCAGATATGGCTCTTTTTCTCAATGGTTTTGCAATATGTAATGACAAATGCTATACAAGAGCAGTGGTTTTATATCTATAAAATGGCAGTGTTGCTAAAAACTATTTCATGAGGATTTGTAAGTAAATTAAATAAGTAATACAAATGAAAGTGCTTTGTATGTATGAAATCAATATTTCACCAATTAAATCTAAGACAAGACTCAGAATCCTTCCTATGGTTTTTAAAATACTTTGTGATCTGGTTTGTAATCATCCACCTGGCCCCATCTCCATCACTCTATCTCTAGCTCCTATCACCCAACTTGGGCTCTCATATCACAGAAACACACCTAATTCTTTTCTGCCACAGGGTCTTGACATGTGCTATCGTATATATTTTAGATATAGTTTTACTATATAGTTTATTTTAAATGGTGCCCAACTCTCCAGTCTGTTTTCATTGTATCTTGTTTCATTATTTTTCTAGTTCTCACTAGTGACATTATATATTTTCTTTCCTTTATTGTCTGTCTTATTTTCTACAACTAAATTCCAAAAAATGGAGTCTTGTCTGTCTATCCTGCTGCTCCAACTTCAGAGCTAGAATAGTATCTATAGAACACTGATGCTTAATAAATCAACTAATATATAAGTGAATGAATGGATGAATGATCTTTTAGTGAGTCCTTACTCTATATGAAGCAATCTGCAAAGTGCTTTATGTGGATTATCTAATCTAATCATTACAATAGGCCTATTACTATTTCTATTTTATAAATGAAGAAAACAGAGATGTCATGAAGTATAGTAACTTGCTTGAGGAAAACACAACAAGTAGTTGAAAATGAATTGCCTGGCTCCAACCTCTCTGCTCTTTTTATTTCTCCCCAAAACCTATGTTCTTAATTATTGCTATATAGCCTGTGTGTATCCAGCTATCTTATATTAATTGGTGTTTGATTATATTGTTACAAAACAGGCTGAATTGACAACCAGAAGAACATTTACATAGCTTATCTTGATCCTCCATATAAATTTATGTAGCTAAAAAATTCAGTAGCTAAAAAATAAACCAACTCCTAAAAGCCAGCCTTTAAAAACAGTTAAAAACAAGAATTAAAAGAGTCAGGCTTGTTACAGGTGACCAAGGTGACACTTACCTCCAGGTGACCGGCTATGGTAGCAATATGCAGGGCAGTGAGGCCACCATACCCGACCTGCTGTACGTCAGCTCCACTGTGAAGCAGGGAAGTGATCAATTCTGCACTGTCCTGTAAGGAAACACATCTTTAGTGTTACTTTTCTACTAATAGCAGGTTTGGACACCGTGCAACAGGATATATTGATTCCCTGACTGTCAGCCAGTTCAGGCGCTCAGAGAAAACCTATGTGTGATTTCTGGCATAAGAGCACATGAGACAGGAGAGAACAGCTCTCAGATCATTCAAATGCAGGAACAAATGACAGGGCTATTCAGTTACAATCAATCCTCTATCATTTGACCATGAAAGATAGAAAGGACATTACCTGTGGTGAGGTTCTTGCAAAATCAACTCAATCTTATGTGTAGGTCGCTCCAATAAATGTTATTTCTCCAGTGACTGTAGCATTGGACTGACTGCAGTGGCTTATTTCATGGTAATTCAGTAATTGTTACTTCTCTACATATGTGTCATGGCATCTATACATAATTAATGACACATAGTGTCATGGGCCTATATATAATCAATCAGTAGTGTTTTTCTTAACCTGATTTATTTTAACAGTGAAAATGTTTGAAGTAGTATTTAGGCCTTTAAGATAGAATAACTTACATGATGGACAAAGTGGTCCTTACTTTTCTCATACTATTATTTGCACTGTATTTCTGTCTTTGGAGAGAAAAGGAACTTTTTTACAATATTAATAGCAATTTATATTCTTTGAATTTTTATTATGTAATTAACCTTTCATATGCATTAAGTTATTTAAACCCGGTATATGGTAAGACTTCAAAATGGTTAATGAAACAATTAAAATTTTAAAAATTTTCTCTAAATTATGCTATGAAAAATAACTATTAATATACCTTATCTTAAAAGTCAGAACATTCAAAAGAGTGATATGGAGGTTCACATATTCATAAAACCTCACAATAGGAAGGGAATGCAAATAAAAAGTCTTCATGTTTAATCCTGTCACTCAAAGCAAGAATATTACACAACTTCTGTATAATATTTGGCCCACCAACATCTCAAACATGAAGTCAAGTCTTCATGGAATAGGCCATTGAATTTGCCCATGAACATAGTATTTTAAATACTGTTGGTTAAGAAAATCCTCCCATTTAAAACAAAACAAAACAAAAACATTTGATTTCTCAATCCTGTTACACATAACCAAAGGTCCAGGTGAAATTATAAAAAGGTGAAAATCCTTTAGTAAATAATTACAAATAGCAAAATTAATGTTATAGTTAAAAAAAATTCTCTACTCTGCACATCTCTTCTACTAAATAGGTTAAAGATTTTGTGTTTCTTTACTGTTCTATTGGCTCCTGCTGGTCAGACTACAGACTTATGTTTTCTCCATTCTTTATTTTATTAATGTTTATTTATTTACTTTGAGAGACAGAGAGAGAATCTGACATGAGTAAGCAGGCAAGGAGCAGAGAGAGAGGGAGAGACAGAATCCCAAGCGGGCTCAATGCTGTCAGCCTGACACAGGGCTCAATCTCACGAACTGTGAGATCATGATCTGAGCTGAAATCAAGAGGTTTTTTTAAAAATTTTTATTTATTTTTGAGAGAGAGAGAGAGAGACAAGAGTGTGAGCAGGGGAGGGTCAGAGAGAGAGGGAGACACAGAATGTGAAACAGGCTCCAGGCTCCGAGCTGTCAGCACAGAGCCTGACGTGGGGCTCAAACCCACAAACTGTGAGATCATGACCTGAGCCAAAGTCGGCCACTCAACCGACTGAGCCACCCAGGAGCCCCTGAAATCAAGAGTTAGATGCTCAACTAACTGACCCATCCAGGTCTCCTTTCTCAATTCTTTAAAAAATAAAAAAAAAATAATAAATTTGTTTCATTGAAGCTTATTCTTACACTTCTCCCTACCTTTGATGCATTTTCCAAGCTTCTGAAAAAAGTTATTGCCACTCACTGCTGACAGCTCCCATCTCACTTCTTTAGTAATCTTTAGCCATGTGTACCCAAATAGTATGTAAATCCCAACTAAGTTCACTATACTCTTTACAATTGAATTTGTTCTTTCTCACACCTTCGGTTCTCCCTTTATCTTGCCTTATATTATCACAAGTAATCACCATATTAGTTTCTTCCACCTGAGGCATAAGGACTCAACATTGTCCTGAAATCAGCTCCTCAGTTTCAGAAGGTAAACTTGCTCACCAAATCCAATGTGGATCCTCCTCCTCCTCTCTGTAGTTAGATTATCTCTTTTTTTCTTATAATCCTTATCTCTTTTGATTTCTTAAAACCATATATTCCTGATTTCTTTCTTTTTGCCTCTTCTTTGTTTCTTTCTGCCTCCAAAAAGTGAGTTTAGTCCCAAGCCAGTTTCTCATTTCAGATGCCACCTTTGGTAACTCTTACACAATCAGATAACCTCACCTTTAGTCCAGATTCTTCTAAGTCCAAATTCTATGCATCCCACCTATCAATAGTAGCTCAAATTAAAAATTCCAAATTGCTCTTCTAAATACCATTCATAATTTCCCCAGTGTTATATGTCATCTTCTAGTATTTCTTACTCATATTAATGACATTTTCTTATTCCAAATGACTTTAAGCCTCTTCCACTCAGTTTCAGAATTCCTTTGGTTTTAACTTACTAGTACTTCTTACAATTCTTATTTCTAACATGACCCTCCATTTCACAGCATTCTGACTAGTCTCCTTGATGAAGCCTTTTTCCCACTGCAGTCCATCTTCCATACTGCTACCAAATAAATATTCTTATGCACAGTTTTGATGACATTATTCTCCTTTCAATAAACTTTTCATACACTTAACAAATATTTATTGAGCATATATGGATTATGAAACACTGTTCTAAGCAGTGGGAACACTATAGTGATAAGATAGTTAAATTCCTGCCTTCATGGAGCTTATATTTTTACCATGTATATGTAAGAGGAGAGAGAAAACAAATAAAAAACTATTTTATACAATCATAAAGTACCAATGACTATGAGGGAAAACAGGCAAATGATAAAGCGGCTAGTCTAAACTGAGTAGTCATGGAAAGAAAGCTTCATTGAGATAAATGTGCACTTGAGATACATGGTAAATACCAAAAAGGAGAAATCCAAGGCACAATTTCAAAGATGGCCACTGAACATCAGGAAGCAGCTAGTGTGAAAGATATAATTTCTTAAGATGGAAATAAGCTTAGTGTGTTTGAAGGCCCGTGTTGAGAGGAAGGTAGAAAGAAAGAATGAAAGAACGAAAGAACGAAAGAAAGAAAGAAAGAAGCAAAGAAAGAAAGAAAAATTGTTCAAGATGAGGTCAAAGACAACTGATCTTATACAGGTTGGCAGACCACGGTATTCGGTGTTTGAAATTTTTCCAAGTGCAATGGCTGACAGGAGAATGACATGAGCTAGGGAAGAATTGGGAGGAAGTAGTTTTTAAGGAGAAGTGAAATGCTCAGTTTTTCACATGTTAAGTTTGAGACACTTACCAATATAGGGTTAAGACCGTGGGGACTAGAATCACCTCCCTGGTTAGAGTGCCAGCTCTGCCAATGACTGTGTCAGATGGAGTAAGTTACATAACCGCTTTACACTAAGTTCGTTGTTTTAAATAAAGGGGACGTTAACTGCATCTCCCAATGTGATACACATATAAACCGTGCATTCACAACTGATGTGATAATACATTTAAAAAACATAAAAGGTACCTGGCAGAACAATACTCAATAAACTCATTACCACTGGACATAGAAGAATGGAGCTCAGTTTGGTCCTCATTGAAAACTTCCAAATAAGCAAGTGATTTGACTCCCTCATTAGGCTTCTGTTTCTCCTTTCCCCTTACTTCCTCCCCACAACTTCATTTCGTCTGATTCATTAGTTATCCACTGAATTAATCAAAGTAATAAAGCACAAGAAAACTCTAAAGCAGTACTAGAAACAGGAAATATCTATGAGTTCTTCTTTCTCCAGGAATAACAACAACAACAAAACAATTCATAGGAATTAATTCCAATCTCATCAGTAACTTAATTTTAAATGGTGAGGGCCAAAGACAAAAGTAGTCTCTGAGGTAAATGAAAAAGATATTACATAAAAACAGTTTTCCTTGCAGATGGGTAGGCATCTAAATGCAGGGAAGTGGATTAGGTCTCTATAAGTAGAATATCATTTAAAAAAATAATGTTTTTTTATTTTTTATTTTTGAGGGACAGAGACACACAGTGCGAGCAGGGGAGGGTGAGAGAGAGGGAGATACAGAATCTGAAGCAGGCTCCAGGCTCTGAGCTGTCAGTCCAATGCAGGGCTCAAACCCACAAACCCTGAGATCATGACCTGAGCCAGATGCTTAACCAACTGAGCCACCCAGGTGCCCCAAAAATAATTTTTTAAAGTAGAGGAAAACTATGATAAATTTAGGCAAATAAAACTATTAAAATACAATAAAAGAAATGAAAAATTAGAGAAACATCCATAATATGTAAAATTGTCAAGTGGTTTGTATCTCTAATATTTTTTTAATGTTTTATTTATTTTTGATTTTTTAAATTTTTTTAAATGTTTTATTTATTTTTGATACAGAGAGAGACAGAGCATGAGAGGGGAAGGGGCAGAAAGAGACGGAGACACAGAACCGGAAGCAGGCTCCAGGTTCTGAGCTAGCTGTCAGCACAGAGCCTGACGCGGGGCTCAAACCCACGAATGTGAGATCTGACCTGAGCCGAAGCCAGAGGCTTAACCGACTGAGCCACCCAGGCGCCCCATGTATCCCTAATATGTAAAGAACTTGTACAAATCAGTGGAAAGATGAATACTCTTTAACTTGACAAATATCTACTAATGAATGCCTACCTTCTGCCAAGCACTGTGCTAGACTATCTTAAAATAATTATATGTAAAACATGGAATATAAAAAATATTTATCAGGCTGATTCTAGTAAACACACATCTATCCTTTTCTAAACTATTTTTATATATGTATTTTTTATTTAGCCAAAATTTGTAGAATGTAAGAGAAAGCATGTCATGATTTTCTTTTCTTTTGAGAGATGGCATAAATGAGTAAGGGGCAGAGAGAGAGAGAGAGACAGGGAAAGAGAGAGAGGAAAGCAGGGCTCACCTGGAGGAGGGCTTGAGCTCACTCAATGTGAGACTCAAAATCACGAACTGTTAGATCATGACCTGAGCTGAAGTCAGATGTTTAATGACTGAGCCATCCAGGCACCCTGTCATTTCTTCAGAATAGTCAAATGTTGAGGTCAGTTCAAAGTACTAAATTATCCTTTCATATCTTGGTTGGATTTCTCAAGTTGTCTCTGATTGATCTAAATTTGCTTTCACTAAATATGATAAAAATAGAACTTTTCTCTTTCTAAGCTGTGCTAAAGAAAATGTAATAAAAAGTCATTGCTACTTAAAATATGCTTACTATGGTTAAGTACCATGTAAAATGTTTTGACATAATCTCTTCTAGCTTCAAAATTTACCTATGAGAAAAATACAACTATCTCTACCAGAGCTGATAACAATCAGACTCAAAGAAATTAAAATAATTGTAGAAACTTAATTAGTTTGTAAGTGTTGGACACTAAATACAAATTTGGGTCTCTTTGACTCCAATTTCTATGCTTCATGTTTGACGATCCATGGTGCTTTAGCTGATCTTTCCTTTGTTCCAATATTGAAGAGAGGATGTATTTTTGCTGTATTTTGTTGCATGTAAGTGATAAGTCCCAAATATTTCTCCCCTCCTCTACAGAAGTATTATATTGTAATGGAATAATTTTAAAAGTCAGCAATACAATACATACCTACCAGAAAATAAAGTCATATAAAATAATAATACTAGGTAGATTTTAAATATAATAAAGCTGATCTTATTAATTGCTTACTATATGATATATAACAAATATCTAACAGCAACATTTTTAAAAGAATGACCCTTAAGCCTTGGATAGGAAATAGTCTTCTGGAGAATTGACAGGTTTTCTCTTATGCATTGTCTCGCCAAACTTACATCATTATTACTCAATAAAACATAGAAGCATTCTAAACTGTGGGGCAAATAAGCCTCTTTAATGCATTAATGTATACAATATTTATTTTTAAGCAAAAGAAAATCCATGTATGGTAGAGTAAGACTTGGACAAAAAAAAATCTGTCCAGGAAATCTTAGAAAAAATAGGATTCTGGATACAATAGGCCTCCAAAGAGTTATGTAAATGGGTGAAAACATTTGTAATGGTAGCTACTCCAACTTTGTATTATGCATAAAACTCTAACACAGCATCTAATATCTTCCCTGTTGTTAGCTCTGTTATTGTTACTATGGAAAAAGCCAAAATATGTAACCATTAGTGTTAGAGAGCTCAGATTCTCTACCATCAAATTACATAAGTTAAACACACACACACACACACACACACACACACACATTTGTTTTGCTTTCTTTTGTTTTGCCAATCCTATTTCAGAATAAAAACTAAACTGGGAATTTTTATGTCTAAAATTTACTTCTTCTGATTTGGAAATATGTTCTGTGGAAGTTTTAAAACATGGCACAGATTCATTTCTAATCTTCCCAGATAGATGTGGAATTTACGGCCTTTCTGCTTGAATCTGGGTGAGTTGTGACCAAAAGAGTGTGGTGGAAGTAAACTATGTTTCCTCCAAGGCTAGGTCACAAAAAGCCATATACCTTTCTCCTTATTTTCTAGAAAACTTGATCTTTAAGCTATTAGTTACCTGTTAGAATTCTTACTAACTTGAGGCAGCCAGGTGACACTAGGTCCCAGGCCACATAGATAGAGAAGCTAAATATCACATTAAGTTATTCCAATCAAATGACCTAGCTAAAGCCACACTTACAGTCATCCAAGTCCAGACACCACCAGATATGTGAGGCCTCCAAGGGATTCCAATTCCCTGGTTGATGGTGTACACCTGTCATTTGTGTCTTCTCAGCTGAGGCCCTAATACAGTGAAGAAGAATCAAGCCATTCCTGCTGTGTTTTGTCTGAATTTCTGAATTGAGAATCCATTAGAATAAACTGACTGTTGTATTAGAGGGTGAAGGTAGGGGTAATTTGTTATCCTTCAATAGATAACCAGAACATGTCATAATAGAGAATGTAGAAAATAAAGAATAAGTAACTTTATAACCTGTAGTACTACCACATAAACATGATTATCAATTATGTGTTTATTCCTTTCCATTATTTTCCCTAAGTACAAACCTTCATGAAACTAAATTGCATACTAATAGCTACTTCCTACATTTGGAACATGGTCCCCTAACTTCTTAAGCTATGGAGTATTTTTCTATACAATGGAGATCATAGTAGTATCAATCTCACAGAGTTATGAGGACTAAATCAAATAATGCATTTTTGCATAATGCTTAACACATAATTTAAAATTTTTTTCAAGTTTATTTTTGAGATACAGACAGAGTATGAGTCAGGGAGGGGTAGAGAGAGGGGGACACAGAATCCCAAACAGGATCCAGGCTCTGAGCTGTTGGCACAGAGCCCAATGTGGGGCTTGAGCTCACTAACTGTGAGATCATGACCTGAGCTGAAGTTGGACACTTTACTGACTGAGCCACCCAGGTGCCCCATTGACACATAATTTTTATTATTAATTATTATGGATACCATTGATCTCATTCTGCATACAGAAATAAGTAACCTCCCTTTTTCATTTATTATAGAATCATGAATATCTCCCCTTGCATGGCAGACATAGAGATATGCCACTCAGATCTCCCTTCAAGAAGAGTGTTCTGGGAGTGTGGTTAGCTGGCAGCCTCCCACCGATAGCTCTTTCAGGAGCCACTGCAGCAGTAGAGCTGGGATCACTATCTCTCCCAGGTGGCCCCAGTCATTAACTGAGAAAGTTGATGGTAGAAGAATTAGCCATTTCCACTCAAGTGATACTCCTCTAATAGGAGTTTTTGCTCTAAAGTTCCCATTGGGGTGGCAAAGATTTCAGCAAGTCTAACTCTACTATCTTCTCCAGACCAATTCTACTACCTTCCTTTCCTTTTCACAAGTGTCACTTTCAAATAAATCTTTGCTCTCCAAAATCTCTTTCAGAGACTTTTCAAGAACTCTACTGGTATACCACATTATAAAATATGTTTCTTTAATGTACATTTAAATCAAAGCTGAACTGGGATTTCAACTATGTCTTCTGATTTTATTTAATTTAATTAAATAATTTATTTTTAATGTTTTTTTTAATTTATTTTTGAGAGACAGAGAGAGATAGCACAGGCAGGGAAGGGTCAGAGAGAGAGAGAGGGAGATACAGAATCCAAAGACAGGCTCCAGGCTTTGAGGGAGCTGTCAGCACAGAGCCTGATGTGGGGCTCAAACCCACAAACTGTGAGATCATGACCTGCTAAAGTCAAACACTCAACCAACTGAGGCACCCAGGTGCCCCCTGATTTTAAATAGTATGCTTTTCCCAATATGACATGTTATACTCCACTCCCAACTAATCTACTCTTAATTTTTTGCCTTTAATGTGTAAGTCCTGACCATGTGCTCTTCACCTGTAAAAAAGATATCTAATAGCTGCTGTATCTAATAGCATTGTAACAGGATCAAATTGTATAATGCATATGTGAATGTCTGTAAACTCAGGATGCTTACAAGTATAAGTTTATATATTAATATTAAATATATCACCCCAAAGATTGACCTATGAGAACATTCACCTTGCGTCAAAGTTCACTCTTTCTCTAAATATATTTAATCATGAAATATCTCAATTTCTTTACCTGTAAGATGTCAGAATTAGGCCAAATTGTTTTCTGTAATACCCTATCCAACTCTAATATTCCGATAGTCCCTGAAATGTCACATCAAGTTACAAGGGAGACCTGAACTGGGTTTGGAAAGAAGACTGGGCTTCTGCATGTAAAAACAGGGATATAGAAATAAATATTTTAATAAGGTGCTTATTTCAGCATTTTTTATAGCAACACAATTGACCCAGCCCAGTAATTGTTACAGCCTGTGTTAGTAGAGAAAAAATTAATAAAGAAGTTTTGTAAACTTCAAAGAATATTAAGGTTTACTTTAGGGCAGTGGACTATGCAGAGCTTCAGTATGAAATATATTTAGTTCCAAGCATTAAAGTTTAATGGACTAGAGCTGCCTCATGCGTCATAGACAGCTCCAATGAAAGGATCCATTAATCAGTATAAAAATAACTGTTCATGAAAGTTCACACCTATATGCCTCTTGTTGAAATAATTCTGAATTTATCTTCACAAAAGATATCACTCATTAAAGGTTTCAGTGTGGCAGAAGTACTTGACTTTGCTTGAAATTTTGAAGAAAAGAAACAAAGAGAAGGAACCCACTCTTAGATTGAGTACCTGTACTAAAGGTTACTAAAGGTAACCTATTTTTTTCTCAACACATCTCCTGACCCTTCCTTATCTGTTTTCTATATCACTTCCTGTGGCATGCTTCCAATTGGCCTTTGAATACACTTATCTCTCTGTCAATAATATAGTGATAATTTAATAGGGAGGAGCTAATCAGAATCTCTGGGAATTTGGGAGAATACAAATAAACACTTTGAAAAAGGAGATTGAATATTATAATTTCTTTAACTTGTTTTCACTTATATTTTACTTATTTTAAAATTAAAAAAACATTTAAACAAACAGTGAATGTTGATTGAAAAATTTTTTTAACGTTTTATTTATTTTTGAAAGGAAGAGAGATAGAGTATGAGCAGGGGAGGGGCAGAGAGAGAGGGAGACAGAATCTGAAGCAGTGGGCTTGAACTCACGAACTGTAAGATTATGACCTGAGCGACTGAGCCACCCAGCCACCCTCCCTTTAAAAAAAAAAAAAAACTTTTTAATGTTTATTTATTTTTGAAAGGGAGAGTGTTGATGTTTATCCAAAGGAGCAAAACTTTAAAAAGACCAAAAACATTCTATTGTAGAAATCTTTCTGTGATTCTGCCATTTCTCAAGATACTGCCCAATCTTTTGCCTTTTGAAAAAGAACAATCAATATTCATTACCTATGTTTTACCAACTCCATTTATTTCCAATCCATTTTTGTAATTTCTATTCCTACAAATTCACTAATATGTCCCTTAAAGAGGTATATGACAATTTTCCAATTTCCACTTATAATGGCCAAAATAGAACCATATTTTGTCCAATGTCAACTTAATTCTTCTTCCTCTGAAGTGCTTTTCTTCTTCCTAGTTACCATAGAATTATAACTTCATTAGTTTATTTATAACATGTATTTATTAATGAATATACACCAGGAATTGTTCTAGGTACTTAGGTTACAATAAATAGCAATTTAGATCTTGTCTCTGCTTTGGTCGTGCTCATAATTCTACCAGAAATTACAAACAGGCCACAAGGTAGGGGGGGAAGTGTTATATATGGTTTGGCCTGCATAATACTTACAACTAAAAATTTGAAAGAATGAAAGTTACATATTAGGGAGCTTCACATAATTTCTGATTCTCTGAAATTTGGGGCAATACAGGGCCACTTTTCTACATGGCAATGACTAGCTGGAGCTGAATGTTGACTGCCCCCTTTACATGGAGTATAAATTCTCTAATTTGCCACAGTCTCCATCACCTCTTGTATCTCAGAAACATTGAGTCTGAGTGTTAGTTTCCATTTAACTTTGCCATATTATCTAACACCTTAATTCATTTATGTTACCTGCATCATTCCTGCAAGCACGTAAGAAAGATTATGACTCCTAAGCTAGAGGAATATGTAGAGAAATAACCATAAAATTAAATAGAGAATTATACACATCACTCTTGCTTCCAAGAGTACATTGGAGGAGAACCTAATCCAGACATGAAAGGGGTCAGGGAAGATTCTCTAGGAAATAGTGCTAATACAAGAATTGAAGGATAAGATACTGACTTCAGTTTATATCCTATCAGCTTTTTATTGCGAATATGTTCATTTAGAGATTATAAAATATTAGATTATTAAGATGAAATATAGTATAAAATTAATCTTAATGTTTACTCTAATTTATGGGTATAAATGTTTTCTGGTTCCTTAAAGTAAAAATCAAGTATTAAACAATGTTTAAAAGTTGCAATTAACTATAAAGTTTAGTTAGGTATGCAAAAAATAAGATTTTTTTTTTTTGTGGGTATGAATGTTGTTTCTTTTTTTCAAAGAAATTTACTATTATTATCTTGACAAATTCCCATTTAGAGGAAATGCTCACTTTAATCAGGAAACTATTCAAATAAAATGTAACTTGGACTTAAAAATATATTTCCTGAGTGGCTCAGTTGGTTAAGTGTCCAACTTCAGCTCAGGTCATGATCTCAAGGTCACTGAGTTAGAGCTCCGCATCAGGCTCTGTGCTTCCAATTCTGTGTGTCCCTCTCTCTGCCACTCCCCTACTCATGCTCTGTCTCTCTCTGCCTCTCAAAATGAATAAATATTTAAAAAAAAATTTTTTAATATCAATTAACTTTGTCCTCTAAAGTAATAATTTTCAACAGAGGGTGATTTTGTCCCCCAGGATAATGTCACAGACATTTTTGGTATCACACTGGGGATGAGTGCAGTGACTACCAGCATCTAGCAATTTGAGGCCAGGAAAGCTGATAAACATCGTATAATTCACAGGACAGCCCCCCACAACATGGGATAATCCAAACTAAAATAAGAATAGAACCAAGGCAGATAAAATTTATCTATGTAAAGGATTCAGAAACTATGAAACACATGCTTTGTGACTTGGCTTTTAGGATAGTTGAAAAAAATATAAATTTTGCAGTTATTTACACGTGTTAAGGAAGAAAAAACACCAGAAAAAAAATACTACAGTTTCCAGGCTATGGATGACCATGACTAGAAAACACAGAGCTGTCTGTTAGGCATTGCTGTGTGGTAATAAGAACCTAAGTCTAGTGAGCCAAACTGTCAGAGGCTGAGTTAATCCCTGCCCCCCATTGCCCTTTCGTTTTGTAATAAATATTTAAATGACTTCTTCTGAATGATTGAAATGAGATCTTGCTAGAAATCTGTAGTATGGAATAAATGACCATTCAACACCTGCTTTTATCACATAAAATGCTTTAAAAGAGTTCACTAATCAAAATGCTATTTTTCTTTCACTTGAGAAATTTAAAGTGGTTTGCCCATGTATTGAAGGAAAGTGAGGTTAATTAGATGGTCTAATATGTTGCCATTCATTAAAATTATATTTAAGATCTTTGAATCTATAGAAATCTCTAAATTTCTCCCAAAGTTTTATGTTTCATTTTAGGACTACAACCTAGATACCATTTAAAGAAATATGCCCCATTTAAATATGATGGGTATCTTGTAAGAAAATTAATTAAGGTGTAAAAAGAAAATATTAGAAATTCTACCTATTTTTATTTATAAATAAATATCTACCTTTATTTATGTATAAATAAAGATAATTAAATTTACTAATATTTAACATGAAAATTTATATTGGTGGTGTCAGCTCTCAGCTCCTACATCCGTTAGTCATGTGTCACATACAATAGAGTTAATAAATAGATACTTATAATTCCAACTGTAGAGAAGTTGAGTTGCTCCTCACTGTTTTTTCCCTAGCAATTAGTACATAATGATGCATTATAGTTATGTGAGCTAAATTAAGTAGACTTATAGATTTTAATATCTAATTTTATCTGAATTTATGCTTAAAAATTTAGGGGGCTATCTTTAAAAGATTCCTGTGAAGTCATCACAGATGAAATGTATGTTACTAATATAAGAAGGGAAGGAAAATGGCAGAGCTAGCACTTTTCTTTCTAGAAATCTGAGCTTTTTGTAAGTCAAATTTCCAGACAAAATTAATGACAATCTAATCATATTTGAAAACAAATGTGTCAAAATATTGTGATATTATCAAAAAGGATATATGATATATGGATATATCCAAAAATTGTAACAGTTTGCCTAGATCTATTTATTGATGTTTTTGTTCATAATTATAATTTATGAACAAATATATGGATTGGGGATGTTCATTTTATATATTATGATAATATTTGGAGTTGATTGATCTAAGTGTAGATTTCACTACTTTGATGTTGTTAGGATTACATATTCTCATCTCTTTAGAATCTAATAATCTAAAAACATGATCCTTTTTGTTTCTTTTTCTGTATAAAATGGCAGAACATTAGGTCTTCAAAAAATGTTTGTTTGAAGTGGAAGTTCAATGATAGTTAACTTTTATTGAGTACTTAGGTTCCTAAGTGTTTTCTTGAGTACTGCATATGGTTTGTTGTTTTTAAACTATAAACCACTCAATGAAATAGGTAATTCTATTTCCTCCCTTTCAAGACTGAGAAGAGAATAATTTGTCAAAAGATAAACAGCTAGCAAATCTCAGAACTGAGATATGGAAACAAATAGTCTAGCTTCTAAGCTGACTGTCTTTATTAAAGTACATCATATCAATCAATACCAAGTATGATTTGTGCTAATGTCTGAATAGTCATCATTAATTTCTCATGGGTATTTACAAGGACATTTTATAGGTCCTTATACACTAAGGAATTAAAGAAAAAGACTTATTTCCAATGCTCAAAGTTCACAGACCACCATGTGAAATATCCAAACAAATAATTATAAGTGCTGTAATATAAAAACAAAATGAATTTCTAACTGAAAACCAAAAGACAATACAATAAAATCTGCTTGGGAGTTCAGGAAAGCTCAAAGAACCTCATTTTATCTTGGTTTTAAATATGTAATAATTTTCTCTTAGGAAAAGAAGTAAACATATTTAAGTAGAAGAAATAATAAGAATAAAAACACTGGAGTATGAAAAATGCTTGTCCTAAATAATGAAGTAATCTAGAACAGTGCTTTTCAAACTTTAGCCTGCAAACCTGTCAGCTAGAATTAAAAATGAACAAACAAACAAGCATGCTGCTTGGTGGGATAGGAAGTGAGGTTCTGCATTTCTAAAAATCTCTCATTGAGGCAAGTGCTACTGGTCTTACCATAATTTGATTTTCAAGACTTGAACAATGATCTTCATCATGTAGCCTTAGATTGCTTACATCAAAATTGCCTAGGCTGTTAAAATTTTAGATTCCCAGTATATTCTATGTATACCAAATTTGATTGAGGTGAGATGGAGAGAGATATATCCATTTTAAACATGTAGTTACCATATAATTCTTATGCATATTAAATTTGAAAACCATTAGAGTTGGGTGAATAGAGACTGCAGGAAAACATCTGAAAAGTGACTCCACCAAAATTATAAATTAAGGGATTTTGAATCTCTTATTTAAAAGCTTGAATTTTATGATGCAGGTAATTGATGACAACAGTAAGTTTTAAACAGAATATTGACATTATAGATTTGTGTCTTATGCAGATCATTTTGGGAATAATCTAAAAATAGATGACTGGATAACTTGAATAGATTCTTCCTGCCGACAAGTCAAAAACACAAAACAGAACAAAACATATGACAATATGAATAACATGAACAAAGAATTGTGATCTTTCAACAAATGGAAGGATACAAAGTAAACCTCCACAATATTCCAGAACTGCTGTGGCTTTCTTCCTGAGATGATTTCTCTGTCACAGAAGAGAAAGTGGAAGGGCAATCATAATGAATTGACATTGGAGATTAAATTTCTGGGATTATAAAATGACTGTATTTTGTCAAACAGAGTAACCAAGCAGCAGAAGAAGCTGCACAGAGAGAGAACTGCAGATATCTGCAATGAGATTCACTGCTAGTTTTTGAGTTGGGCTACACAGGAACAGAGAAAGACTCTACTAGATAAAATCAGCTGATTTATGGCTGAAAGGTGAATGTTAATGATGGAAGAGATCATACAATAATAGAAGGTTTTGGAGTATCAAACGCCAGAATGGAGACTTTATTGAGTGACTTGGGCGTTCATGTAAAATACCAAAAATTTCATTTGTTTTTGCCCTGTTAAAGATGAAGTAGAATAATCATGTATTCTATTACGGCCTTGTAAAAAATTTGGTCTACTTTGTGTCCTAAGATTCTAAGTTTGTTTAAACTTGCTATAAAAAAGTTAGTCCATATATCCTTCTGTAAAATATATGAAAACAGAAGAAATAGAACTAAGGGAATCCTAAAATGGAAACTCAGTTTGATAAACAGAAGTGGAAGAAACAGATTCTGTAAAGATTGTAGCACTAAGTCATTGAGAAGGCCTTTCTGTGGTTGTGTTATGCTAAGTGTTAGGAAAACAAACTAATATAGAAAGGAATCTCCCAGTCAGATTCAGAACTCATGGTTTCACATCCTGCCTTACCTATCCATCATTTGCTTCCTATTCCTTTGAGCTCTTCTACTTTCACCTCCTGGTATTCAGCAGAAAAAGCAGCATCAGACATTTTTCTTACATCCTGAACTCAGCCTCAACACAAGTTTCACAGAATGATTAGGAGGTATTAAAGACAATTTAGTACATAACTAATGCTCTCTCCCCCCCCCCCCAAAATTGACTGGGCATTGACTGGGTATAGGAAAGGATAAGCATTAGAGCATCTGCACAATGAATCACAGGAATATATGAATCTGAATCATGGCAAAATATGTCTCTCTCTCCCCAGTGATGAACTCTAAAGGAATGTAGTGCAAAGTGATCCTGATATGAGCAAACGACTGCCCATCCCCACACCTGCACATTCAAAACTGAAATAAAATTTTGTCACACATTCACATGAAATTGAGAAAGAACAAAATATGCAAACAATGAGTGTCTGAGATCATTACTCTGACATTTACTAGGTATCTAATTTTGACCTTCAGTTTTCTTTTTCTAAAAAATAAACCTATTATGCATCTCACTAGGTTATATTAATAAAGAAATAATCTATATGTAAACCTAGTGTGCTAATTAACTTATAAGTGCAGAGTAAGTTGAAACTTATTATGATTAGAGAATAAACAATGTATATTTATTTTATATATTCTATAAATTTATATTTATGACAATCTCAAGGATCTATCCCAATGCTGAGTATCCCAGTTTTTCCAATCCACTTTTATATTTACTTACTGATGAGGTACTGAGATTAGCTTGGAAACAGGGACTGGAAACAAACTGAAACCAAAGCAGGAGAAATAAAAGAAGAAAACTAAAGGGAACTCTACAGATATTTTTAATTAAGGAAAATGTGCAGAAAAGAAATGTAGCTTCAATGTGCTCCTTTCATCCTCAAATACAACCTCATCCTCTTCTGCAGGAAAGCAGCTTGGTCTCCTGGTGAGAAGCTCTGGCAAGGGGACCAGACTGCTGGGTCTTAGATCCTGGCTAACCCCCTGACTGACTATGTAATACTGGGGATGATAATAGTATTCACTCACGGTTTTCCTGTGAGAATTAAATTAATTTAACGTAGAAAGCATTAAAAACAGTATGTGTCTGATACATAGATGATACCAGCTAAATATAGAGAAACAACTTCATCCAGTAATGTAATAATGCTCTGGTTCCTCTGAATGTTTTCCATGATTACCGATTTGCCAAAAAAAAAAAAAAGTATGAAAGAAGGAGGAGAAGAAGGAGAAAGAGAAGAGGAAGAGGCAGAAGGAGAAAGGGATAAAGAGGAAGAAGTGGAGGAGGAGGAGCAGGTAGGAGAGAGGAGGAGGACAGGAAGGAAAAGGAAGAAAGACAGTAGCAGCAGCCTGAAGATACATATCATCCTTGGTTCTACTACAGTACCGGGGGAACAAAAATATTGTACCTTGTAAACTGCCAAGTGCAAGGCTGTAAATCCATTTCTCGTCAGTCGAGATGGACGAAGCCCTTTTAACATAAGGGTCCTAATATGTGACTTGTTGCCTGAACAGAAAAGTGAAAGAAGCTTATGTTGCTGTGGGGATAGACCAGGTGACTTTAAGATCTCTCTTTGACTTAACGATAAATTCCCACTGATGTATGAAAACATCAGACTGCTGTTTTACAGGTAATTTGTAACATTTTCTATTAATTGACAGCCTTCCTTAGTAGTGAATATTTTTATTATACTTATAAAACTTTGTATCAGTGATGTTTATTTTAATGCATTTGTTATATTTTTTTCTATAGTGCTCTCTCATCATTAGTTGGTTTTAAAGCATAAAAACATGAAAAAATAAATCTTAAAAATTATTAGTGAAAAAGCTCAGATAAAAATCTAGTTGTCCAGAATGCCTCAGAACATCATTAGCAGTAGAGCTTATTTGGATGAGAAATATCTAGAAGAAATGACTAAAGTTCAGAAAGTATGTTTAAATTTGGAGGAAGATCTATTAAGTAGAGTATGCCTAATTTGTTTAAGAGTAATGGTTAAGGAATATGATTACAGTTGATATTTCTACATTAGTGTTTTATTTAAAAATCCAAGTTTAATGAGTAATAGTGTGGATTGACAAAATAAATACTAACCATTCATTAATTCAATAAATTTATTAGGTAACTACCAAATGCCAGTCTCCATGCTAGGTTCTTGGGATACATTGATGAACAAAGCAGAACAAAATATGAGCCAAATTAAACTCTAAATCTTCACTTTGATCAATCTTCACTTTGAGATTTTAGGTTTGGCATTTATTTTACCTTCCACATATCTTACTGCAGATTGTAAAGCAACTGCACGATGGTATTTTAGGGAATGCTTTAAGTGCTTCTGAAATTAACCTGATCTCTGACTGGCATGCCCAATACTGAAAAATGCTTTTTTTGATTTTCAAGCAAACTAAAGTGACTTGGCTCAGGGTAGGAACACAATAAAACTTAAATCCAGAACTAAATCAATTGCAACATCTGCCTGGTAGTTACTGCTTCAACTGAAGGTTATCTGGGTTGTAGGGATAAAGCAAAAAAGAAAATTTAGTATGAATAGAATCCTCCTGTAGACTATTAAGCAGCTCAAATCATTGAGCATATATACATATAAAGTGATTCAATTAGTAAAATAGTCTATAAAGTATTGAGTTTCAAGAGCTCACCTCCACAAATGCAGCATAAATGAAGTAGAGACAGCCCATTTTCTGTGCGGTAATTTAAGTTGACTTTACTGAAGGCATCATCAGAGCTGAAAAAAAAATTTTTCATGTGATCAAAAATTTCAACTTTTTGTTTATTATTTTTCACTGGAAAAATATAAAAGAGAATATTATTACTATAAATTAAAAAATATATCTTTTTGTTGTACCTAGAAAAAGAAGTTCTATATGAAGAAAATTAAAGACAAAAAATAATATGAAAGTTTGAGAGACCAACTTTAAATTAAGGACTCTTAGGCAGTTTTGTTTTCTATATATAATTTGAATGTTTTAAGGCAACTTTATGAATTAAAATTAATGTATAAATAGAAAACACTCATTCACATTCAAAATGTCACATCATATTTATAAAGTCAAGAAATTCCCCCCATAAACAAAAAAAAATGAAGCATTTTGATAAGAGTTTGGAGAGAGGAATATAACCCCAATGTTTTACAAATTCTGCCTGAAGCAAAGTTTCCTTGTACTGTGACTGGGTCAGATTTCACAGATAAAGAAGGTCTCAACTCTGATCGGTACTATGATACACAGTCCCCTGAGAGGAGTGATTCAATTAGTAAAATCCTTGCCTTTGTCTGAACAAAGACCATTGCCCCTGGAGGGCCTTAGAGAGCCAAAGGTAGCCTCGGAAAAGGAATGTAAAGCTAAAATTCTTGACCTTTTGAGGTCCTTGGTACTCCCAGGACATTTTTCAGTAGAAATGAGATCATATCCTTAGCCTCCCAGGTCAATTTCAAGCAGCTTCCTGCCTATTTAAATCTCCAGCAGCTTTAGTGAGATAGCATGGTCTGTGGTGAGTGAGCCTTCCATATCATTTGTAAAGTACTTACACTTGAAAGGTACTATAAATTCAGGACATTATCATCAAGGCACCCAGTTAAGCACTTCAAAAGCTATTGGAATTTTAAATAGAAAAGAAAAGGTGCTATTCTCCAGGGTGCTGCTAAAAAGAGAAAGCCTCTAAATCTAGAGACATCTGAAGGATCTCAGTGAAATGCCTTAATTAGCAATGGCAAGCCCAGTGGTTTGTTTTCATTGAATATTCTAAAACTTCCCCATCCTCATAACTATCTTGCCTTGAATGTTCAACTTCCCAGCTGCCACGTCCACAGACATGCTTATTCATGTTGAGAAATCTACCTCAACTTGCTTTGGAATACTATATGTAGAAGTGCAAAAAACTCACAATCATCTTCACAAATGTTAATAATATAATAGAAGAAGGAGCCACGTATTTCAGGAAATGGCTAAGAGTTTAACTCACTCCTATCTGTACTTTCCCACAGTTCAATGAACAACGTCAAAAAAATTTTTCTGATGAAAATAGTACTTTTTTAAAAGTCTATCTGAAATGAACCTAATTGTAAATGGTATACCTATTTTATGGTATATGCAACAACTTCACCAAATAACACAGGTCTTGGATATGTGTGGACTTTGCCTGAGCCAGGCTTCTAAACTATTAAAGCCAATTGTATCATAGATGTCTTGGAGAAAAGAAGTTAATAGGTAGTACTAAACAAAGTGCACTCAGACTTACAAGTGATTTCACAGAGGTGTTCCCTGTGGTTATGATTTCAAATAATACAGGTTTTCTGAAGAGCTGAACTCTGCTTTTAAAGGTAGGTAGATGGGTTTTTTCTCTTGAAGCTGGTAGGAAATCAGTGTTCGTAAAAAAGAAAAAAAAAAAAAGAAAAGAAAACTGTGACCAGCAATTGTGAAAATGTTGATTGACAATTATTCAGAAGTTCTGAGCTGTGTTGACTTTTTTTCTTGATCCTTCCATTATTCAGCAATGAAAACACATAATATATCAAAAGACAGAAAACAAAGTATTGGGTGAAGAAGGACAAGGAGGCCTTCTGTTAAAAGCAAAGAAATATATAACCTTCAGCCTAAAAGAGAAACAGGGAAGGAAATACCTTTTGAGCTAACTATAATGAACTTAATGGCAAACAGTGAAAAAAGAAAGGCTTGCGAGCTCCTCTATAGCAATAAACTCTTGAGAAAATTAGTTTTTCAATGTGTATCTCTAATATTATACAGTAATATTTCCCATGTTTTCATGATTTAACAGTGGAAACACTTCAGCTGTGTAGGTAATCCTTAAAAACTTGGTCCTTATATTTATACCAGGAATGAAATATTATCCCACTTCTGCTTTTTAAGTAGTTTTTTATCCCCCCTCCAATTTGGGTAGTTATTAAAATTCTTCAAGTTGTAATTTCTTCAGTTGTAAAATGATTAAAATTATACATAGGCATTGTATCTTATGAAGAATACATGAGGATAGAGCTTACTGTAATATCTAGCACATATTATCAATAAATGGTTATTTTATTATTATTACTAGTATTACCAAGATCACTGAATGTACAACTTCCCCTGCATACACCGAGTCTTGGGAGAATTTTAGCATAATTTTCAAACCAAGTTTGACCTTCTTCAATCTCTCACATTTGACAACCTGTAAAATTTCCTGATTTTGACAATTCTATAGATGTATTTTATGCTCATAATGACTCTCATTTAGGCTCCCTAAAAATGCCTAACCTTGTCTTCACATGTTTTAAAAAATGGCTACCAAGCTCACTGTTGTGATACCTGGCACTTGTCAGTGATTCAGAGTAACTACTAGAATCACAACTTTATAATGTAAGTCCTAGGGCATCGTGTCAATGGGAAGGCTATTTTCAACAGTGGAGATATTAAAAGAGGAATGGAGGAAAAGAGAGATATCAAAAATCCAAAGGGGAAAAAAGCTTGCACAGAGAAAAGGTTTTATTGAGAAGATAGATTCAATTGCTTTCTTATTCCATGATCTAACTTTGATGATGCATTCAATCAGCCTGGCACAACACCAACTGTGTGCTCCACCTCTGTTCTTGATGCTCACTTTACTATGTTCTCAACAGTCTACCTGATATAAACTACTCACTAATCTCTGGATCCTTTAGGTGCATCAGTCCTGGGAAAATGCATGCTACATAGAATCCTGCAACTGATCTTAGCATTAATTCTGATTTCTAATGCCCAGACCAGCTTTGCAAAGAAAGTAAATACTGAATAAACAAAATATAAGATGCTACAGTTTATTGCTTTATTTAAAATATGAATAACGGGGCAACTCGGGTGGCTCAGTCGGTTGAGCTTCTGGCTTTGGCTCAGGTCATCATCTTATAGTTCATGGGTTCAAGCCCCATGTCAGGCTCGTGCTGACAGCTAGCTCAGAGCCTAGAGCCTGCTTCAGATTCTGTATCTCCCTCTGTCTCTGATCCTCCCCTGCTCGCACTCTAGCTCTCTGTCTCTCAAAAATAAAAAAAATAAAAATTTAAAAATTTAAAAAATAACTCTGAATACCTATTGTTTATATAAGTAAAATTGAAAGCATGAATTATATTAGTTAGTTTCTGTTCAACAATCAGTGCTTAGCTCACTGAATTTTAAAGTAGACTTGACCATTCATAAGTGGCTCAGTGTACAGTCCTAAATAGCTCGTTGCTCAAAACTGAATTGTTTCCTGTTGTTTTTGTTCTTTCTTAAATTATATCCTCCTTGAACTCATACAACTTCTATTAATACCAACAAAAATGAATCAACTGAGAATAGACTCCCACAACATTTGGCAGTCAAGTGCAATTTTAATAGTACAATTTTTATCTTAACTTTAATAACTGGAATGTAATTTTTTTAATGAGAGTTACTTTGGGGCTATATTTGAATCCTAATTCTCACTTCCCATTAAATTCTAGTCAAATGTTTCTGTTTTGAAACATCTAATTAAAATATCCAAGGTTTTAATGCAATCATTCCTAGGAGAGATATCTCATATTCTCTTCTTTTGCCTCTTCTAAAGGAACTATGTATGTCAAATTCACTGTCAATTGAACATCACTTATGTATTCTAATACCCTAAGCTCAATTTATTTTTTAATTTTCCCTTATATTTTTCATCACCTGCCATGCCATACTGTAGCTTAACATATCCTAATGAGTTCATACTGCTTGCTGGGGTATGAATGAGTTCCTAATTAAAATGAACTCACTATTATGAATATATTTCTAACAGTAAATTCTGTCCTTAATCATTAAAAATGGTAGTTCTGTACCCAAAGGTTACTTTCTTTATCGTAGCATAATGAACTCTTTTCTTAGCCTTTACCTTTTATCTAGAAAAGTATGCAGTTTTGTGATCCAATTAAACTTCTTTCTCATGACCTCATCCTTTCAAGAAAATATCTGACACGACCACAATTGGAAACTAATTAAAATGTAACATTTGAAAAGCTGGTCCAAAATAACATTCTACTGTCCAAAATATTCTGATAGGTTACATTTTTTAAAAATTAATTCGTTTGCTGAAATTTAGGAAAAGACCAAGATGGTAGAAAGAAGAAACAGATTTGTTATAGATCATCTAGTTTCCCAATTTGGTAATTTACGTTCCGAATGGCTGGTTATAACTTCTTAATGTAGTTCTTTGTGGCTGCTTCTGATGCTGTCTCCATCAAACAACAGAAACAGAAAAATCATCAAAAAGATCTCTCCCAAGATATGTCCCCAAGAAATCTTCAGAATGTATTTGTCCAATAACACCCAGGCCCAATCATCAAACTAATAACATGAAGTATATTTATTCATTCATCAAACAATAAGTAATTATTGAAATATGGTAGTAAGTCAAGCAAGAATAGCTAAGCATGATAAAACTGGGGGGCTCCTGATTCAGTCAGTTAAGTGTCCGACTTCAGCTCAGGTCATGATCTCGCAGTTTGTGAGTTTGAGCCTCACGTTAGACTCTGTGCTGACAGCTTAGAGCCTGGGGTCTGCTTCTGATTCTGTTTCTCCCTCTCTCTCACTGTTCCTCCCTCACTAGTATTCTGTCTCTCTCTCTCAAAAATACATAAAGATTAAAAAATTAAAAATAAAATAAAATTGAAGCAATAATAATTTATTGGGAGGCTTAGATTTTCTAAGATTTACAAACATCAGCTGCTATAATTATTTTTATTAATGCACTGATATTGATTATTATATTGGTATTTTAACAATTTTATTGTTTTGCTTTGTACTTGAGACCGGAGATTGGAAAGGAAAGAAGGAAGATGGAGGCAGTATGGGATGGGAGGGAAGACCAGAGAGAGGATAAAAGGAGGAAAGATAGAGAAAGCTAGTGAGGTAACAAGCTAGAGGGAAAGAGACAGATGAAGATCAAGCTGATTCATAATTTTTAACAAGATATTATTGTATGATTATTATTCATAACTAGTTTTACCTAGACAAGTAAGAATAGAAATACAGAGATAGGCAGTCTTGGGCCAATATGAATTGTCTTTCTGTTGTTGCATTTTGTTTTTGTTTTGTTGCTAAGTAGCACAATGCACCAACGTGTCAAATAATACTTTCACTCTATTTTAATTTTATAAGATGACATGTCCTCCATCAGTAGTCCATTTTCCACCTTATTGGAGAATTTCACTCATTTTAGATAAAGTCAGTGTGCCAATTGCCTGGAGCCATTCACTTTATAGTAGCTAATTTCATAATTGGTTATAGTTTAGAAAAATATTTTTGGAAGATGTTTCATTTGGAAGATAGGTATGGTGGACTGTAGCTGGGTCCAGAGGAACTTTTCAGGGAGAAAATGAACAGGAAGAGCTTGTATATTTTTTTCTCCCTTCCCCCCACCGTAACACATTTTTATCAGGCAAATTTTATAACTGCTGGTTCATGGAACAAAGCATTCTTTAGATATTTTTGTTTATTTATGAAACCCAATCAATTTCAAAGTGAGATATTATCATTATTGACAAAGGTATGTCTACTCAATGCCAAATAAGATTTAAAATGAGAAAAAATAGGATTATTCTGATTATTTTGAAATATCATGGCATTGGAACAATATATCTTCTCTGGAACTCCTTGCTGAGGTCAAATTTCATACTGCAGATTAAACAGATAAAAAGTAGCCTTGACAATTAAATTCGTAGAGCACAGCTCTAAAATTTTTAATGACTTAAAAACTTACTGAAACAAAGTAATGTCATTGGAAGGCTTTTAAAAGTTACATGGAGCGGGCCATTATGTAAGTGGTTTCCAAATTGTGGGTGGGACACATGTATCACCAGGGGGTAGAAGTAGGTGGCTAAAATACGGTTTTCTGCTCCCACACCCGGGGATAGTTCTGACACACAGGATATAGCAAAACTGCGGAGTGGTGTAGGGAAAATAAAAATATTTAAAAGATAATTCTGATCCATACTTTTCCAGGTTGAAAACCAGATCGTGAAGATTACACATTTTGAAATTAAGTACAAATGGATACAATCCCAGTACTATTATACATGTTGTTTATCCTAATTCAAACTGGTTTAATTTGATGGGCTTATTTTCTTTAGGTATAAAATGGCAAGTGCACTGAAGGACTACCTCAGTTGTTAACATAAACAATAATGATTAGTTCCTAACTACCATTTTTGAGTGTTTACCATGTGCTGATCACTGTGCCAAAGCACTTTACATATATACATTTAGGATTATAAGAGCTAATGCATATTAAAATACCTGGTAGCCTGCCTAGCATATGGTAGGCACTAAGTTGTTAGTTTGTTTTCTTTTCAAATGCTATGCAAATAGGTATTACAAATAAATACAAATATAAATAAAGCTAAATAAGACAAAGAAGTTGCCTTTAGTAAACATATGTACTAGTGGTTAAACAGTCCTGTAAATGGATAGACAACACCATGTAGTAAATGACATTATAAACATAAAGATGAGAGACAGCATAGAAGAGGAAATAATCAGATAATGGTACTCCAATGGACCACTTCTGTCTTTCCTTCTTATGCCTTTCTTTTTTCGTCTCTTCCTATCTTGCATCTTTATATCAACAAGTATCCAAAGTTATGAATGAAAGCAACTTTATTGTGGAAGAAGAAAGATTATTCCATTTCCATTCCACTTTGTTACCAAAGGGAACAAGCTTTCATTCCAAAGCTAAAATAAATTGGTATAAGAAAAATAATGGTTTCTTCTTTTTCTGTTTTTAAAGTTTAGTACCATATTGCAGGTGAGAGCTATACCAGGAGACTGTGTACGTGAGCTAAAAGAAGCCTTGGTGTACTATTGTGTGGAAAATCTTTTTGAATGAATGCAATTAGTATCTACCATGAATTCCATAAAGAAACTTCTTAACAAACAAAAACAGCCTCCAAAAAACTCCCAAATCTGTGTATATATCAGTGATCCTCCACCTGTGACGCTGGTATTAAGTGTTTCTTTTTGGAGATCTTATACCATTTCCTCTTATCGACACATTTAGAGAAAGCCTGGTGTCATGAGGCAATAACACAGCTGTTCATCACAGAAATACTAATTACATTATATAAGGCATGGATAAAGATGAGAAAGAAAAAGATTCTAACATTATTTAACACCCAAAATGTCCTAGATACTCAAATGTGATCTCATACAATACTATGTTTAATCTTCCCAAATGCTATAAAATTTTGGCATGTGAGTCAATGAGCAATACAATTTACATTCTCAGCACTCCATTCTCTTCCTTCCTTGTCATCCATCATTTTATTCTAGAGAAAAGAAAATCCCCAGAACTTTGCCCTAGGCATGACTGACTTTCTTTCCCGATGATGCTATCAGTCTTGATGGAATCAGACAGAGCACTCTGTTTATGTTTGCTTGTTTGCTCCCTTGAATCCCTGTAGACCATATGGGTTGCCTGCTTTCTGTTTTCATGTTCCTCATCCTTTCACCAATAATACCTCAGGCAGAGTTCTCAGTGCAACTTGAATATCTTTCTAGAAGTAGTTTCTAAACTTCAGCAGAAGTACCATTTTTAGCATGCAAAAGTATTACCTGGGGAGCTTGTTAAAAATTCAGCTTTCTGGAAATCAGCCCCAGAGATTCTGATTCATTTGATATGGGGAGCAATCACGAAATCTAAAATTTTAGCAAGCACTGCTAGTTACTCTACTGTAAGAGATTCTTAGCCCTTGGAGAAACATGATTCTAGGCTGTGAGTAATTCTCTTTTCAGCTTTATTATTATCATCCCTGGTTAATGCAACATTTCTGTCACTTCCATAACAGCTTTAGCACCAGGCTACCACCAGTCTGCCTCTCCACAAAATGCCCTACCATTATTCTTAGGGAATTTGACATCCATTTTGATGAGCTTTCTGGCACCCCAGCCAAATTCCTCTTGATCACAATCTTTAAAAGATATATTTCAGATTTTGGCATCATCTTGAATTGTCCTAACATTTTACATTTTGACTTTTGAAAACATCTTGTTTACATAAAACATTTAATCCTAACTTTCCTACTTCCTAACTTTTAATAAACTGTTACTTCTACTGGATAATAAATCTTCAGTCTTTCAAACTTCCCTTATTTACCCAATCAATGATGATAATGGAAGCTCCAATTACTTCATGCCTACTCAGCTTTTAATTGACACCATTTCACAAATATGTGTGAGGTTGTTATTATTAACCTTGTTTTACAAATGCAGATGAGGCTCAAAGATACCAAATAATACATCCAAGGATACATAGTTTGTAAACAGAAGAAAATGTGTTTAAAAGCATGTTCATATCACTGTAAAATTCTTACACTGACAGACCTAACTTTCTTACTCAACTTAGATAAAACAGTCAAGACATTTGTTTTTCTTGACTCCTCTCAACTTCCCCTGGTACTCATCCATTCTTGCCTATATATTTCTACTTAACTATGCCATTTACCTCGAATGCTTTTTTAAAATGAATAAATCAAGACCTCCCAAATCTTTTATTTTTTGTATTTGAAATTATTTTATTCTTCTTTCCATTTAGCACTTATCATAGAATGTCTTCTGTGACTTATTTAGATATGTCTTTCCCCTAAACCAGATTATGAACTCCTGGAGCTAGAAGAAGGGTACAGTAAGTAGGAAGAACTCATTCTATGGAGTTAGGCTGACCTTACTACAAATCAGAGTTCCAGCATTTATTGACCATATGATCTTAATAAGATACAATGTCTCTAGTCCTTAGTTTATTTTCTATCAGAATTAATATTTATCACACAGAGTCATGGTGTCCTATATTTGATGTGTCTGGAATAACAACTTGAATATAGTTGGCACAATAAATTCTGCACTATATTCTCCCTAACACTGTTTCCTGGCTCTCACCCCCAATACTGATTAGTAAAAATGAGGTCACACTTATTACATATAGTGGAAATGTAGGAAAAGTCCCCTATAGCAGGAGCTGGAATAAACAACTGCCTGTTGCTGATGGAATAGGAGAAAAAAAACCTATATCTTGAGTCCACTGTTAAGCTAAATCCTTAAAAGGATACGTCTATTTAAATTAGCCTTGACATATTTTCACAGTAATTATTAAATTTAAAAAATTAATAAATGAGGTTTTGTTTTCATGAACTTGAGGAAAGTCTCTTCAGTTTAACCACATTTCATTCAGCATATTTATCTGAGTCACTAAGAGCTAGAGGCCTTATGATTAAGTTCTACATTTGTATCTCTTTTCCAGCAAACCAATCACTTGAGAAAGCCTTATTAACCCACGACAGCTATACTATAAATGGATAACTTTAATTGTCACTTGTGTTAACACTGTATATTTACTATATCTAAAAATTCTTCTGAAATATGTCATTTGACTGTAAAGCAGTCTTTACCCATTTTCCAAGTGAAATAGAGAGGGTTCTTTGTCATGAGTACATTAGATAAATAACACAGGTAAAGTCAACATGTTTAACTGGCCTACATGAAACTTTTCCTCAGTCAGGTGGATAACTTAAACTGACCCTCCAAACGCATCTAGTTTCTCAATGCCAGATTCAATTTCTGCAGAAGGTTGCTCGTGTATATAAGGGTCCTGCCCCTTTTTTCTGAAAATTTTGTGTCTTTCAAGGTTGTGACACTATGCCAGATTATTTTTCTCTTGTTATCTAGAACAAAACTCACTGAAAGCTTGAAGCCAGTATTACGTGTTTTTATATGATTGTTCAGGGGCAGAATGATACTCAGTTCCATTAGGGGACAGCCTGTAAATGTCAAGAGACCAGAAGGTTTGTTAAAAATTGGACTTACCCTAGTAGTTCAAAAAGAACAACATGGCCAATATTCTACCACCATTTGGGAGGAGAAGAGAAGTTTTGCTGTTGGTTGCTGGCATCGCTTACAGGAAAGATCTAATTACAGGGAAGATTACTTAGATCAGCAACAGCTTGTATTCAAAAGTCAGCCCTTATTTTCCTCTCTTTTTAAACTTTAGGGTTGGGACGATGCAAATCATATTTTAAGGAGATAAGATATTCGCTACTTGAATGGTCAATAAAGGGTTAACTTTACATTTTTAGGCTTACCCTGATTGGTGAAATCTGAGATTATATGGGTTGTGTTTTTAAATACAGCTGTAACTACAAACAAGATCAGTAACAAAGGTACTTATACAAAGAAATAATGACTCTGAAAACTTTACCTAAATATGTGCCTTAGTTCTGCAAGTTCATTTTCTTTGATTTGAAGGTCATCTTCTAATCTTTCCATTATAATAACATAAGATTCACTGACTTTCTTCTTCCATTCATCTAGTAAAGAAAAACAAATGGGACTGATTCATAGCTGCACTTTGCAAAATGTAGACACAGATCATAACATACAAGTAATTAAAACTCTGGTTTTTAATTCTAAATTCTACAATACTTAATTTAAATTACTGATTGTGAGCTTAAAATGCAGATGCTTATATTTAAAATGCAATCATATTGAATTGTAGTAATTAAAAATCCATTTGATATTGGATAATATATTTATATAGAATATATTTAACTTATTTCATTTGATTTTACTGCATTTTAATTACAGCAATCTCCAGTTAATAGACAAAAGTTTCTAGGTTTCAAATTCTAGATATTTAAGATATAATTCTGAAAGCTCTATATTCAGCAGTATTCCTAAAAACATTATACCTAGCATCTAACATACTTTTGTAAGAAGTTTTCTCTAAAAATTCTTCAGAGAAAAATAATTTGAGTTCAGATATCTTCTCAATGATTTCATATAATACATTATCATATTTTCCATGTAAAGAATAACAGATATTCCAATGAAATGTTAATTATCTATAGCTACAATAGAACCATGTTATACTTAGGGTATAATAATAATTACCAGTGCAAGTTTGGGTTGGTCTAGATTTATAATTTCCCATTTGTTAGAAGTTTCTTCTTTTTCCCAGTGCAGTTCCTCAGGTTATAAGATTCCAAGTTCAAGTGCAGTGACAGTCCAGTTGAAAAATACTTTGATAGTCTGGCTAAAAATAAGCTGACTGCCAAATGGAATGTCATGCAACAATGACAAAGAACAAAATAGTTGGTGCTTTCAAGGGTGAAATCATAAAGGAAACTAATCAGTCTGTTTAAAACAGTGGTATCAAAAATAAATACTAAATGTTTCAATGGGATTATTTACTTCATCTATTGATTATCTACCCATGCATACTTTCATGGGCCATTTCTTTAATAGGTAAACGTAGAAAGTAGTTCAGTTACAACTGAGGTTCACAAAGAGCTATTAAAACTATCTAGAGCCTCTTTCTAATCATTTTCTCCTGAGTCAAAGTAATGCCAATTGGGAAAGAGTAACTGGTGACAGAATTTGTCTCCCCATATCAATATGGAAACCCATACCTTATGATATGCTACTAATGGAAATAAATGTAAGTTCTGCCTATATTAGAAGTACAAAATTATAAGAAGAAATTCTTAACATAGACCATGATTAATTTTTACCATGTGTTGATTATGTTGATCATAAGAATCATAGATAGGAATCTAAGACACTGAGTTCTACCAGTGGCAATTCATAAAATAAGAACAAGATTATGAATAATTAGATTAAATGCTCTCTGTGGGATAGATACTAGTCTGAGTACTTTATATACATTTTGTCATGTAAACCTCATAGAATCCTGCAAAGTATGCATTATTCCCATATTATGGATGGAAAAACCCATATTTGCTAGTAGGTGGAAAAATTTGTAATCAATTTTGGGTCTATGTTTCTGAAATTCAAGCTAGAAATTAATGCTAAATCTCCTATAATTCCTCTTTTTTCACACTCCATTTAATTCAAAGGGGATATTTCTCTTTGTGTATGCATACTTCTATTGATATAAATGAACTCAGGATATGATACAGAATAAATGGAAAACACAGAAAGAAGAGTTATCTGATTTTTAACTATGTATTTCTTTTGGATAATATAATTATACCCTGAAGATATAGATTTCAATCTTGAAATTCATCTCCAGAGGATATAGTTTGAAAGTAACAGGTATGAATTTCACATTCATCATAGTTGAATATTCAAAGAATTTTCTTTTTGAAGTAAATGCTTGGACAAATTTAAGATTCCTCACACCTTTTCTCAGCAAAGGTAATCTAAGCTCCAGAGGGAAGGCCTCCATACTGATCATATATAGCTAGAGAGTAGATATCTGACTTCATGAACATCTCTGTCCTCCCCTAGATAAAACTCTCCTTATCTCTCCTCATCTGTCATGGCTTTTGTTTCCTGCTATTCTGTGGGGACCTCTGGTTACTTGGTCATTCTGCATATTCCTTGTGAGATCCTTATCCCCTAAGGTCAGAAATTCTTTGCTTTCCCCAGACATACTGCCTCCAGCCTCATTGGCCTAGGCACCTGCTGTCCTCAGTGTTCGGTATTGAAGACCAAACTGGTTAGTCTTCTTTATGAGACTTGCAATCTTCCAAGGCTATACCTTGGAAAATAATGATAAGCTCTCCCTTCTCTCAAATTTTCCTAAATAATCTATGGTTTCTGTGCCTTGAATCCAGATGGACAGGCATGGGAAGCAGGGCTGCAGACCTTCTTTATTTTTTATGTTTTTTATTTATTTTTGAGAGATAGACAGAGACAGCACGAGCAGGGGAGGGTTGGAGAGAGAGGGAGACACAGAATCTGAAGCAGGCTCCAGGCTCTGAGCTAGCTGTCAGCACAGAGCCTGACGCGAGGCTTGAACCCATGAACCGTGAGATCATGACCTGAGCCAAAGCAGGACGGTTAATCGACTGAGCTACCCAGGCGCCCCTGCAGACCTTCTAAAAGACATCTATCTATTTTTCCTTATGTTCTTTCTTATTTCTCCCTCAAACCTTATACCAGTGTGTGTGTGTGTGTGTGTGTGTGTGTGTGTGTGTGTGTGTGTGTTTACTGCCTGTACCAGTGAAGAAAAAACTAATTTGTTTATCATTTTACATTATTCTTCCAACTTTTTAAGGATATAAATTTAATGCATTAATATTTAACATTTTTCCTTTTGATTTTCAACAATATTTTTATTCTTTCAGAAAGACTGGCTCTTAAAAATGAAAGCTTTGGCTTTCAAAAGCTACACTTTGTGCTGTCAGTTTGAAAATCCAATCAGCAATTCAACTGAATTTTTCTATACTCCCCCCACCCCCCAAAAAAAGATTGGGAGAGTAACATAAAAATTCATAAAATTATAATCAATACCTAAAATATTAAATGTTGTTGAACTATAACAGTTTCCTACTTTCAAAGGAACAGTATCCACAAGCCACTTTGAAGAATGTGATTTCGGGCACAGTTGAGGGCAGTGGAATAATCCTCCTGAATGCTTTCAGGAAGGTGAAGAAAAGGTTGGAATAAGTAAATGACCCAGAATAATGTATCCTGATTTTCTTTCCTGAAAAATGTTGGAGGAAATCCACATTGAAGCAGGAGATATTTTCCGCACTCCTGAGTACATTTCTGTAAAAATTACTTCTTTCTACCTTGAGTTGGCCACATGCTCTAGACTGAATCCTGCTCTTCTCAGCTTTGAGATTCCCCAAAATTCAGCAAACATGTTATCTCATATATTATCAAAAACACAACCTAAGTACAAAAGTGGTAACCTTCTCAAACTTTAGCAAGCATAGATGCCTCCTGAGGATATTACTAAAAAAAATTAAAACTGGGGTTCCATTCCCAGAAACTTTTATTCAATAGATCAGTACTAGCCCCAAGGAATCTGAATTTTAACGTAAATGCATCGTGATTCTAATCACTCAGGTAGATGCTACCTGAGGCATTCTTTGAGTGGCACCATTTTAAAGTTGCTTACAGTGAAGTATCTACTTACCTGAAAGTTTGTGCATCTCGGAATTCAATATAAAGGAAGAGAGAAGAAAACACTGGAATAATGAGAAAAAAGAAGATTGTTTAGATTCTCAAAGAGGTCCATCCCATCCTAATCACTAGGGCAATAGATTATTTGGATGTGCATGTGTAGTCTCTATTATAAAATGAATCACAAAAATGGAAGCAAACAAGATGCTTTTTCATAGGTAAATGAATTATATATATAAATTATATATACAAATTATATATACATTCATGCAGTGGCAATTTTTTCAGTAATAATTAAAATGAGCTACGAAACTAAGAAAGCCACTGAAGAATTTTAAATGAATGTTGCTAAGTGAATATTAGCTTTAGATGAGGCTATAAACTGTTTAATTCCAACTATATGACAGGTTGGAAAAGGCAAAACTGAAGAGATAGCAAAAAGATCAGTGGTTATGGGAGAAGCAAGGAGACTGGGAGGAATGAATGGGTGGAGCACAAAGATTCTGTAGGGGAGTGAGATTATTCTGTCTGATACTGTAACAGTGAATACCTGGCATTTGGAAAAATTGATGGAACTGTAAAACACAAATGTAAACTATGGGGTTTAGTTAATAATAACACATCAATATTGGTTAATCAATGGTAAAAAAAAAGTACCACAATAATTTAAGATGTCAATAATAAGGCAAACTACAAGGGGGTGGGGGTGAAGAAGGAAATAAAGAGTATATGAGAACTCCGTATTTTCTGCTCAATATTTTTATAAATGTAAAAATGTTTTAACTGAAAAATCTATTAAGTTTTATAAATTAAGGAAAATTATAAAATAAATAAAACCAAAAATAATAATTTTTAATAAGGCCATTTGAATTTTTCAAGGAATATTTATAACTTATAAGGAAAAGCCTTCTCTAAGGAATACAGCAAAACCTTAGTTTGTAAGCATAATTCATTCTGGGAACATGCTTGTAATCCAAAACACTTGTACATCAAAGCATATTTCCCCACAAGAAATAATGGAAACTCATGATTTGTTCCACAACCCAAAAATATTCATAGAAAAATTACTGCAATACTATATATAATACAAAATAATAAAGAAAATACAAAATATAAAGGAAAATAAACACTTGTTTTTAAAAACCTCACAGCTGGTGTGAGGGAGACAAGAGAGAGGATGCTTATTGTATAGGACGACTTTGACTATAACTAATGGAATCACTGCTGTCCATTGGCTCAATAGAATCTTTTTGTGCATTGGGGCCATTTTATATGCTCACACGGATGTTGACTGTGGTACCGAATAATAAAGTCTTCTCATATGCTGTATTTAATGTAATTGGCAATAAGGCAGCAGCAAAAGAGTATATATCTGCAGGCAGCCCGACCTAGAAAGAAGCAAAGCATTCCTAAGCTTACTTCTAGATGAAGAAGCAAAGAACTGTCCATAGGTGCTTTGAAGTGACAGAAAATACACTAAGACTAGTGTGGGCACCTTCCAATGTTCTGAAAAATTACTGATTTCTGCCAAATACCTCAGCTTGATCAAGCAACGAAGCATGGGAGATGATCACCCATAATCCCTCAGCAATCCAGAGAGAGAGAGAGAGAGAGAGAGATAGGAAGGGAGTGAGGGAGGGAGGGAGGGAGGGAGAGAGAGAGAGAGAGAGAGAGAGAGAGAGAGAGAGAGAGAGAGGGAGAGATAAAGGGAAATCATTGGCTCAGTTGTGGTCATGTGACATTTGGTGTCATGTACTATTTGTATTGCAAGTCATTGCTTGTTTAACAAGTTAAAACTTATTAGAAATGTTGGCCTGTCTTGCAGAACACTCATAAAACAAAGGACTCACATTCCAAGGTTTTACTGTTTATAGCTAATAGTATTTTTTTCTTTTACAATTTTTTTTCATTAAAAATGTCAAGTACATTTAGTAAATACTTTAGTTCTTCAACTATTCCTATTTTGACCAAACTTCATGTTCTATTGAATTGCCTAAATCTAATGTTAATGTCTCCATCTTTTCAGCTGATTTACCAGAGCACTTCAGCATATACATAGTATGTTCCAATACTCTTTCAATAAACCTACTTACATTCTTTCTGAATTCCTTTATTTTGGGTTCATATTATTTATTTATCCCAATCTACATTTGTGCCTCTGCTATTTATATTTCATACAAGTCTTTTCATAAATATTTAAAAGGATGCTTTCAAGATGAAAAATACAAAAATTGACCTTGACACTTCTACCCTTATGATTCCTACAGAGAAATCATAAAGAACATGTATCCTATGAAATCAAACTAATGTACTTGGAATGATTTTTATCAGATTTAGGAGTTTGAGTTCATTTACACTTAAATCCTAAATTGCTCTTTTACTGCATATGAATTCTTATTAATATGTTCCCAAGTTTTAGGGAAGTTTAGATTTTTTATGTGTTGCATCCATTTGACAAGCAATTAAGAGAATCGTTGCTTTAAAGATAATAACTCAGAACTACTAATGGGTGAGTATTTAGGCTTTTTCCTTATGTTTAATAAACATTAAATTCCTTCTACTAAAATAAAATTTTCTAAAAGAAAAATTGTGAATTATCTAAGATAAGCTATTCAAGTAAAAATTATCTGATTAATTTCCTTTTAAACAATATATTTCTTCTTAAAGAAGCATAATTTGTAAGATTCTTACTTATCAAACAAGTTTCTTTTCCACTAGAATATCTAAATGTATTTTGGATGAAGCTATAAATTACCATCATGAATCTGAACATTGCTAAGGTAATATTCAGATTAATTCTCAAAAATAAATAGGACTTGAGAATATATAATAATGAAAGTAAAGGTAAAAAAATCAATTTCACAGTAATTTAAACAGGTGTTCTCAGTATCTCAAACTGTGAGAGTATATTAAAGAAAGAAAAAAATATATTGCTATTTTTGTTTCCTGTATAACTGCAAATGCAAAGATCTTAATCTTTCCTATGTTTTCCTTTATCGCTGGGTAAACACTAAGTAAAGTTTTTTGAAGAATCTAAATTAAACTCTGAGGAGTCAAATCTCTGTCATGGGCTAAAACTTTCTTTTCCAAATTGATAGGGCTTCTTTTAATTGTCAGTTCAGCTCTTTATTGGTGGACTGATTCATTTATTCATTCAATAAGCATGTACTACACCAAGCATTCCAAAGAGCTCATGGGGGCCAGGGAAAGACAAGTAAACAGATGATTGCAATAAAACATTTGTCCTATGATAGAGATATACATGATTGGTAACGAGAAGGTATATTTAATAAAGCCTAAATTCTACTCAGAAAAAAGCATCTTTGGGGTATCAAAACCTTCAGAATAATCTAAACATCAAGACACAGGACACTTCTGTTCCCCTTTCACCCTTCCTTCTTCTGTCCTGAGTCAGCTGGCCTGAAAAGAAAATAACACTATGCTATAATTATAGCTCAATTAATTAGTGATTATTGTCTTTGGGTATAACATTTCCATGCCTGAGATTTGTTATTTAAAAATCAAACAAATAGTTGGGGGCCTAGGTGACTCAGTCGGTTAAGTATCCAATTCTAGATTTTGGCTTAGGTCAGGATCTCACGGTTTATGAGTTTGAGCCCTACACTGAAAGTGCAGAGCCTGCTTGGGATTCTCTGTCTCCCTCTCTCTCTCTCTCTATGCCCCTTCCTTTAAAAATAAATAGATCAACATTTCAAAAAAAAAAAAAGAAACAAATAGTCTACAGCCATACCACTCTGAATGCACCCAATCTCTTTTTAAAAATCAAGCAAATAAACAAAGAAAAAGTGAGGGAAGGAAGCAAAAATAGTTCTATTTGGAATACTTGTGGCTCTTCCTCAAAGTGCAAAGTCAACTAATTTGATGTAGGTTTGACAAATTACTTAAAGGTTCAAAAAGTGTATCTATATAACATGGTTGTTAGCCTGCTGAGTGATTCCATATGACCACGTATTTGCTTAGTCCCTCTCAGCAGAAACAATCTCAGTAAGTAGTCTGTTCAACCATAGTTATCATTTCTTCTTAAATCCCTTCCTGTATCTTCTTAGTGAAAGAGTGGCGATAATAATTAGCATACCATACACTTTCATGCCATCTCCCTGCAGTTCTATATCATATCAGTGCCAGAAATTGCATCAGCCTTTGGCACAAACTCAGAAGTTCAAGATCTCCCTTCTGTTCATGCAGGCCAGCTCAGCATCCTACCAATAGAACTGACACTGACTCAACTGTATAACATTTTCTATCCATTTTAGACTATAGTTATGGAACTAGGTGGGCTCCCTTCTCAGCTGCAATTTCATATACATATAATCTTGAATGTCTTAATATAAATTAAAAGGAGTGCTATGGTTAAATTAGCGTGAAACTGTTGGGGGTACAAAAAAGTCAACTTTTACTCACAACTCCATTACTGTATAAATACATTTGGTTGGGTTAATTAATAGAAAGTCTCAGTTTGTAGGGCCACACAGCATTGTTGTAGGGGCTATTATCTCTGAAGCCAACAAGCCAAGGGCACTTGTTATAGCAAGTAATTTTTGAGTACCTTCTAATGCCGGGCATATTTTTGATAATAAATACAAGTTTCCAATTGTATATATTAAGCATATTTCCCAATATATTTGTATCTTATTTTATTGGTATCCAAATAACATACTCTTACCATTCAATATTCAAGTTTAATAATCTAAGCATATACATATAAAGGTTTTCAATTAGAATTTGTGAATGTTACATAATGTTTTCTTTAAAATTTTACTCCCCTTGTTAAATTATCAAGAATAGACTATAATTGTTGTGAATTTCAAGATAATTTGTTTCAAGTAAAGTCATTTTTAGAAGTTACCACTGCATTTAGAATAAATGTGTATTGGACTTTCCTAGTTTGGTAATATGGAGAGTGACTGCCTACACTCTTTTTGCCCATACCTCCCATGAAAAGTCATACTGTTACTTAAGAACTCAATTTAGGTGTCAGCACCTCTGAGGAGACTTTTTAATTCCATAAACTATTTAAATCGCCTTTTCCTTGTTGTTTTCATTGTATCTAGGACCCTACTTTGCCCCTACAATTACAGTCTCTTGAGGTTCACTAATAGAAAAAATAATGTGACTTCGATTTAGCCAAGTTTTAAAAACTTGTCATCAATACCAGAGATGCATGTTTGGAATTATAGAGTGGTAGAATTTGTTAGAAGCACCTCCACCCTGCTCAAGGATTCCCCATTTCTGCCACAGTACAAACATGACCATTTAGAATTACCACCTTCTAAGACCTAATACAAATGATGCAGACACTTCTAATTTGGGTGTTTAATTTGTATTATTAAGTCATAACAGAATATGCTGGATTTATATGCCAAGTCTTGCGTCTAATTGTTTAAGCTGGCTTTCAGTGTGGTACCATTTCCTAACTGCTGCCCAGAGTCTCCCACGTTTGTATCTAGTTCTGATTATACAAATAATAATCTAAAAGTGTCCCCATTTTTCACTACTTCATATATGCATCCAGAGAAGAAATGAAGGAGCCTCTGGGGAGGGGTTACAAAGCATTTGAAATTTGTGAGGGCCTTAGGTATATCATAAGTGCATGTTGTCAACTGAGGTTTAACAAGTTAATTCTATCATCATCTTTTTGCAAGTTTCACTTCCTGTGATGTTGAAAGGCATCCATCTCATTTAGCTACATAATAGTTAATTTGTTAACTAATCACAATAGTTATCTACAGAACCTCTAAAGACCACACTTTCTTTCTTTGAACTATTCCGTAATTCTCATTTCTTCTATTGAGTCTGGACAGGCATTAATCTAGAAAATTGTCTTAAGATGACAGATCAGGGCTGGATCCTTTAATGTTATTAAAGGTAGCTGTTATATCTGTTCCTATCTGATGGTCAAACATATTTATATTTTACAAGTTTCTATCATTATATATGTTTATATATGTAAATAGTATTTATACTATATGTGATAGATACACATATATCTATCATACATATATACAAATATACATATATATATAAATTCAAAAGCAATAGTAAAATAAAACAAACTGATAACACTCTTAAGTCATACTCTAAGTTAAGCCTGTATGAATGCAATACCTATTTGTATAATAGTACTTATTACATAAGATATCATGAATAATGCCTTTGGCTCTACTGTTAGGCTGCAAGCAGCTTAAAAACAAGAATTGTAGCTTATTCATTTTTGCATCTACAACAGCCTAGCACAGTGCCTGAGAGATATACATTTAATTGTTTTAGATGGAATGGAATTGAACCCAAGTGAACCAAACTGAATTGGATTGAACCAACTGAATTGAATAGAATCAATTCTTTCACTAAGGGACATACTGCAAAGGTCTGGAAAAGAGGTAAAGTGGATTTAGATGAAGTCATTGCCAATTCTGCAGACAAACATGCAGCATTTTGATATTCCACGCAGACATAATCCAAACAATTTTAGTCTCTTTATTCTCTCTTTTAAGTATTTACCTCTAGTTTAAGAAGTTTTTGAAATACTAGAGTTATTGGCATTTGTTATTTATACAAGGTATTTGATCCTCCAACAATAATTTACAAATCAGACTTTCAGGGAGCTTTTTTTTAAAAAATGTTTTTTATTTATTTTTGAGAGAGAGAGAGAGACACACACACACACACAGCATGAGCAGGGGAGGGTAAGAGAGAGAGGGAGACACAGAATCTGAAGCAGGCTCCAGGCTCTGAGCTGTCAGCACAGACCCCAACAAGGGGCTCGAACCCATGAACTGTGAGGTCATGACCTGAGCTAAGCTGGACACCTAACCAACTGAGCCACCCAGGAGCCCCTAAGGGAGCTTTTAAATACTACAGTTACCAGGACCTATTCATGATCAGCTAAGTCAGAATCTTCGAGAGTTAGTCCCTTGAGTTAGGAAAAGACAAAACTCCAAAAGTTTTGGACACAGATTGTCCATAAATGTACAGCAGGGTTCTTGCCTGTGAAGAATTTAAAACCTAATTTTATATTTTAAAGTATAGCTTACTCTACAAAAGAGCTTTTGATGGTGTCAAATGGCTGGCACAAATCACACCCTATGTAAGTTAAGAAGAGGAAAGGGTTACTGGTCTGGCTATTGAAGGTTTTGGGGGCATAGCATGACTTGAAATAAGTTTTGCTGCTTGAGGAGTTTTTAAAATCTTAACAGAAATGACTATTTAATCTTGAGCATATGATAAATTGAGAGCTTGGACACAATTTAAATCATTATATCACTTCAGAGAATTCAGAAAAATTATTAAGACAGTGTTCATTAAAATCCCTATTATTGCTCTCCACAGTAAAACAAATTAAACAAACTGATGAGATCAAAGTAATTTAAACTTCAACTTGGATTCCTTTTTTGAGACTAACAACTGATGAGATTAAATTAGGCAAAGTCATAAATACCAAATGACAAAAAATTACATAAAGTGGGAGCAACAGCGGGAAATAGGAGCAGGAAAGAAAACATGAGCTTCAAAAGGGAAAAAAAAGACATACATTGCTTAGAAAAACAAAGAAAACTATCAGAGGAAGAAAGCACTTGGGGAGTGGCATAAACCAGCATTCTGTCAGTGAGAGGAGTATATAAATTATATTATGAATTCATGGTATATTATGGTAAGAAACACACTGAGGAAAGCAAGTGGTTTAAACAGAAGCATCATTTTACAAAGAGGATCATAAAAGTTTTGCATTTAAGTCTACTGAAATTACATTGAAATGTAGTGTTCAATGCAGGACATGTACCGCATAATCATTAGAAAGAGACCATAGAAAGAAAACTCTTTTTGGATATGCAGGAAGGGACTATGAAATATATTTATCCTAGCTAAAGAGAGTATTTGCACATATTTTCTAAAACTCCTTTAATCCATTAAATTTTCCTAGATATTATAATTAAATGGGCAGCATACTTTCATCCACTTTGAAATTTTGTTTTTATTTTAATTAAAAAAAAAGCCTCCTATTAAAGTTTTATCAAACCATTCCAGACTCATGTGGACAGTGGCCCCTAGTGTTCATATATCTTGACTTTTAGCTTAATGCCGACCACAGTGAGTTAATGGTGGAGCCAGGAACCAAACTAAAACATTGTCCAATTTTTATACTTTGCCCTATGTTGAACTTTATGCTTAACCAGAAAATTCTGTTTTTATTCACTGGAAAACTTTGAAGAGTATTTCATTGCTTTAGCTAATGTCTGATTATGGGCTATAAAGCATGCATTTATGTAAGTATTTTAGTTGTTACTGATGTTATTTTTCTACCAAGAGTCATGAAAGAAAAGGTTTATGCAGTGTAGCTAACTACATAAACACATTCTTTTTCCTCTTTAAATCAGATTGATATAATAATATTGTATGTGGTGTCGTTTCTATATCAATAAAAAAGCCACCTGCACACTGAATTTTTAGTTCAGCACAGATGATGATAAAGTCTTGTAAAGACAAAAAGGTAGCTATTCATGTCTAAACAAAAACATTTCCCAGAAATATGTGTTTAAAGAGAATATAAAATACAGGACTAAACACTAAAGTTTTGAAATCAAACTATTTTTTTCAAGTTCAGAGTAAATAGCTTCTGTGAAATATTTGTACTATGTTAATATGCTTGTAAACTTCCTCTTTTCCAGTTCTCTCATTTCAATTCTATCCTGTTCTGTGTGCACTACTTATGGTTAGGCAAAGTTATCACATGGATCACCACTTTCCCTTAATTTACAGCATTTACTAGGAAGTGATCATGAGAAGACAATGGATTGATTGATTGATTGATTGATTGGTTTTCCTATTCCTACTGTCAAAGAGTTGACTTTGTCATTTGGTGGCCAAATACTGGAACAATCACACACGCACGCACGCACGCACGCACGCACACGCACACCTACTGCCACTTTCTGTATTCTCCGAAAGAGATAACTGACCTTATTTAATTTCTAAGAAAATATCTGAACATTTTTATAAAGGACTATAAGTTAAACTAAACTTTAGACATTTTCTCAAGCAACTCTTTCACACACTATACAGGGCTTCTTTTAGAGCCTCCAATGTACCAGGTACTGTTTCCTGTCAATCTTTACAAATGCTGTTCCCACTGTTCACTCTCCTTCAACCCACCTCAACAGCAAACAAACAAAAATTTCTCATAAACATGCCAGTTCTTATTATTCCTTTAGGTCTTAGTATAAATTTCACTTCCCCTGAGAGGTCTGTCCTGATCACGTACCTTTTGTTAGTGCCTTATGCTGACTGCTCCTCATGATTCCCTGCAGTTTGTTTGCTGTAGCTCTAGTCACAAGTTATTACAATTACTTTTGTTTCCTGTCTTATCATTTGCTAGACTGGAAAATCCTGAAAGCAATGAAAAATATCCCACTGTCTAGAAAAGGCCCTGACACATAATTAACATTCAATATATATGTGATAATTTAAAGTCAGAGAGAGCACAACAATGATCTATATTATTTGTTTTACACAATAACCTTATCCTTGAGTAAATTATATACTCTCACTTTCTATTTCAAAGCACATACATTTAATAAATCTTTTGTCTTCTTATGCACTAGATTTAAAGTGGTTTCTTTTACAGGAGGCATTATGCTAGGTGTTGGCTATCATTATATGGGTTCTTTAACATGAACTAAAAGGGATGAAGGTCTAGATGTTTACCTTATCCCACTTTTCCTTTTTCTCTTCCTAAATTTAGCATTTTTCATGTTCATTATGTTCAGTGATGGTAACATCCATTATTAAAATATACCACTAACTGGTACCATCCCCCATGCTACTATACCCTGGCCTCTAACTGATAAATATACACCAATGCTGGCAAAAACGTTTAATACTATGTCAATAGAATAAAGAATTATAATTTATGCATGTAATAAAAGAGCAAACATAGCCATGTTAGGGAAAAGCTTGAACCCAGAAATATAACTGGAATGTAGAATTAAATTTTGCCTTGAGGCATTTGCAAAAATTTGAGAAGAATCGGAGGGTAGCCCAAGGCTCCCAGAGATTGGGGATTCTTAGAGGAGATCTTGGACATATTAAGCTGGAACCTCCCCAAAAACTTCAGATTAAGGATAAGCTAGAAGTAAATCTGTCATCCTTTACTACAGACCAAAGAAATTGTATGACAGATTCCTTAAGTACTAAGTAGGAATTTATTTTTTAAAGTAAAATAAAGTCCCTGGGAAATTACAGCCATAAATATACTCATTATGGGTTTTCCTTTTGGATATGCAAAGCCTGGTACACTACAGAACTTCAGCTAAACTAGCTACAATTATTCTCCATTGGTAATGCCTCTCCAATCTACTGGCTGAAGCAAATTCAAAACCCCTGAAGGAATATGCATTCATTTTAGGCCATGAAGAACTCCTACAAACACTTTACCAAGGACAATGACCAGGAAACAAAGTTAATCAGACATACAGGAAAGTATGGCAACATGAGCCAAAAGACTACATCAGAAGATTTTGAACTGACTTTAGGTAGTAAAATTCCAAATACAGTTTAGAAAACAACTGTGCTTGTTTACCATATTTAAAGAAAAAAAGGAGCAAGAGTGAGAGATAACAGTAAGTATATCTCTAGAGGACAGGAAATTCTAAAAAGGGTAAAGAAGATTTTAGTGAAAGGAAACTCAAAGAATTGAAAAATAAGAAAAAAATCAGAAACTTACCATTTCATCTTTCCCAAAATAGTTTTAAGAAACAATGATTAAATTATGTTTTTGTTTCTAATTCACATCTGGGACTCCAATCTGAAAAGGAAAACAAAATATATGCACCCTCAAAAAAATACTAACAAACTTAATAATAAAATGGTTAACAATTTCATTAAGTGTTATACATTTGAAGTTTTAGAGACCTAGAAAATTAGTTTAAAGAAAGATCTTCACAAAGCTTAGCTCTCTTCTTTACCAATGCTAAATCTTACTGCTTAAACCTCCTTATTTCAGATTCCTGATATTTCAGAGACTATTGGGAAGTAACTACATTTTGTCTTAGTAATTTTCAAATACACGTAGACTCAAAGCTCAACCCAAGATATGGTTAGCCTTGGACACCTGTTATTACTTGATTCCTTTCTGAAACAAGCATTAGGAGTTCCTACTATGATGATGGTGTATTTTGTATACTTCTTGGAATAAATAATGTACAGGAATCATTCAAATGCATATTCAGTGGGAAGCCATCTGGCTCCATGTGAATTTATGAATATTTCAGCTTGCTCAGCTAGTCAAAAGTAAAATCTGGCACTTGGGATTATCATGTAGATTTGTGACATATATTATAAAAATTTTTGCTTCTATAAATAAATGATTGACACATTTACTAAAGCATAGTTTATTTCTTTCATCATGGATTGAGTCCACTTAAACTATGTACAATATTGCAGGCTTGGAAATTTGGAAGTCATCATAATTCAACTTGAATCAGAACGTGATAGGTTTTATTAAAATAGTTGCATATAAAAAGAGAATCTTGGTGCTGGGTTGGACTTCCGAGTTTATTGTAGTGAACACTATGATGTGGCACCTAAATTTTTTTTCCAATAAAGGGCTTATTACCTCAGCTACTGGGAATGGTGTCAGTAGAGAGCTTTCAGCTGTCAGCACCATTCACAGACGGCCTCAGCCACAGAGAGCTTTCTTGCCCAAGATATTCCTTTCCAAGGAATATCCAATGATGACTGATGTGCAGTATAAACTGTAGCTACCCAGGGCCAACTTAGGATAGCACTGAAGTGTCATTCCAGCACCAACAGTCCTCCTGGAATAAGCCTGTGAAGACTGTCACTGGGCCTGTAGCACAGCTTGACTACTCCCTTCTGCTCAATTCTGTTCTTTGCCTTCCTTGTACAATTATTAGTCCCAAGGGCAGTCCTTAATATACTCTAATTTCCATCTCAGATCCTGCTTTCCAGGAAATTTAACCAGCTCGCATTATCTAATCCCTACCGCTTACCTAAAACAAAAGCTTCTTGGAAAAACTCTTGATAAATAGACTTACAGTAACTTTGTTTAAACATTTCTGGTATTAGGCATCTTATTTTCATTGGAGGCAACCCACTCTATTATTGGAAAAAGTTATTTCTAACACTGTATCAATGTTTTCTCCTTTGTAACATCTGGAACAATATAACATTAACTTAATCATTCTGCTGATTTAATCATTAATTGATTAAATGACATTCGGATGTATGCCCACAACTTATAGAATTGTGTTTTTACCATTTCTGAGAATTATACTTTGGTAATTAAAATTACAGATTTGAGAGTTGGTAGGCACATAGATGATATAAGAATAGATGATATGCCAAAGGAGATATAATGTGGACAGGGAAACCTAAACACAGACTTGTGGCTTTCCAGTGATACAAGTTACGAATGATGATAAGAAATGAGTTAAGGATATTTGAAGAAAGTGACAAATGAGCTAGGAAAAAAAAAAGTAGTGTGGAGTTCCTTGAAGCCAAATAAGAATGCATTTCAAAGAATAAATAATCAATTGAGACAAATGTTACTAAAGCAGAACGAAGATGAGAAGTATAAAGAGTAGTGTATGTATCAAAATGGAGAGCACTGGGAATCCTCAGAAGAACAAGTTCAGTGAGGCGGTGTATGAGGGTAAAGACTGAACTGGGTTGAACGCTGAATGGGAGAGAAGACATTGGAGAATGGAGGTGCAGACAGTTTATTCTAAAAAGTTTATTGTATAGGGAGCAAAGAAATAAATAACTGAAGGAAGGAGAGTCAAGAAAGAAACTTTTAATTAGAAAAATAGCAGTATAGGAGCACCTGGGTGGCTCAGTCAGTTGAGCTCAGGTCATAATCTCATGGTTCGTGGGTTCGAGCCCTGTATCGAGCTCTGTGCTGTGCTCCAGAGCCTGGAGCCTGCTTCAGATTCTCTCCCTCTCTCTCCGACCCTCCCCTGCTCACGCTGTCTCTCTCTGTCTCTCAAAAATAAATTCAAAAAACATAAAAAAAGAAAAAAAAAGAAAAATAGCAGTATATTCGTGTATTGATAAAAATGAGCCATTACAGAAGGAAAACTGTTGAAACTAGAGAGAGAAAAAAATAATTAATTGCTGGAATGGTATCCTTGCTCATAAGAATGTCAAGTTACAGAGAAATGCTTAGATTTCAATGTGGTTTGCTAAATGATAGTGTTTTTTAAAACTTGAAATATATGTTCATTTGAGGGTAGGCAACCTTAGGAATGACATGGTGCATTCCCAAAAACAATTTCAAAAGTTGTAGCTTTGCTGGAGTCAGGAGTGTACTGCAGCCAGGAAAGAGACAAGATTACAGAGCCTTATGTGGTATGCTGGCATCATGAGTCGGCAATCAAATGCTTCAAGCCCCATTGATAAGAGGACGCTATCTTAGTTCTATGGACAAAAACTCTTATCATAGAATCTATTCCTAGCGTTGTTTACAATTAGCCTCCTCACCAAACCACAGGAATCATCATGCAATAATACACAGCAGAGGCTATTACTTAGAAAAGTGTTGTGGTAACGATATATAGCCAGTTACTAATAAACCGACAGTTTTGGGTTGTACTAGTTTCCTTTATTCCCAAATTTCAAAGTTAAAGAAAGCATCTGTACAACAGGGGAAATATATATTTAGATCTGTAAACTTCTAGTGAAGGTGGATCTTGGTTATGAAGGGCCCTCAGGTTCAAATTTCTTGTTGTGTCTGGATATGTAAACATCAGCCTAGGGTTTGAAATATGGTCTGGAGAGAGGAGAGAGCATAACTGAGCAACCTATTAGAATGAGAAGGATTTAAGTTCCCAGAAATAATATGGGGACTTGTGTATATACATAATGAGGGACATGAGGGAGGGACACTTGTCAGATAAAATTTTAGATTTAATAAAATGACCAGTGAAGAAATTTTGGGTAATGATGATGCCAAAAGACTTCTAAGAACAAAAATAGTTATTTTTCAATTTGCTGCTTTCATTGGTCTAATATATTTCAGTCTTCCTCTCACTACCATAGCTTCAATTATTCAAAGAAATTTGTGTGAGAGGGCTTTTTTTTTCCCCTGGAGTGGGGTGAAGTGATAGGTATGGGGAAGATAAAAAGTCTGAGACTCACAATGACTCACATGGTGAAAAACAGGCAGGTAAATCATCAAATTGTGAGAATATAACATGAAAATTCAAACAAAACTAAATCTCCATATGTGGAAGCTTAAAGCAAAAGTAATTATGAAACTATATACTCTCCAGGAGTTAACAGATACTTGGGAAAAACTGAGACTTCCAAAGGGCTTAAGATAGAGGTTGAGTTAATGTCCCCTATATCTAAATGGGAAATAACATTCTTTCTAGCTGATACTTTTTTTTTTGTTTGTTTTTTTTTGGAAAGAGAGAGAGAGCACGTGAGCAAGAGCATGCATTCATGCATGTCTGAGCACAGGGAGGGGCACAGGAAGAGGGAGAGATAATCTTAATCAGGCTTCATGTCCAGCATGGAGCCCTACACAAGGCCTGATCTCACAACTGGAAGATCATGCCCTGAGCCAAAATCAAGAGTTAGACACTTAGGGGCACCTGGGTGGCTCAGTCAGTTAAGCATCCAAATTTTGATTTTGGCTCAGGTCATGATCTCATGGTTTGTGAGTTTGAGCCCTGTGTTGGGTTCTGTACTGACAATGTGGAGCCTGCTTGGGATTCTCTGTCTCTGTCTGCCTCTGTCTCTCTCAAAAATAAATAAAACATTACAAAAAAAAATTTTTTAAATAAATAAACTTTAAAAAAAAGAGGTGCTTAACTGACTGAACTACCCAGGTGCCTATTAATGCCAGTCTTTTGCAGTCCTCTGCAGCTTTACTCTCATGTATAATTATACAAATCAGATGATTATTTTTTTTATTTTTTAAATGTTTCATTTATTTTTGAGAGAGAGAGAGAGAGAGAGAGAGAGAGAGAGCGAGCTTTAGCAGGGGAGGGTCAGAGAGGGGGAGACACAGACTCTGAAGACAGGCTCCAGGCTCTGAGTTATCTGTCAGCACATAGCCCAACACAGGGCTCAAACCTACGAACTGCGAGATTATGACCTGAACCGAAGCTGGACGCTCAACCGACTAGCCACCCAGGTGCCCTGATTATTTCTGATTATTGCTCATAAAAAGATGTTAGAGTACACTAGCCTAGGTAACAGAAATTGTAGTTTGCATAAGGATTGGGTGACTGGGTTTTGGGTTTGTTGTTTTCAATGCATAGAGTTAATGGAGAATTGAGTGAAAAGGATGAAAGAAAGTATGTGAGGAGTCACAGATGACTTCTAGGTTTTTGCCATGAATAATGAACATTTAGTAATCTTTACATGATGGAAAGAGCATTCCATCTTTACCTGATGGAAAAGTCCATCAGGATTGATAACGGAAGACAAGAACCATCTAAACAGGGATGCCTACTGGATTGTTTTCAGGGAGTTAGATGAAACAGGCAGGTATGTATACAACTCTAGAACCCAGTTTTGGTATATTATCATGACTAGTAGAGATAACTTCAAAACTCTGGTAAATGAGGGGTACCTCATTTAGTAAATAAATAAACAAGCTTAAGAAAAAAACTCTTGTAAATTAAACATATAAAATAGACGGTATCCTAATGAAATGATATGGCTAAAAGAAGTTTGTTTTTGTTGTTGCTAACTTCTTTATTTTTATATTTTGGAACTTACATAATGTTTTTAGTCTAGAGATATGGGAGAGATAGACTGCAGATACAGGAAACATGGATAGTTTTGCAAATTGTTCTTTTTAAACTGAACTCATGGCAAATGATTTGTATTTAAACATCATCTCCTATAACTAATAAAAAGGAACTTCTCTAAAACTATATACTTTCGGGGCGCCTGGGTGGCTCAGTCAGTTAAGCATCCGGCTTCGGCTTAGGTCATGATTTCACGGTTCGTGGATTCAAGCCCCGCGTAGAGCTCTGTGCTGACAGCTAGCTCAGAGCCTGGAGTCTGCTTCAGATTCTGTACTGTGCTCTTTCTCTGACCCTCCCCTGCTTGCATTGTCTCTCAAAAATAAATAAATAACATTAAATAAAAATATATATATTAAAGGTATATACTTTTTTCCTACTTCTCATAAGCTAGCTTCCATAGACAGCTTTTGATTTGACTGGATAATATTTAATTAGAAACTCTATTAACTTTAACCAGTTATAATGAGTGATGATCTTTCTTATTAAATTTCATTAAAAATTGATCCCACTGACATATAAGCAGTGAATTTTATAACAATTTATGACCTTGTCAATGTGCCTGTATATTTAAAAATCTGCAGTTGGACCACTTGTTATATTGTAAGTATTTCTTTGTGTAGTAAAAGTTGTCCAGTTCTAGATTTTAATAAAAGTTTGAAACTTCTCTGAAGAAGAGGATATTGGTGGATATAATTTACTTTCTCAAACCCCAAGGGTAAAAATAATAGAAAAGAAACCAATCATGTAAAACTTCATTGAGTAGCACAACATTTCTCAACCTGCAAATGAAATGAACACTTACTTGATTTACAGAGTTGTGTTTTAAAAGATTTTTGCCGCAAGATGTAAACGCTTTAATTCTTTTCTGGGCAATGTGGTATTCTCCTACAATGAAGTGCTAAATGAAAACTAACTTGAACCATCTGAATGCTCTGCAGAGAGAAAAGAGTGGGTACTAGTGAAAAAAAAATTTAAAAATCATTCATATTACCACAAAGTGTTGGTTGTAGCAAAGATTTTAGGAGAGCCTTTAAGGAGGCTGGAGATCCAACAAGCAGATCAGCAACACACCATAAAACAGTGCCCAAATACAGACATTAGAGTTTAGATTGTTTTAGCAGTGCATTTAAGCACAATTGAAGAAATATAATTTAGGCACAGAGAGCTGAGAAATGACAGTAGCAGATGGATTGCACCAGTCTGCAGCAATCAGAGATGAATTGCTCTGTTTGAATGGTTGAATTTTATACTTTGGAAGTCTACTAGATTCATGCAGCCAGAGGCTTCAAAAGATAAGACTATTTGTCCAACCAGCCCAGAAGGAAACATTAAGTCTGTTAACTTCAATCATTTACTTGCACAGACAATAATGCCTTTGGGATGAACATTTTTAGACACAAATGCCAATAATCAAGTTGCTTTACAGGTGGATGATAATAAAAACTAATTTACAGGCATTTTTCCCCTTCACCTCCTGTTCTTGAAAATATCAGTGTGGTAGGGAATTGGAAGCTTTTTTAACCTTTGACTACAATTTTAGTGCATTTTTTGTATTGAGGAATATAACTGACATACAACATTACCTTAGTTTCAGGTATACAACATGACATTTTATACATGTATATATTGCAAAATATCACAAGTCTAGTTAACATCTGTTACCATTCATGGGTTACAGAATTTTTTTATGTGATGAGAACTTTCAAGATCTACTCTCCTATCAACTTTCTGATATGCAATAAAGTACTATTAATTAGAGTTTCCATGCTTTACATTCCCATCACTTATTTGTTTTATAAATGGAAGTTTGTACTTTTTGACTCCCTTCATCCATTTGGCCACACCTACCCCCACCTCTGACAACCACTAATTTGTTCCTGTTCTCTGTATCAATGAAGTGTTTTTGTCCACCTAAGGGTGAGATCACAGTTTTTGTCTATCTCTGTCTCACTATTTCACTTAGCATAATGCTTTCAAGGTCTATCCATGTTGTCACAAAAGGCAAGATTTCCTTTTTTTTTTTTCTTCTTCCAGTTGAATAATAACACATGGCATGTATCTTTGTGTGTGTGTGTGTATACGTGTGTGTGTGTGTGTGTATCACAATTTCTTTATCCATTCATCCCTCAATTTGGATGATAGATTATTTCCATATCTTGGTTATAATAAATTAATGTTGCAATAAATATGGGGATACATATATCTTTTTGAGTTAGTGTTTTTATTTTCTTTAAATAAATACCCAGAGGTAGGATTGCTGGATCATATTATAGGTCTATTTTTAACTTTTTGAGGTAAGTTAATCCTGTTTTCCATAGTGGTTGTACCAATTCACATTACCACCAACAATGCACAATCATTCCTTTTTCTCTACATCCTTGTCAACATTTGCTTTTGTCTTTTTGATAATAGATATTCTAACAGGTGTGAATTGATTGTTATGGCCTTGATTTGCATTTCATCGACAATTAATGATGTTGAGCATCTTTTCATAAATCTGTTGGTCATTAGCATGTATGTCTTCTTTGAGAAAATATCCATTTGGATCATTTGCTCAATTTTAAACAGAATTGTTTATCTGAGTTTTCTTGATACATTTTGGATAGGGTGCCTGGCTGGCTCAGTTGTTGGATCTTGCAACTCTTGATCTCAGGGTTGTGAATTCAAGACCCACATTCGGTGGAGATTACTTAAAAAAAATCTTTAAACACCTGAAGAGAAATTATATATTTTGGATATAAGCACCTTATCAAATATATAATCTGCAAGTATTCTCTCCCATTTAGTAGGGTGCCTTTTTATTTTTGAAAGTTTGCTTTGTTATGAAGAAGTTTTATATATTGATGTAGTCTTGATTATTTTTTTCATTCTGTTGCTTTTGCTTTAGGTGTCAGATTCAAAAAATTATCACCAAGACCTATTTCAAGAAGTTTACTGCCTATCTATTCTTCTAGGATTTTTATGATTTTAGGTCTTATGTTCAATTCATTTGTTCTCTTTTGAATTAATTTTAGTGTATGGTTTGCAATAGTGGTCCAGTTTTCTCAACACTATTTATTGAAGAGACAATTCTTTTACCATTGTATGTTTTTGGCTCCTTTATCATTACTTGATTGACCATATATGCATGGGTATATTTCTGGACTCTATGCTGTTCCATTGATCTATGTGTTTGGTCTTATGCCAATACCATGTTGTCTTGATTACTACAGCTTTGTAATATAGTTTGAAATCAGAAAACATGATGTCTCCAACTTTCTTCTTTCTCCAGAATGCTTTAGCTATTAGAGGATTCTTTGCATTTCCATACACATTTTAGGATTGTTTGTCATATTTCTGTAAAAGATGCCTTTGGAGTTTTGATAGGGATTACACTGAATATGTAGATTGCTTTGGGTAGTATGGGCATTTAACAATGTTAATTGTTAGAAACCATAAGCATGGGATAACTTTCCATTTATGACGTCTTCAATTTTGTTTACTCTCTTACATTATTCAACATAGAAGTCTTTCACCTCCTTGGTTAAATTCATTCCTAGTTATTTTATTATTTTTGATGTAATTGTAAATGGGATTATTTTCTTAACTTCCCTGATAGTTAGATATCAGTGTATAGAAACATAATATATTTTTATATATTAATTTTTATACTGCAACTTTATTTATTTATTTTGCTGTAATTTTTGGGATTTTTCTACATACAGTATTGTGTCCTCTACAAATAGTGACAGTTTTTCTTGCATTCCAATTTATATACCTTTTATTTCTTTTTCTTGCCAAATTGCTCTGGCTAGGACTTCCAATATATGCTAAATAAAAATGACAAGAGTGGATATCCTTGTCCGAGTCCTGATCTTAGAGGAAAAGTTTTCATTTGTTCACTATTGAATATGATGTTAGCTCTGTTCACAAATGGTCTTAGGGGAACCTGGGTGGCTCAGTGGGTTGTGTCCAACTTTGGCTCAGGTCATGATCATGCAGTTTGCGAGTTTGAGCCCCACACTGGACTCTGTGCTGACAGCTTGGAGCTTAGAGCTTGTTTCAGATTCTATGTCTCCTGTTCTGCCTCTTCCCTGTTCATGCTCTCTCAAAAATAAATAATTAAAAACAAAACAAAACAAAACCCAATGGTCTTTATCATGTTGAGGTACATCCCCTTACTACCTAAATCACTATCATAAAATCTTGAGATGTGCCAAGTTTTGTTTATTGTGGCTCATGTAGACAGCTCTGCTAAGGAAACAAGAACAGTTTCTCTGATGAGACTGTTTTGCCCCTCATAAAAAATAAAAGCAAGAAATTTCTGTAACTCTAAACAAATGAGATGATGAACACTAGTATGTCATATAGAGTTCAGGACATTGGTATTGGAGCGAAGGAGAATGTTCAATAACCTCAAAGTTCATTACAAGAAAAAATAAAATTTTTTCTCAGTATAAACAAAGGTTGTGTTCTTCAACTTCAACAGAAATTGCCACTGTCTAAACAAAATTGTAGATGCTCAAAAAATTTGGAGCAAACTAAGAAGCTAAGAGTTCCTTCAGTTTTTTCTCTTGTACTAAGTAAATTTTTAAAAAGGTATTTTTCAAGTAAACTTTAAAATGTATTTTCTTAAAAAAATAATTTAGTTCTTGATATAGATGAAAACTTGTTTCATTTAGCTAAACAAAAAAGAAAGCATCTGAAGTCCTTTAGACAATTTTGAGCAAATTAAAGACATCTTCTTTCCATATTAATTTTGCTTGACTACATCAAAGTGCCTAAACTCTGGGCCTCTAAGCTGCTCAAGTCCAAAGGACATCACAGTGAATGTGAATGGCATCCCTAACATTGTGTCGTAAACCAGTTACTAGCTGTGTGTGCCAGTCCTATATACATTTTGCATACATTTTGATTTTGGTAGCTCTCTGTGACAGTCACATACCTTTTGCATACATTTTGATTTTGGCTTTATGCCAAGTTTGGTAATAATAAGTAGGGACGTTGCTTAGCTTCAAAACATGAATAGATCATCACAGGTTATAGGAATTCTGGATTAATACTATCAATTTCTTGTGATTTTCAACCTATCAAATATCACTTGGATATTTGAATCTTTACTTCAACTCAGCATATACTGATGCACACTTCATTATTGTTTTGCTTAGTTTGTAAATGGCAGAAGATTAATCCCGAATGTTGGATTTTTCCCCCATGCCTTCCTTGGTCATTGTTCATATTAAGTAATCAATAAGTTTATGGACTCTATTTAGTTACAAATAACAACCATCCTTTACAAACCTTTAGAGTATATGAAATTTAAAGCCTGTTATTTTATGAAGTAAAAATGTTATATCAAGAGGAAATGTTCAGCTTTTTACTTATATATGCAAGGGACTACCACTTTGGTTGAGTCAGGGTACCTGTTCAGGGAACATGTGTGGTACTACACCACAATTGATGCATCTCAAGGCAAGAGACAGTATCAAAATCTTTCAAACAGATAACATTCAAAGCAACTAGAATGCACACATTGTGCAGAACTATGATTAAATCAGTGACCACCAATTTGTCAGAAACCTCCCACTGACTTTGAATAGAAGTTACCTGTTTCTAGAGACACGTGATTACACTACACAAAAATGAAACTGAATTTTTCCAAATAGTAAAGCATCAGCATCTAAACTTAGAGAACAGGAATCTGGTGTTGACAGTTTTGAGGCAACACAGATAGCAGTGTGCCGGTGGCATTCTTGGCTTTAACAAACCTTTGAGAGCACAGGACATGGTATTGGGTAGAAGCACATGGATATCAATAACTCTTGGGTTGAAAAATGTTTCAGAAGAGTTTGAAACTGAATGTAAAGTTTTAGAAAAGTCTTAAGTATATCTCAACGTTTCACTTTTTGTTCCTTTTATATGTATGTGTGAAAGGGCTAAATAATAAAAATCTATACTTACGTGCATTTAAAAAGGTTTTTCAATAAATAAATATAAAAACTCCAAGTAAAAAAGAAAGCAATGTATCACATTTTTCTTGCTAGTGTTTTCTCTTTAGTGGAACATAAAATAATAGTAATTTTTAGTAACTGATGGCACTTTACATTAGGTGAAATACAGAATTAAACATTTAACCAAGAACACATATAACATCTTGAAAGCTCTGCAAGTAAATCAGTGAATGCTAAAGAGTAGCTAGCATGTGTCTGTATTTCCTCCTTGGGAAGAGCCTTAAAAAAAATCAAAACCCCCAAACCCAAATAAAACACATAAATAGCCTAAGGGAGAGCTGCAGGCAAGCCACGTCTAGTTCACCAGTTATTTTCCTATTGACATATTAATATGTAAACAAAAGTAGCACAGACTAGTTATTTCAGTTTATTCATGTTAAAACACAAAACTAGCAAATCATTTTTCTAATTTTTATCAGATGTTGACTTAAAGACATTTCCCGTGTATCCTTATAGCAAAAACGCAGCATATAACTTGAGATTTCAATTTTTATTTTCCTGAAGCTGTTTATCATCAGTAAGTTTTCTCATTTTTTTACTTTTCTGCCTTCTTTCTGCAGAAAAAAAGGTAAGCGTTGACCAAAAAAAGTTAAGTCTTTTGGTCAATTTTTGCTTCTCAGTATCTTCACCAATATAAGGACAAAAAATAAGGTAAAAAAAAAGTAAAATCAGCCCACCTGGTGATTTAACAGTTCTATTAAAGGGATTAAAAAAGAGATTGCAAATAATGCCCAAAAGAACTTTTATGTTTATCAGTGATAAACCATTTTCCACACTCAGATATTTGAGTTTTGTGTATGTGCCTGCTTTTGTATGGATGGACCTTAAGGAAAATTTTTACGATTTGGAAACATATGTCCAAGTTTATAAGGTAAAATAACACATGAACACTTTTAGATTCACACTGGCAAGAGCAATAAATGAGATAGATTTTTATCATCAATTCCAGAGTGGTCTGTATCTAATTACTTATTAATTAAATAATCACAATATTTGAAGCATTTTTTCATCTGAATTTGTAAGCTATGAATTTTTCCATAAAACTATTTCAATTCTTACAGTGTTGTTCAAAGACTCTATTTTAAGTATGCCATTTTTATCAGTTCATTGGACTACTATGTTTTATTACTATACTACTACTATGCCAATTAAAACTCTTGTGTACTATATGAACACAATACTCCACAAATTCAACTTTATTAAAAGAAAATTAAAATAGTGATAAACAGCAAAAAAAAAAACCCCACATTTTTGGAACTTACAGCCTTGAAATATGCTTTCATCAAAAACGTTTTTGATTTTGTTATTCATATTATGCTACAGCAATTATGTTAATGTAACTTTCATTAATTCACTTCAATAAAACAAACAAAAGCCTATAGAAATCACTTCTATTTGCAATCTTGCTCTACCAAGAAAGGTAAGGTATATAATATTTAAGGTGCCTCTAACTCAAACTGTTTTTTACTTAAAGTAATTTCTAGGAAAATTTGTTCCCTATAAGTTATCATGTCTTCTACATCTTTGTAGACAAGCATTTCTTCAATAGACAATAGCTTATAATTATTCAGGCTGAATACCGATTTGTTCTGTATAGCACTTAACATTTTTAGGGATGTTGTAACTGAATCACTCAAAGAGGAACAAACTGGGAAAATACGAGCGTTCCACAAACTTAAACATGCCTTGTTTCCAGAGAACAGTTCGTCGGTAACTTTCAGATTCCAAATATTTAGGCATGACAGGAAACAGACTCCAAAAAATTGAAGTAACTTTATGTCTGACAATGTTTTAACATTTCTTTTCAAGTTGTCTTGCACTCCAAATGCCATAGTTGCATATTTCAAGTGTCCATTCATCTTCAAGCTTAAGGAACACACAAAAGAATCTGCAGGCAGGACGGCTGCTGTTATGATATAACAACCACTAATAATGCAGTTTTCCCCAACTGAAACATCAGGCCCCAGTCTGGAATACTCCACAACTGAGCCAGCTGCCACAGAACATCTTGAATCCAGTATACTTTGAATGATACAGGATGTGTTACCAGAGCATTTTGGTGTTGCAGAAAAGATGCTAAAAGCTATGGACTGTAAGCCAAGCTCTGACTTCAAACTGCTATCTGAAGTAAAATGAAACAAGTATTCTTCAGTTGTTCCAATGTGATAGAATTTGGATTTATTAAGAACAACAACATTTAATGAGGTTCCTTTAAGAAGATGAAATATCCTCTGCCTAATGTTTATCAATTCTGCCTCTTCTTTAGTGACATTTGATGTGTTTCTGGTGTACTCCACAGTTGCTCCAGGTCCCAAAGCCTGCAGAAAGTCTCCGTAGGCATCAATTTCACAGTTCAGGGTGCCTATTTCTTCATAAAACGTAAGTAATTTTTTTGCTGATTTATGATCCATGTAGAACAGGCTGTCCGTGTATACATACTCAGAGTCTAAATTAAGAGAGGTACTGTCACCCCCAGCCAGGTCCTGGTGAGAAAAATTTCCAGGTCTACATACAGCATTAAATTGATGCATCTGTTCTATGCTGGGCTTATGCAGGAAACGGTGGCAACACCTGTATTCAAGGTCTCTATATTCTAAATAATTAAAAGGTTCTAAGACAAATACTCCATGTGTGGTACCAACAGTCAAACTAGAAGGATGAGCTAAAGCAGTAAAGCCAGGTTTGTCAAATCTAATAAGCTCACATTCTTCAATACTATAAAGTTCAATATCATCTGCACAGGTAACCAGAATCCCAGGTTTCATATATGACGGGAAATCAATGTACATGGCTAGTTTTAATTCCAACATCTGAAAAATGGGGTTACCGAAAGGTAACGCAGTGAAAATTTTGCCCAGAGCACTTGCATTTGGAAGGCGTTGGCTGTAACCACCTATATAAAATTAAACAAAATAACTTTTAAAATGTTTATGAGAGTGTAAGATTTTAAAAACCTAGGGGCATCAGTTACAATTCAAAATATCTCTGAAGATATTTAATGTAGATCATGCATTACTGTAATTCAGAAAAGAATAGTAAATTCCAGGTTACAAATTCAAAGAACAATTCTCCTCTAGTGATTTGATATACAGTAATTTTAGATTAAGAAAGAATTCTATTATACTTTAGAGGCTGTGAATTATTTTGAATGAACTGCACCACTAGTAAACAGGACTATGGGCTAAAACATAGTCTTATATCCACATTTTAAACAGTAAATTTCACTGACGTTTAAACTCCCACATTAAGTATGCACTTCATACAGGGGGAAAAATGACACAAAAAAACTAATATACCAATCCAAAATATAATTATTAAACAGTAATTACCAGATGCAATGTCCTTCCTCAAATGATTACATACACTCAAAGGAAGTAAAGGTACGTTTACTTAAAAGAATTTTAAAATTTATACTTGTTTTTAATTTGAACAGGCTTTTTCCCTCTAAAATGAGTCTTATGACTTCTTAATTCCTTGAAAAGCATGTTCTCTTAAGTACATTAAATAGCTTACATCATTTTAATGTAACTGATTATAAAGAGAGGCAAAAAAGTAGACAAAATTGGGTTCAGACTCTGGTTCACCACTTTTTAATTGCTTATCGTTGGATTTACTCCAAATCAGCAAATGCAGAATAATACTTAATCATCTTTTACGTAGAGCACTTGGCACAGAGTAAGTTGTTCAACAAGTGGGAGCTAAATACTTTTCACTTTTTTCCTTTTCCAAAGACTAGCCAAAACTGAAGTTTAGAATTGTAAGAATTACCTCTTTCTAACTATATATTTATGAGTGTCTAACTTAATTTTTACTAAATTGGTAATCACACTGATTCTAGAATAAAGCTATAAATGTGAGTTCTTCTTTTTTAGAGTTAGTCTTAAAAAGCAGAACTTGGACGCTTTACTTGATATCATCTTTACAAAGAATCCTATTCTATATATATATACCATAAGAAATGAGAAATGCCTTCGAAGTCATATAGATGAGTAGTTCTAAAATATCTGTTTCTGGACTGGTGTCAGTCCATAATATAGTTTTCATCAGTCCCCAGTAAAGAAAAATGTAGGTTTTCATGTAACCAAAATTTTCATGCATTTGTTGATTTAAAAAAATTATTTTATTATGAGATTATTTCTATCCTATTTATGTTTTATATAATGTTCTCTTTTGTGACTTTTCCTCTTACATGCTTTTTTGTCATTTCTATATTTTGTTACCACCTTTTATTTTATTTTTAAATTATTTTAAGCATTATAGACTTTTCCCACCAATAATCAGACAAAAATGGATGACAGAAGATTTTGGTAAAAGTCTGGATATCACAGTGCTGAACCAGCCTTTCCCCTATAACAATATCCATTTTAAAGCATTATTGAGAAATATTTATATTTTGATGAGTTCTATCTCAGGAAAATAATTTTTTATATACACGCCAAAAACAATATCCATGAAAAGTTGATATTTGTGATATATAGTTTTAAAGACAAATTTGTCAAAAAACATTATGTTGCTTATAACTTTAAAATATCAAGAAAAGCATGAAATGTTTATTTTAAAAGCAGAATAACTTCAAAGACAAAAATTTAAAAAAAGTAAAGTATTTGCAAGGTAGAAAAATGTCCCTAAGATGTCAAAGGTAAAATGTAAATTAGCAAAAAGAAAATGTATAACTTTACCAGAATGAATTAATAGGATGGTAAAAGAATTCCATTTATCTCCATATAACTTTTCCAAACATCGAAGGGCACAAAGTGTGGATCCTCCATTTCCTTAAAAATAAAAGGAAAACCCACATCTTATTTCATAGAAACCTAACAAAAATATCTTATTATGGTAAAGTTAGGTGTTATAACTTTGAGGATATGGCTTTTAGCTATAATTAAAGTAGGCAGAGAGCAAAGGTAGAGGCAAAGAATCAAATTAAATACACATTTCACAGCATTTAAATTAAAAAAAAATTGGCAATGAAACCTAGAGATCAGCAGTTGGTAATAAATGAAGATGTTATAATCTTCTCTTGAAAATAGTAATAAAAAGAAAGAAGAAATGATAAATTAGGTAATCTGCAACACTAGAATAGTCTAAGTATACAGATTCATTTGGAGTTACAAACTGAAAAACCTACTAAAATAATCCCCCTCACATGACATAACCAAGAGTTAGATTTCCTTTCTAAATAGTGTCTTAGAGGGATGTCTGGGTGGCTCAGTTGGTTAAGCATCAGACTCTTGATCTTGGCTCAGGTCATGATGGCTCAGGACAGATCTCAAGGTTCTTGAGTTTGAGCCCCACCCAGGGGCTCTGCCCTGGTATCAGGGAGCCTGCTTGGGATTCTGTCTTTCCCTCTCTCTGCCCGTCCCCTCCTCAAGCTCACTCTTGGTCTCTCACTCAATCTAAATAAATAAATAAATAAACAAACAAACAAACAAGTAAATAAATAAACTTAAAAAAAAAGTTTTGTAGAACCCGGTGTCCTAAAAAACATCTTAAATATAATTACACTTACTAGTTAGCTTGCACAAGTTATCTAACATTCTGTACCTCAGATTCTCATCTATACAATGGGAATTATAAAAGTACTGACTACACCACTGTGAGGATTAAAACACTGGTTAATTAGAATAATGCCAATGTCAGATATAGATATCCCATTTGGTATCAGGGGCTTTAGCTTTAAGTACCACATGGAAAATGGCCTCCAGAAAAATAGCACATACTTTTTTGGCAATGGAAGGTCAAAAGGCAAAGCTGACTTAAACTGGATTTTTAAAGTAGTTATCTATGATACTCAGGCCATTAAACTATATATATAGTCCTGATTTGTAACCTTCATGTAAACAAACTATGGAGTTAGGACCTTAAGGACCCTTCTGATAAAGTCCAAAACAATATTCACCATCACCAAGTAAATTTTATTAAAACTAATAATATTTTTGTTAAATAACATTGTGCAAGTTTTTCATGGTAAGTCACAATGTGTAAACAGTTGCTATGCCTTTTTTTAAAAAAATAGTAAATTTACATTAAATTTTTAAAGTTTGGAAAGGCTATGAGTAGAAAGATACAGAGCTCATCAACTGTGAGCCATAGGAAAGCTTTTCTTCAGTAATCATTCTGACCTGAACCTATGATATAAATCTGATTATACACAGCATACCTATTTTGGCTCCAGCAGGGTCAACAAAAACATAATACTGAACTCCAAGAGGTAACTCCTTTTTTTTCAGCTTTTCTGAGAGCTGTTGCTTATAAGCAAGTTCCTGTTTTTCATCAGCTGCTGTTATTGCAACAATGTCCCAGAATTCTCCAGCTGCCACAGGTTTGCCTATGTGGAAAAAGGGGGGGGGGGGTTGGTATCAGAAATCTCTACCTATAACAAATTTACCTATTAGAAAGAAAAGCTAAAGATTATCTTCATAAATTTAACATCTTTTCAGAATTAGGGAATAATTAGTGGCTAGCTAGTATCGTTCAAACTAGTTCTACTGAGGATTGTTCACAAATTTTGCATTTTTTCCTTTTAGATTACTTGCTCCTTTCATGGTCTACAGTCCATTTATCTAAATATTCTGAAAGTTGTTATGTTTCTTAAGAAAAGTATTCTTGCCTTGCTAAAAATTACCTCAATTTTTTAAATAAGAGACAAAAATAATACATGGGGTCACCTAGGTGGCTCAGTTAAGTGTTGGGACTCTTAATCTTGGCTCAGGTCATGATCTCAAGGCTCATGGGATAGAGCCTCAGTATGCTGTCAATCCCTGTTTGGGATTCTCTCTCTCTCTCATAAATAAATAAAACTTAAAAAAATTAATCTCCAGCTGTGAAAAATCAATTTTCATATCTTAGGACCACTTAGTGTTTGTTGGCTAAGGAGGATTCAACCCAAGTATCCATTCCTACAATGTTACTGCTTATAAATTCAGGTACTTTATTTTTTATTACCTTAAGATGAGCCATGAAAGTTTACAAAGGCTTTGAAGTATGACCTAAAATTCTGCATAATGGAAAAGTTCCCAAGTCCCTGATGAACTCTTTAAAAAACAGACTAAACTGAAGCTCTCTATTGGTAAAAAAGATGAATAAAGACTTTTATTAGTTAATAAACAGTTGTCAGCCAGAATCTAATATTCCTAAACATATTACTATATTTTTAATGCAGAAACTTCATCAAAAATATAACTAATTTTATTAGATAGTTATATAAAGAATGACAAATAGGACAGTCTTTAAAAAAATACTTGATACAAATTTCCCCTTTTAAATTTTGACCCATAATTCCTCCATGTCTTGTTTTTTACTCAGTATGCATTCATAGTATGGAACAAACTGGTTAAGTATGTAAGGGGATTGTGGAAGGTTAAAATCATATTTGGTCAAATACTGTGCTTTAGATAGTTCAAATTTATTTAAAATAACTTTTGTCAATGAACTAAAGAGATGTGTAACTTGGTTTCATAGCCTCACTAATCCGAATAATTTTCTTTCTTTTCCTTCCTTCTCCTTTGTTTTGATATATACATGTTACTAGGAATAAAGTCAAAGAAATAAAGTAACAACATGACGAAAAGAAAGAACAGTGACAAAAGAATAAAAATCAAGCGAAGTATTAGCTATGCCCGGGCCTGTGTCCTAAACCGGATAATGAAAAGCAGACCGGAAATGATAGTCCTGCAAATTTCCCGGCACGTAAAGTACCCGCCCTGTCTACTGCCGGGGAAAACCGGGGTTCCCTGTTTGCTACCTCTCAGCTCTGAAAACCTCTGCAATTTTCGCTGGGTGGCTTCTCGCAGAGATACGCCTAGGAGTGGCTTTGCGGCAGCCATACCAACACCACCTTCCCCGAGACCAGCAAGAGCCTTCCAGGTATCCTCCGGCTGACGCAGCACGCATGCGCCTCAAACGTAACCTGTTCCTGGGTCCGGGTTGCCTCTGTCCCGCCCCTTACGTGCGTCACTCATGTAACCACGCCCCCGAAGCGGTGCCCCTTCCGTGAGAAAACCCTGGGGGCCTGAGTGAAGAATCTTGTCGTGTTTCCCCAGCAACGTCTCTGGAGCAGATGGCCACCTAGCGATTTGTCGGACTGTGCCGGGTCTGGGCAGCTTTTTCCCCTATCAAAAGGTTTTGCAGCCCAGTTGACCCGGTGAGTTATTCGGGTTGGGCGATAAAATTGCTAGATATGACCCGCTGAGAAGACGAAAGTACAACCTAGCTTCCAGCTTTCTCTCGAAAGGTGGTTCGTCCTTTCTAAATCACGATTTGTTTTGGCCAGGAGCAGTTCCCAAAGACCTCTTGATAGGTAATTCCTACCCCAGGGTCGTCATCTAACGCAATCTGCACCAAGTCCAGGTCCAGATGTACAGTCTGAACATTCAAGACCTGTATTCTCTAAGGAACCTTAGATTTTTGACTTATTTGCCCTTGTAGTTCTTAGTAAGTGAGCCTCTCCATCCCTCTCAGTTTTGAGTTCACTTCATAGGCTTTTGTACTTGTATAAAATTCAATCTGTAACAAGTCCTTAACATTTGTGGGTTTTAGCGAATTGATAAGTACTTTCAATAACATTCCTGGAAATAAGTCAGACTCCTTAGATGTATTTTGGTAGATATAAAGCACAAATTTAGAATGAGTTTACAGATTAACCAATTTATCCTTATGTACAACAAAATTAAGAAACAGACTAAAAGTCAAGATCTCACAATCAGTGATAGAGAAGATTTAAGCAGTATACTCCAATCCCCAAACCAGAAATCATCTACCGCACCATGCAGTTTGATTTATTTTAGAAACCTGTCTTTTTAAAGTCTTCATCATAGGCAGGCATTCAAGTCCCTATAAGTTCTTGCCGTGAACTTAACTTAGTTTTTATTTTCTTTTCCTAAATACTTGGCTCTGCATTTAATTCTGTACTTAAAGAACGTTTCAGCAAAAATGGAGATTACTCTTTCATAGTTTTACTGCTTAAAAATTTTGTGTTATTGTTAATAAAAACAAAACATTAAGAACATTTATAAGATATAGATGACTTGAGTGAGGTCAGAGTGAGCGATAAAGATCACAGAGGTGAAAAACGCCTAAAGAAGGGATTTTGTTTTATACTGAGTAAAACAAAGCCATTGCAGTTTTTATGTGACTTACCTTATGTCTAAAAAGATCACTCAGCAATATGAAAATACACAGTAGTGGAGGGTAGAGCAAGGATAGAGTTGGTGAAGGCTTGGCAATGATGGTAACAGTGTGGATACTGAGAAATTGATTAAATTCTGGACATGTTTTTGAAGGCACAATGAATACAATTTGCTAATGGTATGGCTGTGGAATGTTAGAGAATGAGAGGGGTCAAGACTGACTGCCTCCAGGATAGAATGGCTATCAGTTGAGATGGGAAAGACTATGGGAATGTTGGTGGAGTAGTGGGGAGAGTCCAGAGTTTGCTTTTGAACATGTAGAATATATAGATGCATGCATATGTAATGAAGTTTGTGTCTGTAGCTATTATCCATATAACTCAGAGTTCATGAGAAAGGTCTGGGCTAAGAGAGAGAATTTTTTGAGTCCTCAGGGTTAGAGACAGTGTGAGGCTATGTGCCTCCAATTCTGCAGTTCACAGACCTCTCCAGAGGGATAACTTTAAGGTTAGGGTTAGGATTAAGGGTTAGAATGAGTTAATTTTAAACTACTGAACTAGATGAGGTCCTAGGGGAAGAAAGGTTAATAAAGCTTATAAATTCAAGGATTGTGCATACTAACAAAGTAAACAATGAAAAAGTGACCAAATAAAATTTTGGATAGTGATCAGTGTGAGGGGCCTAGAACATGCTGATATAAAAGACTGTATTACATAGAGTATTAAATATGGCATTTCTTGGGACCTGGGAAGGATGGCCATAGAAATTGATATTATTTTTCCTGATATGATTACATTATTCATGTAAAGTGTTAGAAGTAAATATACCACATTATCAAATATGGTTTTTGTTCTTCCCTGTTTTCTATTTTTTTCTCAATAGTTCATTAATATTTTAAGTAAAAATGAAAAAATATTGAATACTATATGAGTGGTAGGGAGTGAGTTTCCTTGGAAGTTGATGGTGGGGGGTAAAAAAGTCTAGGGATTTAAATTTATTTTTAATATATCAAACAGTGTGACATGGTTGTTTAAATAGTCACAAGCTACAGTAACCAGAATAAAATATGCCAACACAGCTAAGTAGTAAACGCATTAATTTTCTATAAGTAAAACACATTTAGACATATTTAGTCATGGATTCCACATGTCAAAAGGGACATCAGACAAGCTAAACTATATAATAAGTTGAAAAATGGTATTCTGCAGAGGACTTTTTTTTCCCTTTGGGAGAAGTGTAGAGAGTATCTGAAGAAGTACCATAAAGAAGATTGAGATAGATTTTTAAAAGAATTTACTGAGACATAATTTATATGCCATTAACAACCTGTTGTAAGTGAACAATTTAATGATTTTTAGTAAGTTTCCTGAGTTATGCAATCATCACCCCAGTAAGATGCCTATGCTTGTTTAGAGCTTATGCCAATTAGGTTGTTCTTATTACTATGGGCATAACTATGATTGATGTGTGGAAGTTGTAGAGAAGAATATTAAATTTGTTTCCAAACATTTTTTTTTTCCTTCTTCACAAGAGGAAACAGAAGCAAAATGAAGAGGGTTCTGGGTTATGGACCATCATGCTTCCATTTCTTGTGTTTCATCTCTCTGCACAATCACTGTTCCTCTTTATATTTTAAATAAAAGTTCTTTATCAGATGTATCTTTTACAAATATTTTCTCCCAGCGTGAGGCTTGTTTTCTTATTTATTTGACATTAATATTTGCAAATTATGTCTTTAATTAAATTTTTTATTTTAAGAAAATAATTTTTTATTGTTTTTAATTTTAATTCCAGTTTAGTTAATGTACAGTGTTATATTGGTCTTAAGAGTACAATGTAGGGCCTCAACAATTCTATAAATTACGTAGTGCCCATTGTTCTGTGTGTACTCTTTAATCCCTATCATCTACTTCAGTCACCTTCCCACCTACTTCCCCTCCGGTAACCATCAGTTCTTTACCTCAGTCTGTTGTTTTTATCTCTGTAGGCCTTTAATTTTCATGAAGTATAGGTTATAAAATATTTCTTTCATGGATTATGATTTGGGTGTTGTATCTAAAAGGTCATTATTGTACCTAAGGTCATCTAGATTTTCTTCTAGGTTATCTTCTAGGAGGTTTACAGTTTTTGTTGTCATAGATCAATTTTAATTAATTTTTATGAATGTATAAAGTCTGTGTTTAGATTCTTTTTTTTTTTCTGAATGTGGATATCCAACTGTTTCAGCACCATTTGTTGAAGCTCCATTGTATTGTCTTTGCTTCTTTGTCAAAGATCAGTTCACTACTTCACATTTGTTTCCAGACTCTATCATATTCCATTGGTCTCCTTTCTTTTGTTTTGACAATGTACACTGTTTTTGACTACTATAGCTTTATAGTAAGTCTTGAAGTCTGGTAGCGTCATTCCTCCAACTTTGTTCTTCAATAGTGTGTTAGATATTGTAGGTTTTTGCCTCTTTGTGTAAACTTTATAATCAGTCTGTTGATATTGATAAAATAATTTGCTGAGATTTTTAATGGGATTGCATTGAATCTATAGATAAAATTGGGAAGAACTGACATCTCAATATTGAGTCTTCCTATTAAAGCTATTGATGCACATGAAACCTCTCTCCATTTATTTAGTTCTTTGATTTTGCTCATCAGCAGTTTTTTTTTTCCTCTTGAACACATTTTATTACATGTATACCTAAATATTTCATTTTGAGGGGTGCTAATGTAAATAGTATTGTGTTTTTAACTTGTGCATTGCTGTTATAAAGGAAAACGATTAGCTTTTGTGTATTAACTTGTTTCTGCAATCTTGTTATAATCACTTATTAGTTCCAGGGTTGTTTTTTTCTTTCTTTTCCTTTCTTTTCTTTTCTTTTTTTCATTTTTGTTGTCGATTCTTTTGGATTTTCTATATAAATGATCATGTCATCTGGTAAACAAACAGTTTTATTAGTCATTTCTAATCTATATATTTTTAATTTCATTTCCATCTCTTACTGAATTAGCTAAGACCTCCAGTATGATGTTAAAAAGCAGTAATGAGATGGGACATCATTGCTTGGACCTGATCTTATTGAGAAAGTTAATGTCTTATCATTGAGTATGATGTTAGCTACAGAATTTTTATAGATATTTTAATCAAGCTGAGGAAATTGTCCTCTATTCCTAGATCACTGAAAATTTTTCTCAAGAATAGAGTTGGATTTGAGCAAATGATTTTTCTGCATCTATTGAAATGGTCATGTGTTTTTTCTTTTCTTTTTTTTTTTTTAGCTTGTTAATGTGACGGATTACAATAATTGGTTTTTGAATGTTGAACTAGACTTGCATACCTGTTGATTTTTCCAAAGAACAGGCTTTGGTTTTACAGGTTTTCTCTCTTGATTTTCTGTTTTCAATTTCATTGATTTCTCCTCTAATTTTTATTATTTCTTTTCTTATGCTTACTTTGGGTTTAATTTGCTCTTTTTTTTTTTGAGTTTTCTAAGGTGAAGTTTATATTATTGCCTTTAGATATTTCTTCTTTTGTGACGTATGCATTCATTGCTATAAATTTCCCTTTAAGCACTTCTTTTGCAACATTCCACAAATTTTGATAAGTTGTAGTTTTATTTTCAATTTGTTTAAAATATTTTAAATTTTCTCTTGAAATCTTCTTTGGCTCAGGTGTTATTTAGAAATGTGTTGTGTAATCTCTACATATCTTGCTTTTTTCAGTTATCTTTCTGTGATTGATATGTAGTTTAATTCCATTGTGATCTGGGCAGACATTGTATGATTTCTATTCTGTAAGTTTCTTAAGTTATATTTGAGGCTCAGAATGTGGTCTATCTTGGTAAATGTTTATGTGAGCTTTTGATGAATATACATTCAGCTGTTGTTAGATGAAGTAGTCTGTAGTTGTCAATTATATCCAGTTGATTGATGGTGTTATTGTGTTTAACTATGTTCTTACTGATTTTCTGTCTGCTAGATCTGTCCATTTCTAGCAGATCTAGCAGACTTCTAGAGTTGAAGTTAACTGTGAGAGTGGATTCATCTGTTTCTTGAAGTTCTATCAGTTTTGCTTTGCTTTTGTAAGGTGTATAAACTTTATCAGTTGGTATGTCTTTTTGGAAAAATGACCTCATTATTATTATGTAATGTGTATCTTTATCCTGATAACTTTGCTTGCTTTCAAAGCTATTCTATTTGAAGTTAACATAGTTACTCCTACTGCTTTCTTTTGATTAGTGTCAGCATGATAGAACTTTATCACTTTATATGTCTTTACCTTTCAGCTGGGTTTCTTGTGGACAATATATAGTTAGGTCTTTTTTTTTTTAATTTCACCTGACATTCTCTTTTAATTGGTTCATTTGGACCTTTGACATTTATAATGATTATTGATATATTTGGATTAATATATGCAATATCCATTGCTATTTTCTATTTGTTGCCATTATTCTTTGTTTTTTATCTTTTGTATTTTACTTTTCATGCTGTTTTGGTTTTAAATGAACACTACATTTTATTTCACTTTCTTTCCTTTATAGCATATTGTTTATAGTTCTTATTTTTACCCTAAAGTTTGCAATAAACATTTATAACTAATTCAGTTCCATTTTCAAATAGCACTGTACCCCTTCCCACCTAGTGTTAAGTGCTCTTAATTTCACCTATATATAAGCATTCACATGTGTATAATATATGCATAATTAGATATATGGTGTATAATTAGATAATTGGTTATATTGTTTGCTACTAGTATTTTGAAAAATTTTTATCTCTTAGAGCAGTTAAGAATAAGAAAAATAAAAGGTTTTTATTTTATGTACACTTATTTCTTTCCCAGTGCTCTTCCTTGTTTTCTGTAGATCTGAGTTTCTGAACAGTATTTTATTCATTTTCTCTAACGAACTTCTTATAATATTTCTTGTAAGATTGGTCTACTGGCAACAAATCTCAATGTTTGTCTGCGAAAGACTTTTATTTCTCTTCATTTTGAAACATAATTTCATAGGGTACAGAATTCTGGGTCAGTAGGTTTTTCTTCCTCTGAATACTTTATTTATTTATTTATTTATTTGCCTTTGACAAATAAGTATAGTTTTATTATTTCCTTTCAAAAAACCCAAATGTGATATTAACAACAACAAAAAAGCAATAAAAGTTACTTTGATTAAAAGTCACAATTATCATGAATGATTGAGATTATTCTAATAGGGAGAGACTAATACCATTGTCTATAGGCTTTTGTGTTCCAAAGAGAAAGTAGTTTTGTCTTATAGTAGTGATTTTATATACACATATACACTGTATAAATATATAAAATAGACCTTTCTTCTTTCCTTCCTTTTGCTCCTTTTCAGAACC
>NC_043707.1:82019448-82023480 GCF_006229205.1 Suricata suricatta
AAATTTTAGAAACCAAATGTGTTTAATGGAGAGAAGATAAGATGTCTCGATTCCAAGTGCATCTTAGATTTGTTGTTACAAATAATTTTTTATGTCATTTGAAATGTGGAAATTACGACAAAAATATAATGTTTTAAGGAATCTGTGTTTTTTATATAAACCTACAAACCAACTAGATTCCATTTTCATTTGCCAGGAGATTAGTAATATTCTGACAGTTCTACTAGAACCCTCTCCTTAATTTTTAAAGTACATTTTGTCTGTGATATAAAATCATGGCTAGTCTTTATCAAAACAGTATTGACTCAATGAACTATTTGGCCAAAAAAAAGTATTTTTAAAATACAATTGCTGTGTTTCTGATGGGCTTAACTGTATTGTAGACATTTGAATTAAAAATAGTTTGCAACCACAATAGATATAAAATATTACTAGTTATATATCTTACAGTTAGATTTTTGAAGATAATCTTTTATTTCCTTCCTTTAAAAAATGTTTTTTAGTGTTTATTTATTTTTGAGAGAGAGACAGAGCATGATCGAATGAGGGTCACAGAAAGACACACACACACACACACACACACACACACACACACACACACACACACAGAGTTAGAAGCGAGCTCCAGGCTCCGAGCTGTCTGCCCAGAGCCTGACACAAAACTCAAACTCCCAAACTTACAAACTGTGAGATCATGACCCAAGCTGAAGTCAGACACTTAACTGAGCCACCCATGCACTACCACCCCTCTTTTTATGATTTTATTTTGTTTCCAGAGTTTGTGTGTGTGTGTGTGTGTGTGTGTGTGTGTGTGTGTGGTAATTCTGGAGTCTAGTGTACAGAATTCAACTTAGTTAATAATATTATAACACTTACCAAATAAGTTACTATAACAAACCTGATAGATCATCAGGTTATGACATTATGTTATATTACATTTTAATATACTTTTTATTTAAAATAATAATGTATTTGCATACCTAAAATTCCAGTAACTAAGTGTAATGACTACAGGTCACTGACACAGCAAAACATTGTATTTGAAAATTTCTTTAAAATATTTATTTAATATCCATTTGAAAAGGAAATAAACATACAGAATGAAGAATTTTTACTTTTCAATATTTAATTTAGGTGTTCATTAATTATAACTTTGTATAGTTACCCTGCAAGTATTTGCCACCAGTATTTTTAAATGGAAAATGTTGGGAATAAAAATGAGACTTACAATTGATGTATATTGTATTTTATAAAGACATGGTTTTTACAGTGTGATTAAAAATGTGTGATAATTTTAAAATTAGTATCTTTGTCCATACAACCTAGGTTTACTATCAATGATACTGATTTCTTTTTAACTACAGGACTTCTTTGAAATTGTAAGGAGAGTTCTGATGCTTTCTGTAATGTGTTGCTGTACTACTTAAATTGCCTTTTGAACATTATAGTATTATTTGAACTTGGTGATATACACATTTACATGTGTATTTTACAAAGCAGTTGTAAAATTATCAAAATTTTAAAAGGAACAAAAGCTCCTGGATTCGTCTTTGATTGTCATTTAAAATTGGCAGCACTTGGTACATAGACTTATAAGTAGGTATAGGAGTTTTCAGTTGCGGTGGTTTTCAGCTTCCTTTGGTAGGCAGTATAATTATCTGGGTCCATAGCTGCAGAGATAAGATTCAAGAGGTATACTAATCGGGCTTGGGAATTTGTGTTATTCTAGTTTTACTGATGTGTAAGAAATAATAAATAAAATTGTTGCATGAAAATCCTCACTTCTTCAAACTGGGCTATGTTACAGACTAATTAAATAGTTTGAATAACTGAAAAATACTTTATATTTTGAATGTAGAATGCTAGTTCTTTAAAAAAATGGAAAAATAATGTACTACATTTAATCCTATAACTTACTAACCATAGATTAATCTTTCCTTTGGAGAGCAATAACTTCATCTCATATAATAATGTTCTATTCTGAAATGTTTTTTAATATTATGGTTGCTTATATGTTGGCAAATAAGTACTACTAATGGAGATGAATATTGATGCAATAGAGGACACAATTATAAATGATCCTAGTGTATGAGAAAGACTGATTTTAAGATTATTTTAGAATTCATATTTCCAACTAAAAATCAGTTGAGAATGACTTAAAAGTTAAACTATATAAAACAAAGATCAGTTAATAGGATACAAAAATATATTTGCAGACACCTGGGATGAGATTCAATATTTAAGCATTTCATTAACTCTGAATGACCTGGCAGATAGGAAGAGATATACTTTGTAGTAATATTTCTTATTGTATGATGTGTTTGGAGACATTTTTTCTCCTCTCACTTAAGATCTGAAAAATAAGTGAAGAGTTGGTTGTATTCATTATAAAAGACCCTTCATATGATCCAGTTAAAGTTAACATTTTTAGAATTTATAGATTTTTTAAAGAATTTATATTTATAGAGACTTATAGGATAAAACAATGATAAAATGATCCTATCCCCAAATATTGGAGAATATAATAAAAGATTATACTTTTTTGCAAATGTACTTATTACAAATATATCTATTACTGGTTTATTTTTCTTCTGCTTACTTTAGATTTAATTTGTTCTTCTGATCTAGTTCCCAAGGTGAAAACTTAAATTATTGATTTTAGTTCTTCTTTTCTAATATGTGAATAAAATGCTATAAATTACTTTCTAAGCACTGTTTTCACTGCATCCCACAATTTTTAAAAATATTTTTAAAAATGTTTTCAATGTTTGTTTATTTTTGAGAGATAGAGAGAGACAGAGTATGAATAAGAGAGGGGCAGAGAGGGAGACACAGAATCCCAAGCAGGCTCAAGGCTCTGAGCAATCAGCACAGAGCCCGACATGGGGCTTGAACTCACTTACCCTAAGATCATGACCTGTGCCAAAGTCAGATGCTTAACTGACTCAGCCACCGAGGCACCCCCACAACTTTTTTTAATGTTAATTTATTAGGGCACCTAGGTGGTTCAGTTGGTTGAGTGTCCAACTTCAGCTCAGGTCATGATCTCATGGTTGGTGGGTTTGAGTTCTGCATCCGGCTCTGTGCTGACAGCTCAGAGCCTGGAGCCTGCTTGGAATTCTGTGTCTCCCCCCTCTCTGCCCCTTTCCTGCTTGTGCTCTGTCTCTCTCAAAAATAAACAGTAACAAAAAAAAAAGTTTATTTATTTTGAGAGAGACAGAGTGAGCACAAGTTGGGGAAGGGCAGAGAGAGAGGGAGAGAATCCCAAGCAGGCTCGGTGCTGCCAGTGCAGAACCTGACACGAGGGCTGGAAGCCATGGAACTGTGAGATCATGACCTGAGCTGAAATGGAGTCTGATGATTAACTGACTGAGCCACCCTGGTGCCCTGACTGCATCCCACAAATTTTGATAAGGTGTATTTTTATTTAACTCAAAATAGTTTTAAATTTCTCTTTGAGCCATATATTATTTAGAAATATGTTGTTTAATCTCCATGTATTTTGATGTTTTCCATCTTTTATTGATATCTAGTTTAATTCCACTGTGGTCTGAAACAGACATTGTATATGCATACTTTCTATTATATTAAATTTATGAAGATATGTTTTATGGCCCAGATTGTGGTCTCTCTTGGCAAATATTTCATGTGAACTTGTGAAGACTGTATAATCTTCTGCTGGTAGATAAAGTAGTAGATAGGTGTCAGTTATCCAGTTGATCAGTGGTGTTGTGGATTTCAACTATGTCCTTACTAATTTTCAGCCTGCTCAATCTGTCTGTTTCTGATATAGGGATATTGAGATTTCCAAATCTAATCGTCCATTCATCTGTGTCTCTTTTAAGTTCTTTCAGTTTGCCTCAGGGGTTTTAATGCTGAGTTTAGGCACATTGAAGATTGTTAGGTGTTCTTGTAGACTTTATCATTATGTAACACCTCCATTTTATCCCTGGTAATTTTCCTTGCTCTGAAATCTGCTTTCTTTGATTAGTGTTAGAATGGTATACATTTCTCCATAATATAATTTTTTTT
>NC_043707.1:82023580-82024583 GCF_006229205.1 Suricata suricatta
GCGAGAGCGAGCAAGCAGAGGAGGGGCAAAGAGAGAAAGAGAATCTCAGGCAGGCTCCATGCTGTCAGCAGAGAGCCTGACGTAAGATCATGACCTGAACTGAAATCAAGTCAGATGCCTAACTGACTTAGCTACCAGACACTCCTCAGTGAAAAATATATATAAATGAAAACAATAACTTGGTTTTTTATCAACAGCATTTCATGTTGCTAACTATTCTACAGTGTCAGTTTTAATGCTTTTATAGTGTTCCATTGATGGTATTAAATAGTTTATGTAGTTAATTACACTGTAAAAGACATTAAGGACTTTTTGCTGTTATTTTTGCTATTAAATTATTTATATTATACATTTTAATTGAGGTATAATTGACACGTAATACCACATTAGTTCCAGATATGCAACATAATGACTCAATATTTGTATATATTGTGAGATGATCACCACAGTAAGTGTAGTTAATATCCCTCACCATATGTAATTACAAAATTTTTTTTTCATATGTTGAGAACTTTTAAGATGTACTCTCTAGGGGAGGTTGGGTGGCTCAGTCGGTTAAGCCTCCAATTTCGGCTCAAATCAGATCTCATGTTCATGGGTTTGAGCCCTGCATCAGGCTCTGTGCTGACAGCTAGCTCAGAGTTTGGAGCCTGCTTCCGGTTCTGTGTCTCCTTCTCTCTCTGCCCCTCCCCCTCTCATGCCCTCTCTCTGTATCAAAAATAAATAAAAAAGCATTAATAAAATAATTAAGATGTACTCTCTAGGCAACTTTCAAATATGCAGTACAATATTATTAACCAAAGACATCATGCTGTGTATTACCTCCTCATGACCTATTTATTTTGTAACTAGAAATTTGTACCTTTTGACCCCTTGTCCTATTTTGCCAATTTCTACTCCTGCCTGTAAACCACTAATCTGTTTGTACCTATGAGCTTGATATTTTGTTTCTTTCTTCAAATTGCACAAATAAGTGAGATCATTCAGCATTTGTCTTTCTTTG
>NC_043707.1:82024683-82075553 GCF_006229205.1 Suricata suricatta
TGGGAGAAGGGGGGATGGGGGGGTGAGGAGGGGACACAGAATTGGAAGAAGTCTCTGGGCTCTGAACTGTAAGCACCTGATTCAGGACTAGAACTCACGAGCTGTGAGATCATGACCTGAGCTGAAGTTGGACGCTCAACCGACTGAGCCACCCAGGCACCCCTCACTGCCCATTTTTTAATTGGATTTTATTTTGCTGCTGAGTTGTGTGAGTTATTTATATATTTTGGGTATTATCCCCTTATTACATATATGATTTGCAAATATTGTCTTTCATTCAGTAGCTTGCCTTTTCGTTTTATTGATGGCTTTCTTTGCTGTGCAGAAGCTTCTTAGTTTGATATACTTTTACTTGATATATTTTTGCTTTTGTGTCCTTTGCTTTTGGTGTCCAATCCAAAAAATCATTACCAAGAATATTGTGAAGGAGTTTACTGCCTATGTTTTCTTTCAGAGTTTAAGGTTTCAAGTTCAAACCTGTGAGATAGTGGTCCAGTTTTATTCTTTTGCATGTTGCTGCCCAGTTTTCCCAACACTATTTATTGAAGATAAATTATATATTCTTGGCTCTTATGAGCCATCAATTGACCATCTATGCTTGGGTTTACTTCTTGTGTCTGTTTTGTCTCATAATCTATATTTTTATGCAAACGCCCCACTGTTTTGATTACTATAGGTATGTAATACAGTGTAAAATTAGGGAACATAATGCCTCCAGCTTTGTTGTTCTTTCTCAAGATTGGTTTGGCTATTTAGGTTTTTTTTTGGTGTGGTTTTATGCAAATATAGGATTATTTATTATATTTCTGTAAAAATGGCATTGAATTTAGGAAAAATATTGTACTGAATATATAGGTTTTGGAAGGTAGTATAGACATTTAATAATATTAATTCTTGTTCATGAGCATGGAATAGCTTTCCAATTATTTGTCTCTTCTTTAATTAATTAATTTCATTGTACAGGTGTTTTAGTTCCATGATTAAATTTAGGCGTAGGTATTTTATCCTTTTTGGTGCAATTGTAAATGGTAGGTTTTCCTAAATTCTCTTTCTAATAGTTCATTATTAGTGTGTAGGAACACAACAGATTTTTACATTAGCTTTATTTCTTGCAACTCTACTGTATTCCTTTATTCTAAGACTTGGTGAAGTCTCTAGGGTTTTTACTGTATAGTGTTAGGTGCAAATAGTGACAGTTTTACTTTTTCCTTTCCAATTTAGATGCTTTTTTTCTTTTTCTTGCCGAGTTTGTCTCTGAACTTCCAATACAGTGTTGAATAAAACTGGTGAGAATGGGCATCCTTGTCTTGTTCCTGAACTTAGAGGAAAAGCTTTAAGTTTTTACTGCTGTGTGTGATGTTAACTGTGGGTTTGTCATATATGGCCTCTATTATGTTATGTTCTATCTATACCATTTGTTGGAATACTCAGGTTAGCATAATGGGATGTTGAATTTTGTCAAGTGCTTTTTTTGCAGCTCTCAAGATGATCATGATTTTTATCCTTCATTTTATTAATGTGGTGTGTCATCACATGTACTCAATTGTGGATATTGATCCATCCTTTCTTCTCAGGCAAAAATCCACTTCATCATGGTGTATGATCCTCAACGCATTGTCAAATTTGGTTTGCAAATACCTTGTTGAGAATTTTTTACATTTGTATTCATCAGGGATACTGGCCTGTGATTTTTTTGTAGTGTCCTCTAGTTTTGGTATCAGCTTAATGCTGACCTCATAAAAGGAATTTGGAAATGTTCTCTCCTTTTTTTTAGAAGAGTCTAAGAAGGATTGGAATTGATTGAATGTTTGGTAGAATTCATCTCCATCACTTTACTTTTAATTTATATGTCTGTACATTTAAAGTACCATTCCTATAGACAGCGTATAGTTGACTTGGTTTTTTGATCCACTCTAACTTTGATCCTCTATGTCTTTGTGTTGGTGCTTTGACCATTGATGTTTAAATTGATTATTTTTATAGTTAGAGTAAGAGCCACTATATTTTGCTACTGTTCTGTATTCATTGCTCTTGTTTTTGTTTCAATTTAGCCTTCTACTCTTCTCTGCCTGTGGTTTAACTGTGCATTGTATGTGATTTCATTTTCTGTCTTAGTGTATTTATTTTCTTTTTTTTGTTAGCTGCCCTAGTTCTTGCAATAACTCAAGTCCACTCTCAAATGACATATACTGGTTTACGTGTAGTTTAAATATCTTTTAGTAACAAGGTATTTCTAATTCTTCCCTCTTGTTCCTTGTATCATTGCTGCCTTTCATTTTATTTATACATATCCATGCATGAATATACATATATACATAGATAATCTAATACAGATTGCCATTAGTATTTGACCAAACTGTTATCTGTTATAAAAACTTAAAATAGGACAAATAAAAGCTTTTATTTTATCTTCACTTGTTTCTTCCCCACTGTTTTTCCTTTTTTTATGACATCTGAGTTTCTGAACTATGTTATTTTCTTTCCAGCAAACTCCTTTTAACAATTCTTGCAAAGCAGATATATTGGCAACTGATTTCCTCAATTTTTGTTTGTCTGAGAGTCTGTATTTCTCATCGACTTTTAAAGGATAATTTCACAGGGCATAGATTTTTATATTAGTTAGTTATTTTCTCTTTACAGTAAATATTTCACCCTATCCCCTTCTTGCTTGCATGGTTTCTTGGGAGAAGTTGGATATAATTCTGAATTTTGCTGATCTATGGGTAAAGTGTCCTCCTCAACCCCAGTGTATCTTGTTGTTTGCCTTAATCCTGTTTGTTTTTTTCTGAGCTTATTGGACCAGTGGGTTGGTATCTGACATTAATTTTTAGAAATTCTCACATCTTTACTATTGCAAGTATTTCTTTTCCTATATCACTTTCTTCTCATTCTGGTATTTCCATTATGTATATTTTGTACTTTTTGCAGTTCTGGAATATTCTGTTCAGCTTTGTTCAGTGATTTTTTTTTCTCTTTGTTTTTTGGTTTTGGAAACTTCTATTGACTTGACGGAGATTCTTTCTTTAGGCATGTCCAACCAATTAAAGCGGCCATCAAGAATAATAATAATTTCTGTTACAGTGGTTTTGATCTTTAACATTTCCTTTTGATTCTTGTAAAATACTTTTATCTCTCTTTACACTGTCTTTTCTTGTTTGTTGTCTCTCTTTTTCCTTTATAGTGTTTAGCATATTAATCATATTTTTTTTTTTAGATTCTCAATCTGGTAATTCCAACATCCCTGCAGTATAGAATCTGGTTCTAATGCTTGCTTTATGTTGTCTTTTAGTATGCTTTGTAATTTTTTTATTGCAAACCAGACATCATTTTCTGGTAAAAAGAACTACAGTAAAATAACGTGTGGTGTGGTAGTAAGGTGTGAATAAGCATCAGTCTTTTAGTGAGGTTGTGCTCTCTAGGCTGTGAGTCTCACAAGGGCTCCTCAGCCTCCCTACACCTTAGGTGGGACAAGATGGCTAGAGTGGACTGGAATTGTGTACTTCTTTCTCCCAAACGGAAGGCTTGATGGAAATGTAGTTGGACATTTCCCTACTTCCAGATCAGTTAGGCTCTGGTAAAACCTCTGTTGTTTATTGTGTGTTAAGTATTTTCTCCTTAGGGTAGCCCTTGTTAAGAAGAACAGGGTGATCTGGTGTATTTCAAGATTATTACTTTCCTCTCTCCTCTCAGAGGCATGAGCAGATTTTTCTCCACTATTCAATCTGAGGACCTGGTAGAGCTCCTGGATATTAATCTCACAGAAGTATGGGGGGGAAGAGTTTCTAAATCTGAGTTGGCAACACTAAGCTCCTAGTAACTTTTCAGTCCTACCCTGGCACTAGTTCCTGCAGAGGTTTCTGCTGGTGAATTTCTGCTCCAGTAACTTCTGAATCTTAGTCTCTACCTGCCTATCTCTGAATTTTGATTCAGTAGTTTTTCATGTAACCTCACTTTTCTGACAAATCTATAAAGGGTTTTTGAATTTTCATTTTGTTCATCTTTGTATTTGTTAGGATGGTGTGACAACATCTAAGCTCCTTATATTCTGGACCAGAAACCAAAAGTGCCCTAATTTACTTTTTGAAGATTACATTCTATTTTGAGTTGTTAACTGAGCCAGACTTATTTTAGTAACACTTATTTATAGTGCTTATTACATGCCAGGCACAATTCTGAAACCTTTCTGCCAAGTCATTTTGTCTTCATAATAATTCTATCCATTAAGTACTATTGCAGGGCTCATTGTATAGATGAGGTAATTGAGGAACAGGGTTTAGATTGCCTGAGGTCACCAAGCTCAGAATAACTTCTATTTGTTTCTTCTTTCTCTAACTACTTCATAAGATAAAAAATAAGTTCAAAAATCAAAATAACTTTCTTTAATCAATAGAGTGTAGTGAGGTGAAGTTGTGCCAGTGGGGCCTTTAGAAGTTCTGGCAGATTCTGGTTTGATACTTTTTTGTTTTGCTATTCTACTGTGGGAACACATAAATAGACATGGAGAGAATGACACAGTGAAGGCTGATGTGGATGGAGAGAGGTCCTAGGACATTATGGTGGGAGAGACCCATACATCCCAGCATCCCAGCTGACCCTCCCTTCCAGTGTCCTTGCCAGTGTGTCAGACCTGCGTATTAGCTGTCTTGGAGGTGTCAGTGCAGATGAGCCCTACAAGACTGAATCTCTAGTTAATGTCACTTGGAAAAGAAGTGCCTACTTGAATCAAGTCAACCCACAAAACCCTTGGAGATAATTAATAGTAGTTGTTTTAAGCCAATAGATTTTGGGGTGTTTTATTATGCAGCATAAGTAAAAAATGTATTATTTTTTACAGGAATTTGGATATTGGTTGTGGAAATTCAAAGGGAAGGATTTCAAGGAATTAATAATAGATCTCACTCTATATGAGAGATACCTTGTCATTTGTACTTAGAAGTCTTTTTTTTCCAGGGTTGCCTGGTGGCTCAGTTGGTTAAGCTTCCAACTCTTTATTTCAGCTCAGGTTATGATCTCAGACCATGGGATCAAGTTCTGCACTGAGAACACAGCCTGCTTGGGATTCTCTCCCCTTCCTTCTCTGCTCCAGCCTGCTTGTGTGCATGTGCATGCTCTCTCTCTCTCTCTCTCAAAATAAAAAAACATAAAAAATACATCTTTTTCCAGGTTTATTGAGATATAACTGGCATATAATGTTGTATAAATTTAATGTGTTTGATATGATGATTTGATACACACATATTGCAAAATGATAATCACAATAAGCTTAGTTAACACATCTATCTATCTTATATAGTTACAATTTGTTTTGTGGTGAGAACATTTGGGATATACTCTCTTAGAAACTTTCAAGTATACAATATGATATTGTTAACTGTAGTTACCATATTGTATGTTATATTGCTAGAATTTGTTCATCTTAGATCTTCTCATGTATATGTTGGCCATTTATATGCCTTTTTGGGAAAAATGTTGATGTCCTCAGCCTATTTTAAAATTAGATGATGATGATGGTATTGCTAGCGATTTGTATGAGTTCCTTTTGTACTTTGATGTTTATCCCTTGTTAGATTATTGCGGATAATTTCTTCCATTCCATAGTTTGCATCTTCATTTTGTTTATTGTTTCTTTTCTGTGCTAAGGCTTTTCAGTGTGATGTAGTCCTATGTGTTGATTTTTGCTTTTATTGCCTGTGCTTTTGGTTTCATATCCAAAAATCATTGCTAAGACCAATGTCACAGATTTTTTCCTGTCTCTCCTTCCAGGAGTTTTATGGTTCTCAGTCTTACATATACGTTTTTTAAATTTAATTTTGACTTAATTTTGAGGTATTTTTCATAAGTGGTGTAAGAGGTCAGATTTTATTCTTTTTCAGTGAATAGCCAGTGTTCTCAACACCATTTATTGAAGTTACTGTTGCTTCCTCATTGAGTATTCTTTGTTACCTCGTCAAATATTAGTTGACATATATGGGTATGTTTATTTCTGGGCTCTTAATTGTTATAATTTGGTTTGTATGTCTGTTTTGTTTGTTTGTTTTGTTTTGTTTGTTTGTTTTCCGGTACCATACTGTTTTGATTACTGTGAATCTGTAATCTGTTTTTAAATCAGGAAGTATGAGGCCTCCAGCTTCATTTTCTTTCTCAAAATTGTTTTGCCTACTTGAGATTTAAAATTTTTAAAAAATTTATTTATTTTGAGAGACAGAGAGAGGAGAGGAGGGAGAGAGAGAGAGAGAGAGAGAGGGAGAGACAGAGAGAGAGAAGGAATCCCAAGCAGACTCCATACTGTCAGCACTAAGCCTGATGTGGAGCTCAGTTTCACAAACCATGAGATCATCAGCTGAGCTGAAGCCAAGACTTGGACGCTTAACTGACTGAGCCACCCAGTGCCCCTGCCTAGTTGAGATTCTTGAGTTCTTGTTATTCTTGTTCCATATGAATTTCAGCATTATTTTTCCTATTATTGTGGCGTGCTCTTTAAATTGTGTTAATTGCATTGAATCTATAGATGGCTTAGGATAGAATAGACATTTTAGGACTATTAACTGTTCCTAAGCACAAGATTTTTCCATTTGTTTGTATCTTTAATTTCTTTCATTAATATCATATAGATTTCAGTGTACAGATCTTTCACCTCCTTGATTATATTTATCCCTAAGTATTTTATTCTTTGTGATGCTGTTATAAGAGGATTGGTTTCTTTATTTCTTTTTCAGATGCCTCATTGTTAGTATATATAAAATGCAACTGACTTTTGCATGTTTATTTTGTGCCCCCATCTTTACTGAATTAATTTATGATTTCTAACAGTTTTCATGGAGTTTTGAGGATCTTCTATATCTGCAAACAGAAAATTTACTTCTTCCTTTCTGATTTGGATTCCTTTTGTTTCCTTTTTTCAGCTGAAAATCCTAGGTAGGATTTCTGGTCAATTTATTTAATTATACCTGATTCAGTTCTTGGTATCATGCTAAACTATGAAAAATATATAGCTAACCACAAAACAAATGCCCTGACCTCAGGGTGCAGGTAATATAATTGGAAAGACAACAAATTGTATAACAGAAAAATATATAATTTCTAAATTGGGGATGTAGGCATGGTACAGGAATATAATGACTAAAAGTTAGCTAGACAATGATTTGTTGAAATGGATAACACCAAGAGAGAGAAGTAAATATGACATCCTTAAATAGCAGAGTTTAGCATATTTTATTAACTAAGAAGCCATTGTTTTTAACTGATTAGAATTCTAATTATTGAATTAAATAAAAACTAATATTTCAACTTTCTATTTTATTTTACCACATGGTTAATTTTATTGTTTTCATGGGTTTGCATTTAATCATAAAATAATTAGACAATGTAGTTTTTTTTTTTAATTCTGAGGCCATGACATTTTAGAGTTCCCTAGTCACCTTACTCTTTATTACAGATGATTTTTATATGTCTGTTATTGGCATCTTTTTAATTAAATATAGGAAGTGCTTGTCCAAAATAAGTAAAAAGACATTCAATTAAGTACTGTCATCAAGATTATCTCAGATTTTGATTTGGGTGACCTAATAATTCTTTTCTGCCCCAAAGTACCTGTTTTATCTGCCAGAAGTTTTTCAGTGAAGCAATGATACCAGTCACATTAACTCCCTCACTGGGTGTTATTAAAAAAGTATTTTGAACATATTTAGGCGTTTTGAGGAAAGGAACCATGTTATCTTATGTATCAGTTAGCTTCACAAAACGGTATCAGTGAACTTCACAGAGTTAGTAACAATGTCAGTCAACTAATAGCTGAAGTTAGAATGCTTAACTAATTACAGAACTTTTCATTTAGTCAGATTATTTAGTATGTCTGAGATCAATAAAGGAAATAGAAAAAAAGTGTACCTTTGAATAATACTAGTGGTAGATTATTGACATCACATTTATGTGATATATGAATAACAATACAGAAAAGTTTAACATAAAAATCTTCCATTGCTTGTGCTAATTTTATAGACCTTAACTATACTTAGTTAATAACACTATTTAGAATCCCTAAAAATAAATGCTAGGCAGAGTCTATCTTCTACAAAGAAGTATATTAGAGATGGAATAATCAGTGTGAGAAATGGATGCTTGAAATAATAGTTTATCTATCTATGCATCTCTCTCAATATATCACACACACACACTCACACACCCCCCAATGCTGTGACAAAATATATAATGTCAACTCAACTTCAGCTTTATATGAAGAAATGGGATCTCTGCATTCCATGTTTTTTTTAAATTTTTTGATATTTTATTTATTTTTGATACAGAGAGAGACAGAGCATGAGAGGGGGAGGGGCAGAGAGAGAAGGAGACACAGAACCGGAAGCAGGATCCAGGCTCTGAGCTAGCTGTCAGCACAGAGCCCGACACGGGGCTTGAACCCACGAACGTGAGATCTGACCTGAGCCGAAGTCGGAGGCTTAACCCACTGAGCCACCCAGGCGCCCCTCTGCATTCCATGTTGATATGTTTTGTTCATCTTGAGATTTTGTCATAAGTTATGATCTAGAAAACTTTAAATTTAGTTAACACTAATTCATTAAGGTTGGATCATTAATTGTAACACATATATAACACTAATGCAAAGTGTTAATAGGGGGAACTCAAGGTACAGGGAGTTACGGGGGTGTATATGTGTACTATCAGTTTTTCTGTCAACCTAAAATAACCCCAAAGAATAAAGTCTATTAATAATTTTAAATCACTTGGCTACAAAAGTAGAAAGGAAGAAACATTCATTTAGTATATGACTCTCACTTTGCAGATTTCTTCTAGAGTTTTTATTGACTCAAAGATTGGATTCTATAAGTAAAATTTTTGAGCATTCCATTGTCTTAAAACATCCTGATTTATGCCCATTATATGATCTCTTATGCACCCTTGTTATGAACTGGAGTTTGCCTTTATTAGGCCAGAATGAAAAACATAGGTTTCTTGAAAGGAAAGCCTGAAGAAAGACTTGAGGTTTTTTCCTAAATAGGGAGTCCAAATGATGGAATACATTTTGTTATATTGCCTTTCATTTCAGGACCTAATAGAGCTTAGTAAGTTTATAAAGATTCATTTATATCTGTTTATTTTATATCAGGGTCTTTATATTTGGAAAAATGTTCTACTTGTAGTTTAGGCTAATCTTTCTCAAGGTGTCCATGATTTACCCAGGTACATCCTCAATTACAGATTTCTTGACCTTTATTTTAGCTCAGAGACTCTGATAACATTGATATGGGGCCTAGGAATTTGCTTTTTATTTTTAGTTCCTTAGATGGTACTTAGAATTTAATTATAGTTCTAAGCCTTGGTCAGCATATAAAAAGGAACTAATCTCTTGAAAGAGCACAAGGATTTATCTGGATTTTCACATTAATTTCATTTGGATTATGCTAACCTAGTTTACCTTCACCTGGTAGAAAGATTCTTCCAATAGGGAAGGTGGTTCCTCTTACTCAAGGCTCTCGGATAGGCCACTTGACTTCAGACAGTCTCTTCTAAACTATCACTGGGTGACTGTGTTTTGTAAAAGCTTAAATTACCCAGAGAAAGAGAAATTTCAAATGTATAAGAAATACTATATACCATTACTTTAAAACGCTTTGATCCAGAAATTTTATATAAACCTAGTCAAATTTTGAAACTAATAGAATTCCAGATTTGAATTGCCTAGTTGAATTGAACATAGAAGTAAGTAATGGGATTGTAAATTGTTTCTTTAAGAAATTTATAACAGTTGAAACCCTGTATCACACCTTAATTTCATTTGCCTACATTTTCAGCCTCTTCCACAAAGGTTATTGCTATCCTGAGTTGGAAGTTTATCATTCAGTTCATTTCTTTATTTATTGAATCTTTTGACCAACATTATTACACAAGGAATGCTAAGGTATAATTTTCTTTGTTTTAATTTTCTTACTTAGAAGTGATGTTTTATATCAGTTATTTCACTGAAAAGGAAGGTTTGTTTTCTTCTCACTGATTATTTGATTGGTGAGGGCATTGATAACATTTTTTATTTCTAGTCATATAAATTTTATACTTTTAATTACAAGGTTTTAAGGGAATTACTTTTTTTTTTTTACATTTTTTACATTTTTTTATTTTTGTGAGACAGGGAGAGACAGAGCACAAGTGGGGGAGGGGCAGGGAAAGAAGGAGACAAGGAATCCAAAGCAGGCTCAGGCTCAGAGCCATCAGCACAGAGCCTGACATGTGGCTTGAACTCACAAACTTAGATCATGACCTGAGCCAAAGTTGGATGCTTAACTGACTGAGCCACCCAGGTGCCCCAAGGATTAGTGGTTGAAAAAAATTTGTAGTATATGTGATACAAGATGTTACATTAGTTTCAGGTATACAACTTAGTGATTTGACATATTATATTATGTTCACCACATGTATGGCTACTATCTGTCCCTTACATTACTATTACTGTATTGCCTGTACTACTGTATACTGTAGTGACTGTATTCCTTATGTTGTACTGTTTATTCCTGTGACCTACTCATTCTATAACTGGAGGTCCCTTTCCCCTTCACCCATTTTGCCTAACCCCCTCTTGTCTGCCAACCATAAGTTTGTTCTCTGTATTTGTAGGTCTGATTCTGCTTTTTGCTTCTTTGTTGTTTTTGTTGTTTTAATGTTTTTGGATTCCACTTACAAGTTAGATTTTTTTCATTAATTTTAACTTTTCTATCCATTTTATTCTCACTATTAGCAAATATTTTTTTGTTTTCAAATTTATTTTTGGAAGTTGAAAAAAACTTTTCTAAGAAATTCCCCATTTTTCCTAGATGTTTCACGGAACAATCACAAAAGAGCTAATCAGTCATGAAGAATGGAGTCACTATAATAAAAACATGATTGAAGATCAGAAAGATTTTGTTTTTGTGAAGTATAGTGGCCTTCATTTAAAATCTATGGAAAATTTGCAATCCTGTATCTCTCTGAGAGTATGCATCCTCTCAAACAATTTTATCACAAATATTCATCCACTTCAAAGTTGTATAAAATTAGTCAAACTTGATCTCCATGGAAACCAGGTAAGCAACAGACATTTTAGATATTTGAATATAAATGAAATTGATATTTGAAAACACCTAAGTTATCTATCTATAGTATTTCTTCCAGTCTTTTATATAAATAAAAATTTAAAACTAAAAAATATATGAAAATACAAAATTTAAAGGGTATCTGGCTGACTCAGTCATAGAACATGTATCTCTTGATATTGGGGTCATGAGTTTGAGCTTTACATTGGGTGTAGAGATTACTTTTTAAAAAATTTAAATTTAAGCAAAATTTTGAGTTAGAAATATGTAAATACTATGTGATTTGGTATATTTTACTTCCTAAATTGATAGCCTGGATTAAAAATGCTTTGGACTTTTCAACTTTTTAGATGACATAATTAACATATAACATTAAGTTCAACATAATGATTTGAGATATATATATTGTTTAGGCTGCTTCCATGTCTTGACTATTGTAAATAACGCTGCAATGAATATTGAAGGTGTATATATCTTTTCGAGTTAGTGTTTTCCTAGTCTTCAGATACATATTGAGAAGTAGAATTGTTGGATCATTTGGTAGTTTTATTTTTAGTTTCTTGAGGAACCTCTGTACCATTTTCCACAGTGATTGTACCAATTTACATTCCCATTAACTGTGCATAAGGGTTTCCTTTTCTCTACATCCTTGCCAACACTTGTTATTTTTTGTCATTTGGATAAAAACCATTCTAACAGGTAAGAAGTTGTATCTCCTTGTGGTTTTGATTTGTATTTCTCTGATGATTAGAGATAATGAGCATCCCTTCATGTCCCATGTTGCCATCTAGCTGAGTGTCTTCTTAGAAAATATGTATTCAGATTCACTGCCCATTTTTTAATTGGATTTTATTTTGCTATAGAGTTATATGAGTTCTTTATATATTTTCAATATTATCTCCTTATTACACATATGATTTCTGAATACTTTCTTCCATTCAGTAGCTTGCCTTTTCATTTTAATGATGGTTTTCTTTGCTGTGCAGAAGCTTCTTAGTTTGATATACTTTTACTTAATATATTTTTGCTTTTGTGTCCTTTGCTTTTGGTGTCAAATCCAACAATTATCACCAAGACTATTGTGCAGAAGTTTACTGCCCATGTTTTGTTTTAGAATTTTTATAGTTCCAGGTCTTAGGTTTTAGCCCTCAATCCATTTTGAGCTAATTTATGTATATGGTGTAAGATAGTAGACCAGTTTTTCCTTCCTTCCTTCCTTCCTTCCTTCCTTCCTTCCTTCCTTCCTTCCTTCCTTTCTTCCTTCCTTCCTTCCTTCTTCTTTCTTTCTATGTTGCTGTCCAGTTTTCCCAACACCACTTATTGAAGAGACTTTGTGCTTGCTTCAGCAGCATATAATCTAAAATTAGAATGATATAGAGAAGATTAACAGGCCCTTTTACATGGCCTCATGAAGAGACTGCCCTTTCCTCATTGTATATTCTTGACTCCATCATAAATCAATTGACCATCTATGCATGGGTTTATTTCCGTTCTCTCTATTCTGTTACATTGATCTGTATGTTTTTATTTTGATACTACACTGTTTTGATCACCATAGGTTCATAATATAGTTTAAAATTGGAGCAGGATACATTCTGCTTTATTCTTCCAGGATTGCTTTGGCTATTAGGGGTCTTCTGTGTTTCCATATACATTTTGGGATTCTTTTTCTATTTCTGTGAAAAATGCCTTTGTAATTTAGAAGGGATTACTCTGAATATGTAGATTACATTGGACAATATTATTTTAACAACATTTATTCTCTCAGTCCATAAATAATGGAAATCTTTCCATTTGTTTTTCTCTTCTTCAATTTATTTCACCCATTTGTCATTGTTTTCAGTATCCAGATCTTTCACCCTCCTTGTTTAAATTCATTCGGGTATTTTATTCTTTTTTGATGCAGTTGTAAATGGGATTGTTTTCTTAATTTCTCTTTCTGATAGCTTAGTATACAGAAATGCAACAGATGTTTGTATATTGATTTCGTATCCTGTAACTTTACTGAATTCATTTATTAGTTGTGAAAGTGTTTTGGTGGAGGCTTAGAGTTATCTGTATATATGTTGTTTGCAAACGGTGACAGTTTTGTTTCTTCCTTTTTGGTTTGCATGCCATTTGTTTCTTTTTCTTGCTCAATTACTCTGGCTGGGACTTCCAATACTGTGTTAAATAAAAGTGACAAGAGTGGGCATTCTTGTCTTGTTTCTGATCTCAGAGGATATGAATTTTTACCATTCAATATGATATTGACTGTAGGCTTGTCATATATGGCTTTTATTATATTGAGAATTATTCAGTGTCTGCTTTGCTGAGAGTTTTTCTTATGAATGAATGTTGAATTTTGTCAAATGCCTTTTCTCTTTCTTTTGAGATTATCATATGATTTTTATCTTTCATTTTGTTAATGGGGTATATCACATTAATTCTTTTTGTCAGGAAAGTACTTTAAAATTTTTACTGAACAAAGTATATATGTCTTTTCATTTAATTATACTAATAATGATAACCTATTCCAGATGAACACTGTATGTATTGTGTTTTTACTCCAATCACCACTGGAAAACAAAAGATTCTTTTTTGGCTTATTAATGAGAAATTTGCCATTTTGAAAAATACTGAGTTTTAGAAGATGTTTAATGTTTTTCCATTTTACATGCAATTTATAGAAAATTAACATTTATATTTAAAAATATTTTTATTAATAATATTTCAGATAAAGAGTATACCAGATACTAAATTTTGGAGTGGACTGAAGACTCTAAAACTCCTTTATCTTCATGACAATGGATTTGCAAAGTTAAAGAATATATGTATGCTATCTGCCTGTCCAAGTCTCATTGCCCTCACTATGTTCGACTGTCCAGTGAGCCTTAAAAAAGGATATAGACATGTTCTTGTCAACAGTATATGGCCTCTCAAAGCATTGGATCATCATGTGATTTCTGATGAAGAAATAATTCAGAACTGGCATCTTCCTGAAAGATTCAGAACATATAACCACCGACTTTTCTTTAATTTCTCCCCTGCTTTGAAAAAGGTAATGGAAGGGCTCCTGGGTGGCACAATCATTTAAGCATCTAATTTCAGCTCAGGTCATGATCTCATGGTTCATGAGTTCAAGCCCCGCTTTAGGCTCTTTGCTGACAGTTCAGATCCTGGAGCCTGCTTCATGCTCTGTGTCTCCATTTCTCTCTGCCCCATCCCTGCTCATACTCTGTCTCTGTCTCTCTTTCTCAGAAATAAATCAAAAGACTTAAAAAATATTTACAAAAAAAGATAACTATTTATTGGAGTTTCATTTTGGATAAATGTATAGAAGTCAAATTTTTGTTCTAGGTTCTATACCTAAAGTATGTAAACTAATATATACTGTATCATTTATCTAAAATTTCATAAACTAGTGAGTACATTAGTAATGTCTTATATCTGAGAATTTGTAGAAGCTTGTATGCCTATTGCATAAAAATTGCTGAGCATAAAAATGTCAAATTAGAGAGAAGTATTTTGGTTTCTATTATGTTTTAATAGCTTTAAGGACATATAGCTTACATACTATAAAATTCACCCATTTTATATGTTTGATTTAATTAGTTTGGTAAATTAATAGTGCTGTATAACCATCTCCACAATCCAGTGTTAGAAATTTCCACCACTCCAAGTTTCCCTCTTTCTCTTGAAGAGGGAAATCTCAACTTTCTCTTGAAGTCTTAGGCACTGTTGATCTGTTTTTTGTTTCTTTAAATTTGCTTTTCTAAACATTTTATGTGAATCAAATTATACAATACGTAGTCATATGCAACTCCTTTCGTTCACTTAGTGTGATGTGGCTGAGGCTCATTTATGATGTAGCAAATATCAATAATTTGTTCCTTTTTCTTGCTGAGTAATTTCCCATTATATGAATATGCTACATTTTTTTTGTTCTTTCCCCAGTGGATAGACAGTTAGATTATTTTCAGTTTTTGTTATTATGAATGATGCTGCTATGAACACCTACTTACGTGTCTTTGTGCAGACATGTGTTTTCATTTTTCTTGGGGAGATTCTTAGCAATGTAATTAGTGGTAGGTATGGTAAGTTTATGCTTAATTTTGTAAGAAACTAGGTTGCTTTCTAAAAAGTAGAAACCACACATGTGTAGGGTTCTAGTTTCTTTATGTGCTTGCAAACAGTGTTATTTTGTTTGTTTTATGCTATAGACGTTCTAATAGATATAAAATGGTATTTTATTTTGGTTTTAATTATTTTCTCTTATGAGTAATGATGATAAGCATTTTTATCTGCTTATTAACTATGCATATATCTTCTTTCATCGAATTTCTATAAAAATATTTTTGCTCATTTTGAAAGTGAGTTGTTTATCTCATTATTACGTTGTAAGAGCAGATATATAGACATACGTCCTCTATCTGATATATGTATTGTAAAGATTTTTCTCTAGCCAACTTCCCATTTTGTTAATGGTCTCTTTTTGAGCAGAAAAATTTTGAGTTTTAAGCTATCCACGTTATGAATTTTTTCTTTTGAGGATCATGCTTTTGATGTTATGTCTAAGAAGTCTGCCTAAGGACACTATATTTTTCTGTTTTCTCCTAGACGTGTAATAATTTTAGCTCTGAAATTTAGACCTATGTTTCATTTTCAGTGTATATTTTTATGCATGATATGAAGTGAGAGTCCAGTTGCATTTTTTTTTGCATGTAGATATGTAATTATACCAACCCCATTTGTTGGAAAGGTTTTTCTTTCCCTGGTGAATTGTCATGATATCTTTCTCAGAAATCAGTTGATCATAAAAAAGTAACGGTTAATTTCTGGACTCTCAATTATTATATTCCAGTGGTCTGTATTTCTGTCCTTAGGCCAGTGTCACACAGTCTTGATTATTGTAGCTTTGTAGTTAAGTTCTATTTCAGTATCACTTTGGCTATTCAGGGTTCTTTTCATTTACAGATGAATTTTAGGATCAGCTTGTCAATTACTTCTGGGATAATGATAAGAATTTCATTGAATTTATAAATCAATTTGTGGAGATTGCCATCTTTACAATAGTGAGTTTTCTCATTCTTGAATGTGAACTATCTCTCAATTTATTTAGATCTTTAATTCTCTAAGTATTGTTTTAAAGTTTTCAGTGCGAATGATTTGCACATCAAAAAAACTTAAAGAAAAGTGTTAAAAGGGGAGAGCTGTAAAGGAAAGTAAGGCTTCTATACCTCACTTGAACAGGTAAATTGGTGACATCATTTGGCTGTTATTGCATGTGTGTATGTATGTGTGTATATAAGAACGCTTTAAAAAATAATGCACAGGAGTTCCTGGGTGACTCAGTTGGCTGAGCATCCCATTTGGCTCTTGATTTTGGCTCAAGTGTTCCCTCCCCACCCCTGACACCGCTACCCACCCCCTCTGGCTCCACTCTGGATGTGGAGCCTGCTTAAGGTTTTGTCTCTCTTTCTACCACTTTCTGTGGCTCATACACTCTCTCTTTTAAAAAAATGCCCCCCAAAACACTATAGATAAATACAAAGAAGTTCTCAAATTCTTTGGTAGGAAAGTAAGAATTAAAAAAGAACAGATAAAAAGCAGAGAAAACCAATAGAAAACACAAAATGATATAAAATGCCAGACTTAAGTCCTATTTTATCAGTAATTATATTAAAATTTATATTGAACTAAAATAGCCTAAACGCATCTACTACAAGATAGATATTGGCAAAGTTGATTCAAAAATATGACCCAACTATATGGTGTTTAAAAGAAATTTCAAATATAATGATATAGGCACATTGAAAATAAAAGAATGGAGAAAGATTTATTGTACCAAAACAGATCAAAGTAAAATAGGACTGACTGGCTATCTTAATATATCAATTAATCTTAAGCAAAGACTGATATCATAGTCAAGGACATTATATAATGATAAAAGATGCAAACCAGCAAGAAGACATAGTAATCTTAAATATGAATGCACCAAAAACAGAAATATGTGAAGCAAAAATTGATAATGCTGAAATGAGAAATAGATAAATACATGATTATATTTAGAGACATCAAAATTCCTCTCTAAACAATTAGAGCAACTAGATATTGAAAAAAACTCCACAACCCCATCAACTAACAAAATCTAACTGATGTTTATAGAACACTCCACACAGCAACAGCAGGACAGACATTCTTTTCATGTGTCCAATCATGTAGATCATTTCCTGTTTTATAGAACAAACCCCAACAAATTTTAAAGAATTTAAATCATGCAGGGTATGCTCTCTGACTACAGAAGGATAAGAGGAAAATTCTCAAACATTTGGAAACTAAGCAATACAGTTCTAATAAATCCAGGTCAGAATAGAGTCTCAAAAGAAAAAAAAAAAGTTAAAAGTACAAACTACCAAAACTTATGAGACACAACTTAAAGCAATGCTGAGAGGTAAATTTTAGTCTAAATATGTATATGGGACAAAAGGAAAATTCAGATAAATAGTCTAAGATTCCCCCCTCAAGAAGCTGAAAAAACAAGAGCAAAATAAATCCAAAGTAAGCAGAAAGAAGGAAGTGATATAGAGAGAAGTGGATGTCAGTGAAATAAAAAAACAAACCAAAAAATATATATAAATAAAATAAAAGAGGGAGAGAATTAGTAAAACAAAGGTCTGATCTTTGAAATATCAATAAAATCGACAAACCTCTAGCAAGACTGACACGAAGGGAAGAGAGAAGACACAAATTACCAATGTCAGAACAAGATAAGGGACATTACTATAGACCTTATAGTCATCAAAAGAAGAATAGTACTAGAAAAAAGCTATACACACAAACTTGACAGTTTAGATGAATAAACCATTTTATGCCAAAAAACCCCCCAAAACCAAAAACCAAAACTCATCCATTATGAAATATATCAATTTGAATAGTCCTCATGAAGGAAATTGAGTTCATAACATTAAAACTTGGGGCTCCTGGGTGGCTCAGTCAGTTAAGTATCTGACTTCAGCTCAGGTCATGATCTCACAGTTCATGGATTCAAGCCCTGTGTTGGGCTCTGTGCTGACAGCTCAGAGCCTGGAGTCTGCTTAGGATTCTTTATCTCCCTCTCTCTCTGCCCCTCCCCTACTCATGCTCTGCCTGTCTCTCAAAACATTTTTTAAAAAAGTTAAAAAATTAAAAAAAGGGAAAAGAAAAAAGTATCTTCAATCCAAGATACTTTCACTGTAGAATTCTCCCATTTAAAATTTTATTATGTTTTTCTAGAAAATAGAAAGGAGCATGTCCCCATTTATTTTATAAAGTTAATAGTACCTTGATACCAAAACCAAAGACAGCACCAAAAAAGAAAACTGCAGAGCAGTCAGTATTCCTCATGAAAAGAAGCATAAAAATCTTTAACAAAATGTTAGCAAATAGAATTCAGGAATGTATGAAAATAACTATATTCTATGAACAAATGGTGCTTATTCCAGGGATGGAAGGCTTCTTCAATATTTGAAAATCAATTAATGCAATTGATGATATCAAAAGGCTAAAGAAAAAATATATATCATATATCAATGGAGAAAAAATATTTGGCCAGGTTCAACATCCAATCATGATTTTTAAGAAACTTAGAAAAATAGCTATGGAAAGGAACTTTCTCTTGTTTATAAAGAATATGAAATAAAACCTAACATCTAACATTATGCTTGTTGGTAAAAGACTGAATATTTTCTTCCTAAGAGTGGGAATGAAGCAAGGATTCCCACCATCACTTTTCATGTCAACATAGTGCTGGAAAGTCTAACTAGTGCAATAAGGTGAGAGAAAGAAATAAAAGACCTACAGGTGAAGAAAGAAGAAATAAAACTATCTATTTGCAGATGAAATGATCACCTATGTAGGTAATCCACCAAAAAAATCTCTTAGAAGTAAAATGTAAGTTTAGTAAGGCCAAAGGATGCCAGGTAAACATACAAAATCAATCACATTTCTATATACTATCAATAAACCCAGGGACACCAGTATTTAAAAATATACTACCATTTATATTCACTCAAATAAATGAAATACTTAAGTATGTCTAACAATACTTTCACAGAACTTGTATGCTGAATACTGTTAAAACTGATGAAAAACTAAATCTGAATAAATGGAATGATATTGGATATTCATGAATACAAAGATATAGGATATTCAGCATAATAACATTTCAATTCTATCCGAATTGATTTATATAGGGTGAATGCAATTCCTATTAAAATCTTGCAAAATTTTCTGTAGGTGTAAACAAGAGCGTTCTAAGCTTCTTATGTAAAGGTAAATAACCTAGAATGACTAAAACAACTTTGAAAAAAAGTAAAATGATTAGAATCAGTTTACCTGATTTTGATATTTATATAGCTACAGTAATTAAGATTGTGTGGCATTGGTAAGGCATAGATCAATGGAATATATCAGAAAACCTAAAAATAGGTTTATACAATATGTTCAACCAAATTTTGACAAAGGTATAAATAATTTATTTGATGGACAAGTATAACCTTTCCATAAATGTTGCTGGACTAATTGGGTGTCCAGACACACACACACACACACACACACACACACACACACACACACAAACACACACAAACACACACACACGAGCCTCAAACTAAAGTTTCACACTTCATACAAAAATTAGCTCAAAATGTATTGGGGAGTTAAATGTACAAAAGAAACCTATACAAATTTTAGAAGAAGAAATTTAAGGAAATTTGGGGGATCTATGAGTAGGAAAAGCATTTTTGGACCTGACACAAAAAGCATAATCTTTAAAAGAAATAAAAAATGATAAAATTAAACATTTTAATTTTTCTATAAAAAAGTGTGTTCAATGAATGAAAAGGTAAGTTAGAGTCGGGGAAGTATTTAGAAATGAATATTTTAAAACTGATAGTAGTTAATTTGGTAAAACTTAGTAGGTTTTTTTTCTGTTTACTTTTCTGAAATTTCTATACTATTATGATTCAAAATTTTATTTAAAATTATTTAATTATGTTTGACTCAGGTGAATTTTTTAAACTTAAAAATAGAATGTAGATTGTTTCCAAAATGTTTACCAAGCAATCCTAAGAAGTATTGACTGAAAATAATAAAAATCTAAGTGTGAAGAATTTCACATAGATTTCCATTTTCATGTGATTCTTAAGGTGAGTACATCATGGGTGTGATACGATGAAGGAGCATAAGGAAAGTTGACGCCCACGAACCACCCCATGTGGGACAGGTGTGGTAGCATCCCCCTGCATCCTGGCTGCCCAAGAACAAAGGAAAGAGGAAAACCAATGGTTAACCTGATAGAGTCTCAGTCAGTTCACAAGTATCTCAATACCCTAATCTCCAGGAACTCCCTACTATCTTAATGTCAATGTTTTGCTAGAGGGAAAAATAGCCTTAGCTTGACAATAGCCAGGCCTGCAGTAATCTCTAAATCCTCTTTAGCATATGGAGATCCCTTAAAGAAACTTTCTCTGGACTTCACCTTCCCCGCTCCACAGTATATAAGCAGCTACTCTTCAGAACCCCAGTGCAGCTCTTTCTGCCCAAAGGTCCTGTCCCCATGCTTTAAAAAAGTCACCTTTTTGAATCAAAGACATCGGTCTTCAAGAATTCTTTCCTGGTCTTTGGCTCTGAACCCCACTATCACTCTAAAACCTCATCATGATATGCTTTCTTATGGAATAAAAAAAAAAATTGTGTGGGTTTGTTCTATTTACAGTGAATACTTTTGGGATTCGTATGATTTACAGTTTCCAAATATTTGGGGGGAAATTACGTGCCAAATTAGGAAATTCTGGTGGGAAAAATCACAAATGGAATAGAAAAAGATAGACCTTGGGGACCAGATACATATAGAAGAAACAAAAATATGGGAATAGGGTAAAAAATACACATTTAGATAAGCATGAATGTATTTAGAATATCAAAATAATGGATAATCTTTTTTGTATAATTATAAATGAATAGAATATAATTTTAGAATTTAAACTACACTTCCTGTTAGAACACAGAGTACTCTCTTCCCTGTGAGTCATATAAAAGTCCTTACTCTTCTTTTGAAATGCTTCACTATGGTTTATACCAGGGTTAGCAACATTTTCTTTCATCCCAAGTTTGCAATAGCAAGCTGCGGAGTATTGATATTTCACTATTGTACCATCTGTTTTCTTGATTGTTGATTTTTTTTTTTTTGGTTAGGCATATGTTGTTCTTTGCCAAACTTTTACTGTAATACTTTAATTCTAGTGCTCATTGTCTTTCACAGTTAATTTATTGATTTCATAATTTTGCATTGTATTAGTTTGGATAAATTGCTTAGTAAATTCATTTAGACTAATTTTTTTTGTGTGTGTATCAAGTAAGGTGTATAGAAATTCTTTGTGAACTCTGAAACACTCTATCACTTTAAGTATGGCTATAAAACTCGTGGCAGTTACCATTGTTTGGATGCTTGAAATGTTTGAGCCTTTATTCTATGTGCTCTACAAATATTCCTTCACAACAACCCAATGAGGTGGTACCATCGTTATCTCTATTCTAAAGAGGATGGAGAAGAGATAGGTTACTTGCCCTAGTAAGAGGTAGTAGTGGAATTTAAACCCAAGCAGTTTTTCTCCAGAGTCATCACTCCTTTACTGGAGGAGATGCATTACACTCCCTTAGAAACAGGGAATGCCCATTTGTCCTCAGATATCCAGTGGTTTATGGCATTTGTACAAGTTTGCCGTGATATCTTCATTGGCATTTTATAAGATAATTGTTTTAGGGCATCAGAAAGCTTATTGTCTAGAGGCTACTTGTTCTCTGGCAAGGATACTAATCCTGCTCACAGCTGATGATCATTCTATTTGTCTCTTTAAAAAGAACGAATTATTAATGCTTTGGCAGAAAGCTGAACTCTACTGTAAACTGTAGTGTGAGCTTAATGGTTCTCTGCTGGTGACAACTCTAGCAACTGACCAGGACCACTTTTAAGCCTCGTCATCTAAATTTCCTTCTTACTTATGAACTCCACCTCCATGGCAGTGTTCAGTTACAAATTTTATTTGTAATAAAATTAATTAACAAGAGAAAAACAAACATAGATTTATTAAGATATATATCTCTCATTTATATATAGGAGATAGCCAGGGACAAATGTGTAACTCCCTGAGATAGCTTAGAATTCATGCTTAAGTACCACCTTAATAGGAAAAGGGGAAGGAAGATGTAGAACTCTTGAGAGAGAGTAAATGATTTTTAGGTAAGGTAAATGGGTCCTTAGAATAGGTGTGAGTTTATGACACAGTTCTTCTGGGTGTGGTATGCTCTCCTATTCTTTTACTCCTAATCTACTCTCTTGTGATAAGAGTTTGTCTCTCCTTTTGATGAAACTCCTGGGGAGTGGATTTAGAGCAATTGAATGCCTTTTGAAGGATCTGCCTTTAAGGAGATAAGGGAAATTTGAGCAAAGCCTCTCCCTGCATTTGCCTACTGCTCAAAATAACCAGTGTACCACAGGGGCACAGTTTGGGGAGATGTGTCTTGAACTCTTACAGTGATATTTTGGGGTGGCATATTTTGGTACCCTAAAGACACACACATGCACACACAGGCACACTCATACATATACCATGAGCCCAAATGCAATGAATTAAAAAGAAAAAAACAGATTAGAGGAAATCACATGTAGTCTAGAAGCCAGTAAAGGATAACATTTAAATAAAAGGTTGCTTCATGAAAGTGCTTATAATCATAGTGAAGATTGTTTTGCAAGTATAATGAAGATGGGACTGAGGCCAAGTCAGAGGTAGAAACTAGCTCAACTTGGCTTTCTACCATTCTTTTTGATACATACAAGAAAACTAAAGTAGGGGAGATTTGTAAATCCTTGTATTTGTCAAGGATAATAATGGAACAGTGGAGGATAGGATTCACTGTTAACAAGTCACAGAATAAATTTCATGGAGAGGCTTGTTAAAAAACAAAATTCAACCGTGTGTATTTGAAGATCTAATGGGCTTATTAAGTGATTCATGAATCAGGCAGCATCCCCTTTAGCACGTACTGGGGAGCCCCAAGGAGGAGTTGTACAAAATGAAAGGTCTTTATAGGAAGGAGTGTGGGGCAAAGAAGTTATTAGCAAAAAGAAAGCATTGTTTCAGGTAAGATCACCTTTCCATAGGTAGAAGAGCAGGCAAGGGGTCTCATTAGGTAGATTTACCACATCTTCCTTTGAGATATGGAGAGGGCCCATATGACAGATTACCTCATTGGTGCTAACTAGAACATTCCTGACTACTTAAGTCTACATTTCTGGGGGAGGGTGAAACTATAATTAGGTTAGGTATTAAGTCCAAGTTTGGTGACTTGGCTTGGCACAAGTGACTCTATCTGGAGCCTGTGGTTTTCTTTTTAACAGACCCTAGTACAGGCAGGGTTACAGTAAATAGTACACTGATATTAGGCAGGACTCCTTTGTGATTGGGCAGTCAGGAGCATCAGAAAGTAGCTTAGTCTCAGCCCCACAACTTAACTGGAGTAGTTGAAAAGCTAATAGAAAAAATAGGATAAAGATGGCCTTTGATAAAATGACTTTAACAAATTGGTAATATATACATGAAAATGATGATAAAAACTTATAAAACGTGGTGGACTCCAGGATATCTACTCTGCAGAAGTGAGAATTTTAGTAGCGAAAATAAAACAAAATAAGGAGAAGCAATAATCAAAGAAATATATATACATATACACATAGATAGATGATAGATAGATATAGGCAGATAACATGCCTATATATATAATGTTATGGATCTTAATATGGAGCAAAATTGTGAAAGAACTGTATCTATTTTCTTTAAAAATCTTTGAAGTTCAGCTCTCTAGTCATAGAAGAAGGAAAAAGCAAAAGTCTACTTCAGATGAGATTGTTTTTTAAATGTTTTACTTATTTTTGAGAGAGAGAGAGAGAAAGAGAGAACAGGGGAGGGTCGGAGAGAGAGGGAGACACAGAATCCGAAGCAGGCTCCAGGCTCTGAGCTGTCAGCACAGAACCTGACATGGGGCTTGAGCCCAGGAACCCTGAGATCATGACCTGAACCAAAATCGGATGCTTAACCAACTGAGTCACCCAGGCGCCCCCAGATCAGATTTTTTAATACATTATTAGGCAAGTTGAGGTGTTGGCAAGTGTAAAGCATGTGAGGCAAAGTGAAAAGCATTTGCAAAGGCGTGGGGTGAGGCTAGAGCTTGGCACAGTCAACTGACCATAATTTAGTATACTTGTAGTTTAGAAGACATAGTTGGGCATATCAAAATGGTACTGGATATAAAAACAGGAGTATTATAACAAAGGTTATTATGTGTAATACTAGGGAGATGGGGGAAATATTTAATAATTTAACACAATCCAAAATTCATACTAGAAAAATCATCATGTATTCTGTAATTTTGGTGTGGAGGCAAATTCTATATAAAGAAATTAATGAAGAGTGGGCTCTGATTTATAACAACTTACTAAATTGGTAGAGGGTTTGGATTATAGGGAACAGATTGAAGAGATATTGTTTTGATAGAAATTAGTGAATTTATTGGATGGGAAGGGGAATAGAGGAATGTTTAGAGGAAGGGTTTATTATTAAGACAAGGTGAAGAATAATTTTAGTGACTATATAGGTAATGCAGTATGAGGTATGGATTGGGGATGCTCAACTGGATGAGATAATTATTTCAGTTTTTGACATGTAAGTAGAAAAATATAGTTGGAATTTTATTTTATAGATTTGTCATTTAAGCGGTAATTCTGAATAGGAGATATATCTATGTGTATAATCAGCATATATTAGATAAGATATAGAAAGGAAGGTGATCATTCAAGGAGAATTAGCAGAGAAGTGAAAAAGAAAGAAAACCTAAATTATATCTATATTTAAGTAGTTTGAAGAAGAAAAGAAACCAGCCAAACAGGCTGAGACATAAAAATTTAAAAGGTAGAAAAATTAGATAAGAGTTGAATTACAAAAATAGGTTGACAGTACCAAATTAGGCTTGGAGAACAAATATGGCAATGTATAAATTACTATTATGTAGTGATTTAATAGTCAACTAATAATTGAATGCCAGTTATGGAGCAGTGACTTACTTCATCTTAGAGATATAGGATAAAGAAAGATTTGTTAAACTTAGTGAGTTATGATGCAAGTGGGGAAGATCAATAATTGTGTCTCGCATAAATTGTCAAGTAAAAGAACAAATCAGGACTAGAGAAACTTTATTAGAAAAGATTATTGCAAGGGAGGGGAAGGGGCTGTTGCAATAGTGGGACTGCTCTAATTGATCAGTGATCTGCAAACTTCTTTAAGGTTAGTCAACGAAGGTTTTTTTCTTTTATTGGGAGGAGTAAATAAGACTGGAAAGAACTGGTCTGGGTAAGTAGGATGAAGGGGAGTGGCATGGTCTGACTATAGATCAAAGAATGTTTTACCTTGAGAGTTACCTATCTCAGGAAGAGCTGTTCAGGGAGGTTTATATGTTGCCTCAGGCTGGAGGTAGACAGTGTTCAGAAACCTGTGAGGAAGAGAGGATCTTAGCCAAAGATTGGTCAGCGGGGACAAAGTAGTTTAATCATTAAAGGGCAAATGAGAACTTAGGGAGTCTGTGTCACGGCCATGTCATAAGTACACTAGACAGGCATCAGTGGATGTTACCTCAGTAATAATATGGGAGAAGGGTGCTTTTTTGGAATAAACCGTTTTCTGAAAGGAAAGGGTAAGGAGATTTCTTAATCTTTTCTGTTTTCTAGGATCACAGGGCTCAGGTAAAATTCAACATTGTTAAGTGTGACAAATGAGTTGTGGCACAGGATAATATTATAGAAGGATATTGAACTCAGATCAATGTCAAGAAAGGCTTTTTGGAGGAAAGAATTGAATCTTCAAAAGTCTAAAATAGTGAGACAAATAATTGAGAAAGGCAGGCAGGAAACTGGAATGGTATCTATAAGAAGCACTGAGGTTTGATTATTATGTAATTTTCAGGGGTGTAAGTAGTTGTATATTGCTGTTGTGGAAGGTATCCTATGTATGGCAAAGGGAGGTGAGATTAAGGTAAGAAGGTTCTAAATCAAGGGTTTTGTGTGCTGACTCAGGAAATTTGTAATTGATCTTTCAGTGATATGCCAGTGAAATATATTAAGCAAGAATGCCAAATGATCAGATTTGCATTTTGGAAAGTTCATGGTAGCAATAGTGCATATTATGGTTCAAAAGGAGTGGGGGAGATGGGATTATTTTAGATGTCAGGACATTTTTAGTAAGTTAAGTGATAAAGACATGCAATAAAGCAACGGCAGAGAATAGAAGTGAAGGGAGAAGTCAGACAGATATTGGGATGTTGAATATATGGGATCTAGCAACATTTGAGTATAAAGAAGCATAAGAGAAAAGAGAGCTTAGGGTGGTTTCAGGCTTTCTGAATTAGGTAACTATGGGCACTAGTGCCATTTACTAAAAGCATATGAGACAGCAGTTCAAAAAGGAAGAATCATATCTGGGAAATGAATTTAACTAGATAGCAGTTTGATCATATTGTTCTATAGCTCTGTAGAGAGTTTAGGCCTAAAGCTAGAAATCTGAGAGTCATTAGCACATAGATAAGTATTAAAGCTATGCATTAGATACAACCGTAGAGAGAGTTTGTTCAAATCGAGAAAAGACAATGAGAAAATCCTTTCAATGTGATATTAGGCAGGGTATGGATAGGTGTTTAAAAAGTCCAGAAGTAAACAAGAGTTCTAGGAAAACTAGGAAGAGTGGTCTATGGAAACAAAGGATAATGTTTCACGGAGTAATCCAGTGTAAGAAAAGTATCGGGTACATTTGTAGAGGTAAAATCCAGTAAATTGAGGTACAAGAAAGGAGAAGGTATATACAGCAAATATGGAATTCTGTTCCAAGAATTTACACTCTTTTTTTTATAATTTTTTTAATGTTTATATTTTTGACACACACACACACACACACACACACACACACACACACACACACAGAGTGTGAGTGGGGAAGGGGCAGAAAGAGAGGGAGACACAGAATCTGAATCAGGCTCCAGGCTCCTAGCTGTCACCACAGAGCCCAACCTGGGGCTCGAACTCACGAACGGTGAGATCATGACCTTAGCCAAAGTTGGACACCAACTAAGCCACCCAGGCACCGCAAGAACTTAGGCTCTTAATTAAAGTTAAATACAAAAGATGGAGGGTTGGAATGTGTATGATTATTTATATGGGTGCATTTTAAAGTTTATTTTAATTAATTTAGTTTATTGAAACTAATCAATTTTAAGGATGGGAGAGTCTACATCATATTAATAGGTAAAGGGAATGTGACAGTAGAAGATAAGTCATAGTGAAACAGAGAGAGATGGGACTTAACAATGGAGTGCCTATCTTGGACAGGAAGGGACTTACTTCTTCTTTTAAGACTGAGTAGAAGGCACTTCTATTCAGAATAAATAGGAATAGAGTTAAATGGGTGTATATTTAAATTTAAGGAATGGAGGAGAGTTAGTTGATGGATTTCACACTTGATGGCCTTGTTTCCTCTGGGAACTGTGTTTAGAGAGTCCTGGGGAAAAGGCTTAAAGAGTATTGAGAACAGTACTGAATGTTTGCAATATCTCCTGTTGGGAATGGAAGTGAGCCAGGGCCAAGTGAAGCATTTGCTAATTAACAGTGATTGTTTGTAAATATGAATTTCAAGTAGCACTAATCTACAAGGCTTTGTGATTTTTTTTTTTTCCTGGCAGTACTTAGCTGATTGAGTGTATAGGCAGAAAAGGGGACACTAAGTGATGGGGTCGGTTATTTTCAGGATAGTTGCCTAAAAAACAATATAAGTTTTAGATTTTTAATATATAATCCTTACATTGAAGACATAAGTAAAGTAGCTTTATTTCTAGCCAAAAGGCTAGCTAAAAGGAGTCTAAGATCCCAAATCTAAAATTTTGCAGGAACAGAGATTTTAAAGATAATTTCTTTAAAGACAATATAGAATACTTTTCTTCAGGGAATAAGCTGTATCCTAATAAAAGTGTCCAACAATCTAGATAAGCTGCAACAACATTTTGATCTACTGTAAATTATTCTGTGAACCCAACATATGTCAGTGTCCCATGGGAATCCATAGAACACTTTTGGACTTTCATTGAATTCATATTTTTGTCACCACCTTTTAAAGAACAACATGATTATAGTCAAATTTTTATGCTATGATATCAGGTTGGAAAAAGAATCTAGAATGGTGACATTTATCATCATGGGTCTTGCTTTTTGTGTAGAAAATTGAAATTATTTTGTTCTACTAATTCTTATGATCTAATGAAATAGATATGAAAATATATTTATTATTTAACTATTATGCCTACAAGACACTTGTGAACAATTTAATAATTTATATTATTAGACTACCAATTTTAAAATATCCCTTGGAAATACTTTCATGAAACATAAATATTTAATATATTTTATCTATACAGGGATCAACCTATGATGATGAACTTAATAATATCAAGTATGTTATTTCAAAAATTAATGAAATTCTGGCTCATAATTCACCAGTTTTGATTGTTCAAAGATGGATACGTGGTTTCTTGGTTAGGAAAAACATGAGGTATGTTTTCTTTTCTTTACTATTTGAATATTAAAATAAGATAATGAGAAAAATCAGTGATAGGCAATTTTCCAATAATATACATTTTTGTATTCTCTATCAAAATGATATTTTAGAGACTATTTGAACTAGTTCTAAGGAAAATACCCAATACTTTAGAGTAGTATTATAATATTTAGGATAGTAAAAAATGATAACTTTACTTTTTATTTTAAATTTATCACATAAATAGCTGATCAATAAAGTTTTTATTAATCGTTGGAGTAATTCAGATAGTTTTCTTTTATTAAACTTAAATGTTTCAGTCAAAATCATATTAAATTTCTCTCATATAATGGGATGTAATAGAAGTATAAGCCATGTACTATATAATTGGGTACAATAGAAATATAAATCATGAAACATATGAAGATTTCCTATTTTGAGGGGATGTGAAGGTAATTTTGCTGAAATATATGTTACCACATCAATCTACATATCCTTTAGTTAGTTGTCTTTTCTCTCTCTTCATTTCCTGTATTCCTATCCAATGGCTGGCATTTGCAAAGAGAGGAAAACTTTTCTTGCAAGAATCTCTCAACATGTTAATTGGGGAGGTCAGATAGACTATTCTGCTATCAACTTACTTTATTAGTTATGCCAAACATCAAACATGAAAAAAATAAAGGAACCTTCACATTAGTTTATTGTCCAGATGTTAAATGGCAGAGTTCAGAAGGCAGAAATGAAATTTGGCCCTGAAAAATCAGGATTACATAGTTCTAGAGTTGGGCAATGGGCATGGCCTGAGAAAGCAAAATTGGAACGTTTCACTGAAATGATACTAAGAGAATGTTCTCATGCATTAGCTAGCATGAGCTAAATCACAGGGCAATGGCGCCAATAAAGAAATAAGTATGAGGGACAAGTAGCAAAATTGACCATAATATCGTGCCTGCAACTTCTAAGGAAGAAGTTCCATATTTTTTTTCAAACCAGGTCACAGTGCAAGAGAGAGTGGGCTCAAAAGTGGGGACACATAAGATGGTTTGGAATAAAAGATGTGGGAAAGTTTTCAGGCAGTTACTGATAGGTACATATTTTTTTCTATCTCATATGTTCCATTTAGATTTAGTATGCATTTTACATGAAATAAATATCTAATGAAAGGGACTTTTCTTTTTTTATTATAATTCTTTTAAATGATTTATTTATTTTTGAGACAGAGAGAGACGGAGCATGAGCAGGGAGGGGAGGAGACAGAGGGAGACACAGAATCCGAAGCAGGCTCCAGGCTCTGAGCTGTCAGCACAGAGCTCCATGCGGGGCTCGAACTCACGAATGTCTTCTTGAGCTGAAGGCGGAGGCTTAACCAACTAAGCCATCCAGGTGCCCCAAAACGGACTTGTCTTTAGTTTATGCCCCTGAGATTGAGTTTTTCTCTCTTAGATCAAGATTTCCTCTAATACTCATGTAACATGAGATAAAAATTGTGCATGGACAGTTTCTGAAAATTTAGTGTGAACAGAGTTTGAATGAGCTTTGGTGGAAAGAGACTTCAGTAATGGTAATGGATCACCGTGGTTCAAGGAGGACTGATTTTGGTTATATTTCTCTTTAAAATGATGTTCCATTAGTACCCTTTCTTAACTGCTCTGAACCTGAGTTTCCTCATAGGTTGAATGGTACAGAGCAGGGCCTACAAGCAGGTCTTATTTCGCTCTTTGCCTGTGGGCATTAAAATCATGAATATAAAGCATGGCTCATGCTTACTAGCTGCTGTGTTTTAAATATCATCACTGTTGTTATATCTTGTGCTCTGTGGATTATTTGATTCCATGGGAAACATACGCTGTATCTTTTCTTTTTTGATTCTTGCTCCCTTTTAATTACATTTATGACAGCACACACACAGTAATCTTTCAAAAATATAAATCTAATTTTATTCATCAACTTAAAATCCTCCAAATTCTCCTAGTTTTCTTAAGGGAAATGACTGGGATATTTGCCCCTACAATCTTCATAACATACTGTCATTATCACTAGCACTTACCGTGCTATATTGCAGCTGTCCATATAATTATCTATATCTCCACATGTACTGTGCATTCTGTATCTCTAGCATATAACAGAGTGCATGACATACGTTAGGTGTTCAAAACATACTTTGCACAGTTGATAAATGCATAACTAAGTAGATTGTGGAAACTAGAATCAGAAAAGTAGGTCTGGATTCATCTATGGGAAAGTGAAAACAGAAAGGAAGTGGGAAACATACTAAGCTACTAGAAGTGCCTATGGATTTCCCCAACTTAAAGGTACAAGTGAGTAGTCCTATCACATGTCTATTTTTAGCCATGAGAAATATCTCACCACAGGCAAATGCTTTGTACCTTGCTTGAAAACTGTTCACCTAAACTGCTTGAAGTTTTATACACGCCTTGAAATATCATATACTGCCTGAATTAAAAAAAACTGTTATGATTAATGCTATTATCTTTTAAAGTGATGGTGCTTCTAATAGGAATGATACAATGCAAAGGAGGTATACTTTTTAATTTTTTTAAAATTTTAATCCAGGATAATTAACATAATATATATTTCAGGTGCACAACACCGTGATTCAGTCATTCCACAGTGCTCATCATGATAAGTGTTCTCTTAATCTCTTTTACTTATTTTACCCATTCATCCACCCAACTCAAGTTCCCTCTGGTAACCATAGGTATGTTCTCAATAGTTGAGTCCGTTTCTTGGTTTGTTTCTTTGTTGTTGTTGTTATTTGTTTATTTTGTTCTTAAATTCCACATATGACTGAAAATATAATGGTATTTATCTTTCTCTGCCTGGCTTATTTCGCTTAGCATTATACCATCCAGATCCATCCATGCTGCTGTAGATGGCAAAAATGGCAAAATTTCATTCTTTTTCAGGGCTGAGTAATACTGTGTGTGTGTGTGTGTGTGTATTTTTTATTTTTTATTTTTTATTTTATCCATTCATCTATCAATAGACACTTGGGCTGCTTCCATAATTTGGCTATTGTAAATAATGCTGCAGTAAACATAGGAGTACATGTATATCTTTTCAAATTAATGTTTTCATACTCTGGGTCAATACCCAGTAGTGTGATTACTGGATCACATATTAATTCTAATTTTAATTTTTTGAGGAAACTCCATACTGATTTCTGCAGCGGCTGCATTTGTTTGCATTCCCATCAACACCACATGAGTGTTCCTTTTTCTCCGCATCTTTGCCAAAACTTCTTTCTTTCTTTTTTATTTTTAAATTTTTAATGTTTATTTTTAAGAGACAGAGACAGAGCATGAGTGGGGAAAAGGAAGAGAGGAAAAGAGACACAGAATCCAAAACAGGCTCCAGGCTCTGAGCTGTCAGCACAGAGCCTGATGTGGGGCTTGAACCCATGAACCACGAGATCATGACTGAGCCGAAGCCGGATGTACAACCATCTGAGCCACCTAGATGCCCCTGCCAATACTTGTTTCTTGTGTTTTTTATTTTAATCATTCTGACAGGCTTAAGGTGATATCTCATTGTAGTTTTGATTTGCATTTCCCTGCTAATGAGTGATGTTGTGTGTCTTTTCATGTGTTTGTTGGACATCTGTATGTCTTCTTTGGAGAAATGTCTGTACATGTCTTCTGCCCATTTTTAATTGTATTATTTGTTTTTTTGTTTGTTTGTTTTTGTTTTTTTTTTTGGATGATGAGTTCTTTAAATTCTTTGTGTATTTTGGGAACTAAAGCTTTACCATGTATGTCACTTGCAAATATCTGCTCCCATTCAGGAGGTTGTCTTTTAGTTTTGTTGATGTTTTCCTTTGCATTGTAGAAGATTTTTATTTTGATGAAGTCACAAAAGTTTATTTTGCTTTTGTGTCACTTGCCTCAGAAGACAGATCTAGAAAAATGTTGCTATGGCCAGTGTCAGAGACATTACTTCCTGTACTCTCTTCTAGGATTTTTATGGATTCAAGTCTCATATTTAGGTCTTTATCCATTTGGAACTTATTTTTGTGTCTGTTATAAGAAAGTGGTCTAATTTTCCCAGCACTGTTGAAGAGACTGTCTTTTTCCCATTGCATTTCCTTTTCTGCTTTGTTGAATTTACTTGACCATATAATTGTGGGTTTATTTCTAGGCTCTCGGTTACATTCTATTGATCCCCATGTCTATTTCTGTGTTGATACTGTACTGTTTTGTATAGTACAACTTTGCAGTACATCTAGAAATCTGGGAATGTGATACTTCCAGTGTTGTTTTTTTTAATACTGCTCTTTGTTTTCGGGTCTTTTGTGGTTCTATACAAATTTTAGGGTTGTTTGTTTTAGTTCTGTATAAAATGCTGTCTGTATTTTGATATGGATTGCATTAAATGTGTAGATTGCTTTGTGTGGTATGGACATTTTAACAATATTTGTTTCCCCAATCCATGAGCATGGAATATCTTTCCATTTGTTCATGTTATCTTCAGTTTCTTTCATCAGTGTTTTATAGTTTTCAGAGTACTGGTCTTTCATCTCCTTTTTTAAGTTTATTGCTAGATGTTTTATTATTTTTGGTGCAATTATAAATGAAAGTGTTTCCTTAATTTCTTATTCTACTATTGCATTGTTAGTGTATAGAAATGCAAAGAATTTCTGTATTTTGGTTTTGTATCTGTGATCTTACTGCATTTATTGATGAGTTCTAGTAGGTTTTTGGTGGAGTCTTTAGGATTTTCTGTATGTAGTATCATGTCATCTGTAAACAAGAGAAAGTTTAACTTCTTTCTAACCAATTTGGATAATTTTGTTGATTTTTCATGTTTGATTGCTGTGGCTAGGATTTCCAGTACTATGTTGAATAAAAGTGGTGAAACTGGACATCCTTGTCTTGGTCCTGATCTTAGGGGGAAATCTCTCAGATTCAGACTCTTCAGTAAGATGTTAGCTGTAGGGTTTTCTTGTTATGGCATTTATTATGTTAAGGCCTATTTCCTATATATCTACTTTGTTGAGGGTCTTTATCATGAGTGGATGTTGTACTTTGTCAAAAGATTTGCTGCATTTATTGAAATGAGAATATATTTTTTATCCTTTCTCTTGTTGATGTGATTTATCAAATTAAATGAATTGTGAATATTGAACAACTCTTGAAATCCTGGGAATAAATACCATTTGATGGAGTGATTATTTTTTTTTCCAATGTATTGTTGGATTCAGTTGCCAATATTTTGCTGAGGATTTTTGTGTTCATGTTTATGAGAGATATTGACCTGTAGTTCTCTTTTTCTGTGATGTTTTTATCTGCCTTTGATATCAAGGTAATGTTGTTTTATATAATGAATTCAGAAATTTTTCTTCCTCTTCTATTTTTTGGAATAGTTTGTGAAGAATAGCTATTAACTCTTACTTACATGTTTGGTAGAAATCACTGATGAAGTCTTAGACTTTTGTTTGTTGTGAATTTTTTGATTAGTAATTCAATTTCATTACTGGTAATCCTTTGTTCAAATTTTCTATTTCTTTCTGATTCAATTTTGGAAAATTATATGATTCTAAGAATTTATCTATTTCTTCTAGATTGTCTCAATTTGTTGGCATATAATTTTTCACAATATTCCTTTATAATTTTTTGTATTTCTGTGGTGTTGGTTATTATTTCTTTTCTTTAATTTCTAATTTAATTTATTTGAGTCCTTCTCTATCTCTTTCCTCCCTTTCTCTCTCTCTCTCTCTCTCTCTCTCTCTCTCTCTCTCTCTCTCTCTTTCTCTTGCTCATATGAATCTGGCTAAAGTTTATCAGTTTTGTCCATCTTTTCAAAGAGTCAGTTCTTGGGGTGCCTGGATGGCTCAGTCGGTTAAGCATCTGGCTTCGGCTTAGGTCATGATCTCATGGTTTGTGGGTTCAGGCCCCGTGTCTGCCTCTGTGCTGACAGTTAGCTCAGAGCTTGGAGCCTGCTTCAGATTCTGTATCTCCCTCTCTGATCCTCCCCTACTCACACTGTCTCTGTCTCTCTCTGTCTCTCAAAAATAAATAAAAGTCATTAAAAAAAAAGAGTCAGTTTTTGGTTTCATTGATCTGTTCTATTTTTTTAAGTTTCTGTTTCATTTATTTCTGTTCTAATTTTCATTATTTCCTTCTACTTGTTTTGGGTCTTTTTTTCCCTCTACCACCTTTAGGTGTAAGATTAGGTTATTTATTTGGGATTTTTCTTTCTTCTTGAGGTAAGCCTGTATTTCTGTGAGCTTCCCTCTTAGGACAGCTCTTTCTGTATCCCAAAGGTTTTGGACCTTATATGTTTAACTTTAATTTGTTCTCATGTTTTTTTTTTTTTTTTAATTTCCTCCTTGATTTCTTGGTTGACCCATTCATTATTAGTAGTGTTATTTAACTTCTATCTATTTAGATTCTTTCCAGATTTTTTTTTCTTGTGATTGATTTCTAGTTTCATAGTGTTATGGTCAGAAAAGATAAATGGTATGACTTCAGTCTTTTTTAATACATTGAGACTTGTGTTGTAGACTAATATGTGATATCTTCTGGAGAATGTTCTAGGTGCACTTGAAAAGACTACATATTCTGCTGTTTTAGGATAGAATGTTGTGAGTGTATTGTTAGATTCATCTGGTCCAATGTGTCATTCAAAACCATCATTTCTTATTGACTTTCCGGTTTGGTGATCTATCCATTGATGTAAGTGGGGTGTTAAAGTCCCCTACTGTTGTATTATTATTGATTTCTTTATGCTTATTATTAGCTGCTTTATGTATGTGAGTGCTTTCATGTTGGATGCATAAATATTTAAATTACCTTCCTGTTGGATTTTTTCCCTTTATGATTATATAGTATCCTTCTTTGTCTCTTGTTACAGCCCTTGATTTAAAGTGTATTTTGTCCATTATATGTATTGCCGCCATGGCTTTCTTTTCACTTCCATTTGTATGATAAATGCTTTTCAAATCTTTTCACTTTTAATCTGCCTGTATATTTGAGACTGAAATGATATAGATGGGTCTTGCTTGTTTATCCATTTTGTCACCCTATGTCTTTTGATTGATTAGTCCGTTTATATTCAATGTAACTATTGATAGTTATGTAGTTATTGCCATTGTGTTAAATGTTTTATGGTTGTTTTTGTAGTTCTCCTCTGTTCCTTTGTCTCTTGCTCTTTTCTAGGTTTGTTGGCTTATTTTTAGTGATATACCTGGATTCCTTTAGTAATATACCTGGATGTCTTTCTCTTTATTTATCTATAACCAGTTTTTGATTTGTGTTTAAAGTTACCATTAGGTAGTGTATATTAAGTTGATGATTGCTTAATTTCAAAGCGATTCTAAAAGCACTAACTTCTTACTCCTCCCTCTTCCCACTTTTTAGATTTATGTTAGCTTACTTTACCTCCTTTTATTTTGTGAATCCCTTGACTAATTTTTATAGATATATTTAATTTTACAGCTTTTGTTCTTCCTACTTTTCTTACTTTTGCTTATATATTTCCACTCAAAGAGTCCTCTTTAATATTTCTTATAATGCTGGATTAGTCGTGATGAATGTCTTTAACTTTTATTTGCCTGGGATACTCTTTATCTCTCTTTCTATTCTGAATGGTCGTTTTGCTGGATAGAGTATTCTCTGTTGCAGATTTTTTTTCTTTTAGCACTTTGAATATATCATGCCACTTCTTTCTGGCCAGCAAAGTTTCTGCTGAAAAAAAAAATCAGCCTAATAGCTTTATGGGAATTCCCTTGTATGTAACTATTTTCTTCTCTCTTGTTGCTTTTAAAATTCTCTGCTTATCTCTACTCTTTGCCACTTTAATTACTATGTGGGGACCTCTTTGGGTTTTTTTAGGGGCTCTCTGTGCTTCCTGGATCTAGGTTTCTATTTCCTTCACCAAATTTGGGAACTTTTCAGCTATTATTTCTTCAAATAAATTTTCTGCCCCTTTTTCTCTCTCTTCTTTTTCTGAGATCCCTATAATATGAATGTTATTATACTTGTTGGTGATTTCCCTTAGTCTATTTATTCATTTAAAAAATCTTTCCTCTCTCTGTTCAGCTTGATTGCTTTCATTACTCTGTCCTCCAAGTTGCCAATTCCTTCTTCTGGTTCCTCTAGTATTCATTCCATCTAATGTATTTTTAATTTCAGTTACAAATTTATTCATTTATAAACTTTTTTTTCCTGTCTCTTTGCTGAGGGTCTCACTGAGGTCTTCCACTCTTTTCTGAAGTCCATTGAGTATCTTTATGACCATTACTTTAAATTCTCTATCAAGAATATTGCTTATCTCCATTTCATTTAGCTCTTTTGCTGTGATTTCGTCCTGTCCTGTTCTTTCATTTGTGACATATTCCTGTATCTTTTTATTTTGTTTAACATTCTATGTGTATTTTTGTGTTAGGAAAGTCAGCCACATCTCCTATGTTTGCAACTAGAGGCCTTATGAAGAAGAGGTCATATAGTGCCTGCATTGCAATGTTCCCTGTTCACTAGAACTTGGCACTTCAGGGGTGTCTCCTATGTGTGTTGTATGCACTCTACTATTTTGCCTGAACCACATTTGCCTTCAGTTCAGTCATTTGCAGTGGCTTTCTGCTTGTTTGGGACAGAATTTGGTCTTATGTTGTTGGAGCCATATTGCATGTGAGTTGAATCAGACCAGGAATTTGCCAGAATTGTGGGAGCACTAAACTGGAGGGCACTTTCCCTGTGTTGTCCTCTGAAAAGCTTTCATTGATAGGTGGGGCCTATAGTCAGGTTAGATGTCTGTCCCATCCCACTGCTGGGGCTGCAGTTGAATAGGTGTGTGTGACTTTCTTCCCCTCTCCAAGGGGCAGGAGTCACTTTCAGGTGGTGCTGACCTCTGTCAGGTTTGTTTGTACAGTGCCACAATTGTGGCACTGCTTTGCATGCACTCCTGCCAAGGGTATATTGGACGAGAAGTATGCAGTGTTAGCAAAGTCTAGATGGTCTGCTGTGGGATGAGACCTGCAGTCACCTCAGAGAATTCCTGCCAATGCTGGGCTGGAGGGGTAGGTCTGCAGAAGAGCTCAGGAGCAGGGCACACTGGTCAGCAAGCTGGTGAGCAGGGCACACAGGTCACAAGTGTTTAGGCTGTGCTATTTCCCACCAGTGTCCCTGTATCTATAGAGTGAGGAATGGGGAAGAGAAGGATATGTATCCAATGGCAGGTAGCTGTTATGTGTTGGACATTAATGGTTAGTTATAAACAAATAGTTTTCCTCCCTCTTTGTTTTTATCTTATTTTTCATTCCCTTCCCCTATGTTTATCTGTTGTGTTTCTTAAATTCTATGTATGCATGAAATCATATATTTGTCTTTCTCTGACTTCTTTTGCTTAATGTAATACACTCTATTTCATTCACAGTGTTGCAAATGGCAAGATTTCATTATTTTTGATTGCTGGATGCATTATATGTATAGATACACCATCCATCTTCTGAATCCATCCATCAGACAGTGAACGTTTGGGCTCCTTCCATAATTTGGCTATTGTTGATAGTGCTGCTGTGAACATTGGGGTGCATGTGCCCCTTTGAATCAGCATTTTTGTATCCTTTGAGTAAATACCTCATAGTGCAATTGCTGGGTTATAGGAGTGTTTCACTTTTAATTTTTTGAGAGACCTCCATACTGTTCTCTAGAGTGGTTGTACCAGTTTGCATCTCACCAATAGTGCAAAAAGGTTCCCTTTCTCTGCATCATTGCCAACATCTGTTGTTTCCTGAGTTGTTCATTTTAGCCATTCTGATAGGTGGGAGGTGGCATCACATCATCATTTTGATTTGTATTTCCCTGATGATTAGTGATGTTGAGAATCTTTTCATGTGTTTGTATCTTCTTTGGAAAATTATCTGTTCATGTCTTCTGTCCTTTTCTTCACTGGATTATTTGGGTTTTTTTTGGGGGGGTGTTGAGTATGGCAAATTCTTTATAGATTTTGCATATGAACTCTTTATATGATATGCCATTTGCAAATGTCTTTTCTCATTCCATCGGTTGCCTTTTAGTTTTGTTGACTGTTTCCTTCACTTTGCAGAAGCTTTTTATCACATGAGACACTCTTAAATACGAGAACAAACCAAGGATTGCTTGAGGGGAGAAGGGTGGGGGGTGATGTGTTAAATGGGTGATGGGCATTTTGGAGGGCATATTTAGGGATGAGCACTGGGTATTGTATATAAGAGATAAATCACTGGGTTCTACTCCTGAAACCAGGACTATACTGTATATCAACTAACTTGAATTTTTAAAAAAAAGAAAAAAAAGAAATGAAACTGTGTGTGGAAATTTTCACATGTGAAGGTCTATTGTTTAACCTATTCCAAATTCTGTGCTCTTTTTACTTTTCTTCTTATAATGTTTTCTGAAGAGCCCCAGTCTTTTGTGTAGGGAATTGTTTTTGGAAACCAGTATCTGGGAATTGGATATGTTCATTGCTACTAGAGTGTCATGTTTCCTAGGCCATTTTGACAGACATAATAGGAAATGGTTTATTTTTTACATCATGAATTCATAGTGACACCTCTAACACTAATCTAAGAAGGGGATTCTGTACTTTCTTCTTTCTACATTATGATGTGAATTTTGGATGCCAACATTATAAGTAATTTTACTCATTAGCTTAATTCTAATAGAAATAAAATAGTTCAGAATTGCTATACATAAACCACTATCAACTGCAAACATATTTAATAAAGTTAAACTCTGTTGCAGTTTTTTGTATTTATTCTGGGAATGTATGTTTAAAATTATTGTTGAAGAGGTACTTGGTGCTATCACAGTATATTATTAGTTCCTTTTCTAATAATTTCATTTTTTTTCAATTTTTAAAATATCTGTTTTTATCTTCTATTTCTCCCTTTGGACATCTTCTGTTTACTATGCTTCTTCTATTTTAGTATTTATTTTTAAAATGAATTTTAACATTGTAATTCTTTTCTGAGTCTTATCATTGTATTTCTATGTCTACTTTTAGTTTATGTGGTCTTGTATGCCTTTTATCATTTTCTTGATGCCTTTTAGTTTATTTTAAAAAATAAGATTTTATTTTATTTTAGAGCAGTTCATGGTACACATAAATATTAAACAGAAGGTACATTGGGGTGTGTGCTGACAGCTCAGAGCCTGTAGTCTGCTTTGGATTCTGTGTCTCCCTCTCTCTCTGCCCCTCTCTTGCTCTCAATCTGTCTGTCTGTCTCTCTCTCTCTCTCAAAAATAAATAAAAAATTTTAAAAAAGTTTTTTAATAAAATAAATAAATAATATTTATCAAAAGTTTTTACCACTAATATCATACTTAAAAATGCAAAACTAGAAGTTTTCCCACTATGATGGGTCCAAGGTAAGGATGTCCTCTTCCCACTCCTGTTAAACACCTGTACTGGAAGTTCTAGCTGATACAACAAGACAAGACAAGAATATTGAAAGTATACAGTTTGAAAAAGAAGGAAAAAACTTCCTTTCTTTGTGAATGATTGTCTACATAGAAAATCTAAAAACGACAACAACAACAACAACAACAACAAATAAAAAAACTAAAAAACTCTCCAGGCACTAACAAGCAATTATAGCAATTGTAATTTTTTTTTCCTGATAGCTAGATACGATATATTGGTTAAAAATAACTACTGTAAATAGGCCTTAATTATATGGTGTAGGTGAGGGGTAACTATAGTACTGTGATTAAGTCTCAATATTTTAATGAGTCTATGCTTGTGGACTGTGAACTTCACAAGAGTTTTTGTTTTTTTCTCCCCCCTTATCCCCTGTGTGTAACTGTATTGCTGGAGTGGGTTTTCCTTTCTCACAGATCAGTTAGGCTCTGATAATACCACAACAGTTAGGCCCTGGGTAAATAATTTTATCTGGGAGCAAGCTTTGTTAAGAACAGTACTCTGATATACTTCAAAATGGTTCCTTTCCGCTCTCTTTTCTGGAAGCATAAGAGGATTTTCCCCTGATTTCTACTGTGGGAACCTGATTGGACCCTTAGAGATAAATGCCACAATACTGTGGCAGTTCTCTTATGACTGCAAACACCTAGCATTTTTTAAAAGTTTATTTATGTATTTTGAGAGAGAGCAAGAGAGCAGGGGAGGGGCAGAGTCCAAGTAGGCACGGTGCTGTCCATGTAGAGCCCAATTCAGGGCTCTATCTCACGACCCTGAGATCATGTCCTGAGCCAAAATCAAGAGTTGGGTGCTTAACTGACTGAACCACGAAGGCACACCTTCCCTGGAGTTTAACTCTCAGAGTTGTCCATGCGACCTGCAGCATTTCATCAATGACAGTTCAGATTTACTACCCTAGTACAAGTCTCTGTGGCAGTTTCCTCTTGTGAATCTTTCCTTAAGTAAGTGTGGTGACTTATACTCACCTGTCTGTCTCTTCTATCTTGGGGCAGCCATTTGCCACGTGTGCTCCAACTCTCTAACGTATCTAAGAAGAGTCATTGCTTTTCAGTCTTTTTAGCTTTTTAGTTATCAGGACAGAATGGAAGTTCCTAAGTTCCTTATATGCATAACTGGATTTGTTTGTTTCGAAATAATAGGTTATAGTTTTTATTTTTGTTGTAGGCTTCACTGTCTGGCTTGCTTTATTGTTCTTCCTGTTGTTATTGGTGGTGGTGGTGGCACCAGTGGCAGTGCTGGTGATAGCTTCTCCTCCTCCTCCTTTTTCTTCTCTTTCTTCTTCTTCTTCTTCTTCTCCATCTCTCTCTCCTCCTTCTCCTCCTTCTTCTTTTTGCTGTATGATGACTATACAGGATTGGGTATGATCCTTTTATATTGCCCTTTTTATGAAAATAGCTTTTCTAAGAAGAAACTTTTCTTTATATTCTAATGTTATATCTATTTTTGTTTGTTTGTTGTGTGTATGTGTATGCACCTACGTGTGTGTAGTTTCTGAAAATATTATGGCATGGGGGCGCCTGGGTGGCTCAGTCAAGTGTCTGACTTCTGCTCATGTCGTGATCTCATGGTTCATGGGTTTGAACCCAGCATCTGGCTCTGTGCTGACAGCTCAGAGCCTGGAGCCTGTCTTCAGATTCTGTGTCTCCCTCTCTCTCTGACCCTCCCCTGATCACTTGCTCGCTCTCTCTCTCTCTCTCTCTCCCCTCCAAAATAAATAAAACATTAAAAAAATGGAAAATATCATGGCTTGCTTTATGAGTTCTCAGACTGGTCCACAGCACCTCCTTTTTAATGTGGACTTGTTTTCTCTCTCTCTTTTTCTCTTCAGTTTTGATTCTGTCTTCAAGGAGTTTCCTCTAAATTTTGGGTTTTGACCTAGAGGGGAACATTGGCTACTTTTGGGGCTCATAGATCTGGAATACTCCAAACCCATCCAATCTTACCATGGATCCCTTGTATTCATACAGAATTGGAATATGCAAAACCTTTCCCAAGATTTTAGATTCTGATTTTAAATTATCTCTCTAAGCTTTCCAGGGAATGTTTTTCACTTTTTTTGTTTTATTCCTATCCATCAGATGCCTGATTGCTTTTATCTGTTTCCTCTTGCATAATTGCTAATACCACAGTGGTCTTATGGATGTCACTTCCTTTTTACCCATTCTTCCACATTTTGGATTTCCTGAGGATACCATTATGTAATATTATTATAGAAAATTTAAAATCTTTGCAATCTAGTTGTTATATCTGCTTTTATCCCTGGGTGTCCTCGCAAAACAGCTTCTCCAGCAATATATATTCACCAGCTATTCCTAACAAACCAAATTTCTATGGCTTCTATATTTTAGGTTATATGTATTAGCTGAATTTGTTGATTAATATATAAGGGGGTACAAAGTGAAATATCCTATATTCACATTATGAAGGAAATAGAGGAACTTGAATTTTTCAGTATCAGAAGAATTAAGTGTAATTTGAAATCATTGAATAGTATATGACATAGCATATGGAAATAGTATATGTACAGAACACTATTAGTTTATGTATAGTGTATACAGATAGTATTTGAAATAGATAAAAGTATCAAGTATAGGGAGGACGTTTTCAGAAAGACAGATTTCATCTTGTTTTCTAAGAAAAATCTCTTGTTATTACTGTATGAATTGTATGGTTATAAACTTTTTGATATGTAGTATTAAAGTAGGAGCTATCTGAATACTATGGCTCTAATAAATTGGACTTGAGCAGAAGTCAGCATTCATTATGTATAACATTAAAAATACTTTGTTTCTCAGTAGATATGAGTAAATTCATTTGTATATCTATATCTAATAGATAGATATTAAAATAATATGTGATCCTATTCAGACTAGGAGCACGATAAGGAAGGTCATAATCTTCACTATTATATTATAGTTTACTGAAAGCTTTATCTAATTTGATAATTTATTTAAGAGAAGAAACTATATATTTGTATGTTTTAGTCATAATTGGATTCGGTTCTCAGTAACAGAGACCTCCAAAATGATGGCTTAAACTATACAGAAGTTTTCTTTTTCTTATTTGAAGAGTTAATATTCCAAGTCCAGGCCTGTGACTGCAAAAAATCTGGTCCCAAGTTGTTGTCTGACTCTTTAAGAAAACCTTTGCCAACCTCTGCTCTGTAGCCTATCCTGATAGTCCACGAATAAGGCTGATTTGATACTGCAGGACCCAGGTTTAGTGGGAATTGAAGATGCTAGGAGCCTCTCTAAGTGGAGGTAGAAGTGCTGCTTCAAATAAGAGCATTTATTGAATCTCAGTTTTGGAATCAGTCAAACCTTCCTGCCTGATCCTGAATTGCTGGGCACTGACACACTCTTCTCCAGTTAATTCCTCTTCTCCACTCTATTCTCTAGGGAGGTTAAATTCAACAATCCTTGCACTATGGACCTGGGATATTTTATGGTGGTGTATTTTAACAAAATTGTAGGACTTTGTTAAAATTTTATGAGGTTTCCAGTTACCTTCTCTACAAAATAGTAGACTTTTACTCTTCAGTATGGAGATTAGATATTTCTTTCTGGAGAAACTGCCATCTCACGATAAGAGCCTGGCATTTGGGGTTCTCCCAGTGAAACAGCAATTAGATCACACCACAGAAAACTTACCTGAGAGCTTGTTGGGAGGTTCTAGCAGGGGAGCACAGATACCCATTTACCCTTGACCAAAGAATAGCCCTTCTCTATCAGAATAAATCATCCTCTTTCTCCTAGCATGCAACTTTGGGAAGGATACAGAGGGAGCAGTGAGGGAGGAGGGAAGTACTGGCCTAGCCACTCAGATCTGCTGAATCAACCTCGTGATCAATGGGGTGACAGAGGTACAGGCAGATCAAGCCAAAAAGACGCCAAATAGCCGAACAATCTTGAAAAGCAGAGTTGAAGGTATCATAATCCCAGATTTCGAGTTATGCTACAAAGCTATAGTAATCAAAGAGTGTAGTACAGGCACAAAAATAGACCCATAAATCAGTGGAAGAGAACAGAAGGCACAGAAATGAACCCAGAACTATATGGTCAATTAGTCTTCAACAGAGCAGTAAAGAATATGAGATGGGAAAAAGACAGTGTCTTCAACAAATACTTTTGGCAGTATTGGACTGGTAGCTACATGCAAGAAAAAAAAGAAAAGAAAAGAATATGGATCACTTCCTTACATCATACACAAAAATAAATTGAAAGTGTATTGAAGACCTAAATGTGAAACCCCATTGATAAAAGTCCTAGAAGCGAGCTCAGATAGTATTGTCTCTAATATTGGCCTTAGCAACATTTTTCTAGATAGGTCGTCTGAGACAAGGGAAACAAAAGCAAAAATAAAATATTGTGATTTTAAATAAAAGTCTTCAGTGCAACAAAACAATCAACACAACTAGAAGAGCCTACAGGAATGGGAGAAGATATTTTCACGTGACATATTCAGTAAAGGTTCACATAAAGAAGATGTGATACAAATGTAAAATGGAATATTATTCAGCCAAAAAGAACAAAATTTTACCATTTGCAACAACATGGATAGAACTAGAGAGTATTATGCTAAGTGAAATAAGTCTGAGAAAGACAAATATCATATGATTTCACTCGTATGTGGAATAACCATAGAGAACACACTGATGGTTACCACAGATAAGGAGAGGGGAAATTGTGTGAAATAGGTAATAGGGATTAAAGAGTACACTTATCATGAGGAACACTGAACAAGTTATAGAATTGTTAAATCACTGTATTGTACACCTGAAACTAATATAACACTGTATGTTTACTAGAATTAAATCTAAAAACTTAAATTAAAAAATTAGTTCATAATTATTCAAATATAGAGAAATATTTAGTGTTTTACTTAGAGATGAAAAGTCAGCCATGGATCACTAGATGTTGATTAATGCCTCTGTAACTGTAGATTAAAACAAACAAAATAAAAGAATGCAGATTAAGAGACAGTTTAGGGAGCTTTTTTCCCCTCTCCTACTTGCCATATACTTCTATTGGGCACATAATTTTAGGCTGATAGATACTTTCTATTGATTCATTGAATATATTTTTGTCTTTTTTGGCTTCCATTGTTGTTGAAAAGTAAACTATCAGACTAATTATTCCCTTATAGGTTATCTTTATTTTTTCTCTTACTACTTGTTAACCTAAGCTATTTCCGTTTTTGGAAGGTGTTTACTTTGACAACTTTCAGAATCAATTTCTTTTGATTATCCAACTTGAGATTTGCAGAGCTTTATGCATGTAGGAATTAGTTTCTCCTTTATCAGTTCTGGATGATTTCTAGTTGCCACATCATTGATAATCTCTCCCAAACATTCTTATATGAAGTTATCTCTTTGCAGTGGTGGTATCTAGGTGTGTTAACAGGTTGACCATAGCAGAGGTCACCCTCACAGACTAATATTTCTGTATTTGGAAACACTCTTGGCTGGAGGTTTCTTTCTATTGATTCCAAGCTCTTACTGAGGAGGATAAACAGGCCGCTATTGAGTTTCAGTCTGGTTTTATTTTCTTTTGTTTATCTTTTTCTTTATATATTATGAATACATTTTGGTGGTTCTCTTGGTTTGGGACTCTTAAATATTGTTTTGATTTTAAAGATCACTTATGAAGAATGATCTTATTACTCTTAGAATTCACTTAGGATGACTTCATTTTTTAGTTTTCTATTTTTCAACTTTTAATTTGAATTCTAGTTAGTTAACATATAGTATATTGATCTCAGGAGTAGAATTTAGTGATTCATCACTTACATATAACTTGTGCTCCTCACAACAAGTATGCGTCTTAATCTCCATTACCAATTTAACCCATCCTTCTACTCCCCTCCCCTCTGGTAACCATCAGTGTGTTCTCTATAGTTAAGAGTCTGTTTCTTAGTTTCTCTCTCTCCCCTTTGTCTATTTTGTTTCTTAAATTCTGCATAGTAATGAAACCATATGGTATTTGTCTTTCTCCAACTGACATTTCATTTAGCGTAATACCTCTCGCTCCATCCGTGTTGTTGTAAGTGGCAAGATTTAATTAGGTTTTATGGCTGAATAATATTTCATTGCAGGTCTCACATACTTACACACACCACATCTTCCTTATTTGTTTATCAATCAGTAGACATTTACACTGTTCTCATAAGTTGGCTAATGTAGATAATGCTGCTATAAATATCAGGATGTACATATCCCTTTGAATTAGTATTTTTGTATTCTTTGGGTAAATACCCAGTAGTGCAGATCACCAGATTGTAGGGTAGTTGTATGTTTAACTTTTTGAGGAAACTCCATACTGTTTTTCAGAGTGGTTGCACTAGTTTGTGTTCCCACCAATAGTGCATAAGGGTTCCTTTTTCTCCACATCCTCGCCAACACCTGTTGTTTTTCGTGTTGTTGATTTTAGCCATTCAGACAGGTGTAAGGTTGATATCTCATTGCACTTTTGATTTTCATTTCCCTGAGATGAGTAAGACAGCATCTTTTCTGGTGTCTGTTGGCTATCTGTATGTCATCGCTGGGGAAATATCTTTTCCTGTCTTCTGCCCGTTTTTAATTGGAGTATTCACTTTTTGCATATTGAATTTTATAAGTTCTTTATATATTTTGGATTTTGAATCTTTATTGAATATGTCACATGCAAATATCTTCTCCCATTCTGTAGGCTGTCTTTTAGTTTTGTTGATTGTTTATTTTGTTGTCTAGAAGATTTTTATTTTGATGAAGTCTTAATAGTTTATTTTTACTTTTGTGTCCCTTGGCTCAGGAGACGTATCTAGTAAGAATTTGCTATTATTGATATCAAAGAATTCACCACCTGTGTTCTCTTTTAGGGTTTTTATCGTTGCAGGTCTCACATTTAGGTTTTTAATCCATTTTCAGTTTATTTTTGTTTATGATGTAAGAAAGTGATCCAGAGTCATTCTTATGCATGTAGTTGTCCAGTATTGCCAGCAGCATTTGTTGACAGCGGTCTTTTTCCCATTGCATATTCTTTCCTGCTCTGTCAAAGATTAATTGACCACATCATTGGATTCATTCTTGGGTTTTCTATTCTGTTTCGATGATATATGTGTCTATTTTTGTGTCAGTATCATAGAGCTTTTTAATATAACTTCAAGTCCAGAATTGTGATGCCTCTAGATTTGCCTTTCTTTTTCAAGGTTGCTTTGGCTGTTCAGGGTCTTTTTGTGGTTGCCCACACATATTAGGTTTGTTTGTTCCAGATCTGTGAAAAATATTGGTGCTATCTTCATAGAGATTGTATTAAGTGTGTAAATTGGTTTGATAAAAATAAACATTTTAACAATATTTGTTCTTTCAGTCCATGAGCATAAAATGTCTTTCCATTTGTTTGTGTCACTTTTAGTTTCATTCATAAGTGTTTTATAGTTTTCAGAGTACAGGTCTTTCACCTCTTTGGTTAGGTTTATTTCTATTAGGTTTTATTTCTATTAGGTTTATTACTATCATTGCTTTTGGTGCAATTGTAAATGAGATTGATTCCTTGATTTATCTCTCTTCTACTTCTTTATTGGTGTATAGAAATGCAACCAATTTCTGCACATTGATTTCATTTCCTATGACTTTACTGAATTTGTTTATCAGTTCTGGCAGGTTTTTGGTGAAATCTTTTGGGTTTTCTATATAGAGTACCATGTTATCTGAAAATAGGGAAAGTTTGACTTCTTCCTTGCAGATTTGGATGCCTTTTATTTCTTTTTTATTTTCTGACTGCTGTGGCTAGGGCTGCCTGTGTACTATGTTAAATAACAGCAGTAAGAGTGGACATCCCTGTCTTGTTCCAGACTGAGGAGGAAAAGCTCTCAGTTTTTCCCCATTGAGGATATTAGTTGTGGGGTTTTCATATATGGCCTTCTTTATATTGTGTTTTCTTAGCGTAAACCTACTTTTTGAGGTTTTTTTTTAATCATGAATAGATGTTGTATTTTGTCAAATGCTTTTTCTGCATGTATTGAAATTATCATATGGTTCTAATCCTTTCTTTTTTTTTTATTAACGTGGTGTATTACTTTGATCAATTTGCAAATATTCAATCACCCTTGCAACCCAGAAGTAAATCCCTCTTGATTATGGTGAATGATTTTTTTAATGTGTTATTTGATTTGATTTGCTAGTATTTTGAGAAGTTTTGCACACGTAGGATGAATTTTATTAATTCTGTTTCATTTTCATCACCAACTGCATTGGTGGGAAATTATCTAGAAGCTATGATAGCCTCCAAGTAAGCTACCCAGCAGGATATTTCACAAGTAACAGAATAAAATGCCTCCCAGACAAAATTAATCTGTTTGAATCATAGCTTATTTAATTTACTTAAAACATAGAGTAAGAAATCAAGGAGGAAAATGGGGGTAAAAGTGGGGTCAAATGACCGCACTATCTGAATCCTGTGTTGTGCAAAATTCCTATATTTTGCCTCTCACTCTGTTGAAGCAGGCCTCACTGATGGTTTGAGTTATAAGGATCAGAATTAAATGAGAGTCAGAAAGTATTCTGGATGGAGCCAACACACTCTTGATACATTAGAGAGATGCAGGAACATGTGTGCCTCACCATAGATGTAGAGTAACTGATAACCTACCAGGCAGTTTTGACTTTCCTTGCATGGTTTGAGCATAGCATGCTTGGGCTCATGTTAGGTTGCTGATGGATGCTTGATTTGGTGGGAGACAGCTGTCAATCTGGAGATGATGTGATCAACACTGTAAACTTTTTAAGATGTTACTTTGTCTCTGATACCTTTCTATTTATAAATAATACTCTTATTTCATCCTTTTGTATCAACCAGTATCTGTATACACCTATTTCATCTATTCTGTAAAGTGGATTTTTCAGGTTACTAGCTTATTTACTATCTATACTTAACACATCTTTTGAATTTTGCCTGTATCTCACACTTACTTATTCAGTATCTACACTTGGCATCTTCTCAGTTTTCTTTTATCTAGGGACAAGGTAAGTGCAAGAAAGCAATTTTCTTCCTCTGACAATTTGTACAGAGAGGAGAATAGTGATGTCAGTAGTTGTTATAACTTACCTTTACAGTGGAGGTGCATTCATTGGATCCTGGATCTTGGGAACATTTCTCCATATAATCTCCATTCAGATCAGAGCTTACCCTCTTCTACTTGTGTACTCATGCTATCCATAATACCAAAGGTCCAGATTATCTGAGTGAAGTAAATGGCCTGAGGCTGAAAGCTGGAATCAGAGCCCATGGTTATCTTTTTGAACTATTGCTTTAATTTGGGTTTAGATTCTAAGGAACACATACATATTTTTTCCTCACACATGCATTATATTTTATCTGTATTTTTTTTCATGCTTTTTAACAAGATGATTGGTCAGGGTATCACTCATACTTTAGGAAATTAAATTTTTATGCTGGGTTTTCATGAAGTAAGAAATGATTAAAATTGGTTATATAAATTTATCATAGAGCTTTTTAATATATGTTTATGAGAAAGATAATTGCCATGATTTTTGCCTCTTTACACTAGTTAAAAAGCCTCTTATGAAGCATCCACTCATAAATTCTGTATTCTTAAATTTGAATAAAGTGTTTCTTAATAATATTAAAAACAAACTCAGACAAATCAATTATTGATAATTCTACAACATAATTGATAAGATTCAGAGAATAAAGGAGTGCCTGGGTGGCTCAGTTGGTTAAGTGTCCAACTTTGGCTCAGATCATGATCCTGTAGTTCATGGATTCAAGTCCCAGATTGGGCACTGTGCTGATAGCTCAGAGCCTGGAGCCTGCTTCAGATTCTCTGTCTTCCAGTCTGTCTGCACCTTTCTTACTCACAGTCTGTCTCTCTCTCTCAAAAATAAACATTGAAAATGTTTTAAAGATTCAAAGAATAAAAAATTATATAAATAAAACCAATGGTCCTCTGTATCATCAGCAGTTTTCTTGCCTCCTATACACTTAAATGTGGCTCATTATGTGCAGTATGATTTAAGTTGATTGATGACATTCTTCACACCCAGATGAGTAATTTCTGATATAAGGCTATATGTTTTATTAGGATTATTTTTATTATCTTACTAAAAGATAAACCATAAAAGGGATATATTGATTTACGTGACTGAAATGTCCTAAAGAAATTGTTTTAGAATCCTGAATAAACTCTGAATCCTACCCTACCCTAAACTTAACCCTTTGGCATTTAAACCATTTTAAACTTACTGTGTTTAAAAGGAAGTGGATACTATAAGGAATAGACTTCACAGTGTGAAATTGATCAACTGAGGTAGAGAAGAATCATGAGGAGGAAGGAAATTTTTATCCTGGGCAAAGACATTGGTAATCATTTTTGCAGTGTTAAGAAATACTTGGTTGACCTGTTTATTTATATTATACTTTGGCTTTTGCCTAAAGAGAATGAAGTTAGATTAGTAGGAAAAATGCCAGATATTGATGTATTTTGATTGCTTCTTACGGTCTATAGTAGATTATTTTAGGAAAGACACATAATTAGTTGAAATGGGTATAAATGAAAGCAGTGAAGGGTGGAAATATGACTTTGCTAAAAAGGGCAAATCTATAGTGATTTATAGATTTATAACTGATCTATAATTCATTTTGATGAAATGTTTGTTAATTTGGGAGTCTCTCAAGTAGAAATGATGATTTATTTACCCCAAACTGAA
>NC_043707.1:82075653-82130674 GCF_006229205.1 Suricata suricatta
CACAAATGTGCTTTTTTCTACTATTTGCTAACCGTAAATCATCTTTTTAGAATATTACTAAAAGATCAATAACATTTTATGATTAGGCAAATGATTTTAGTAATTTAATATCAGTGGATTGTGCCTGGTCTTAGGTTCATCTTACTGAATTGAATAATAGATCTACTTAAGTTTTCAGATTTAGACTGAATTATTTATTCTCTTTATTTTAGGTTTATGTAGAATAATTTTAGTTGTACTATACCTTATAAGATATTTTAATGCCGTTGAAACACAAGATAGAAAATTGGACTGCTATATTGAGTCTTTTTAGAAGTTAGTTTTCCATTTTCAGAAGTGATGCAAGAAGCAAAATATTTTGTATGTTTGTTTTCTTTCAAAATGAGTGCGATTCTACATGTACTCACTAGTGAGTTTTATTGTATTCTCTTTATCCTCATTAAACTCAGTAGCAGACTAATGGCGTAGACAGGTAAATAGACTCATGCATACATCGTGTGGTGGGTGAGTCTTCCCACACTTGGGGCAGGAACTGCATATCCACCAGCAGGGTCAGGAAGTATAATAGCATCATCATGGCCCTGGTGCGTGCCCTGATGGTTTAAGCTATCAAAGCAGGATCACCATTGTCTGCCTCCTCTTATGTATTCAGATGAGCACAGTTTTGGATCTCATAAGCCAGCATTTGTGGCCATTTCAGAAACAATTATCTTTGAAAATATTTAATTCAAAAGAAATCAGATGCAACATGTGGCATTTAAACTTAAGGTACTTCAACAGCCAATTTTGCATCTGTGACCTATATAGGTTTTGATTCCTTAATTCAGAGGACAGTCTATTTTAAAGTCAGAAAGTCTCATTACAATGAAGCATTTCCTTGGGGTGGAATGAGAATAGATGTAATTAATTTTGTTTGTGGAAGGTCAGAGAATAATTTCAGGAGATCACGCTTAAAGTGAAGCTTTAAAACTTCCTGAGGAATATGTGGATCTCATTATCACATTTGATAACTTGAGAACCAATATTTTTCAATAGTACCTTTTAGATAATAATTGTCAATTACTCTCTCAAGGATTAAAAAATTACTATTAAGTTTACATGCTGCTTCTTTAATAGTGAAAAACATTAGTGGTAATGGACTAGGCACATTTTTACTGAGCAACAGAATGTGCCCAAGATTTTGCCAAAGCAATTTAGTATTATTTATTTAAGACTAGATATGCCTCAGGAAAGAATCTCTGATATTAAGAATATCTCTATAGAAGCCTCAAAACTAAAAAGCAAAATAAGATTTTGAAAACTACAATACAATATACAATAAATATGGGGCAACTAAAAAAAGTATACTTGTAGAGAGAATACCAGAAGTAGGAGAAATAAAGGAGCAGAATAAATATTTGAAATGAGTACAGTGGATAATTCTCCCAATTAATGTTAGACACCAAATCATACATCCAGGAAGATCAGAGTACCAAGCAGGATAAATGCCAGAAAACATACACCTAAGCATATCACATTCAAACTACAGAAAATTCACAATAAAATAAAAATATATAGAAAAGTCAAAAGATAAAACCATCTTACTATAGAAGAGCAAATATAATAATTTTGTCTGACTTCTCCTTAGAAACCATGAAAGCAAGAAGAATGCTGTGAAATATTTAAAGTGTTGAGAGACAAAACCATCAAGTTTGAAATCTGTATGCTGCAGATTTATCCTTAAAAAGAGAAGGAAAATAAAGACTTCCTCAGAAAAACAAACTGGGGAATGTGTTGCCATTAGACCTGACTTGTAAAAAATGTTAAAAGAAGTTTTTAGAAGGAAAGTGATATAGGTTAGAAATATATCTACATAAAGGAAGATCGTTGAGAAAAGAATAAGTAAGGATAAAATAACTTATTTTTTCCTTAATAGATCTAACAGGTAATGTTTATTCAAAATAATATATTCTATTATGATGTGTATCCATTAAGCAATACAGTATTATTTGAAATTAGACTTAGATGTTGCAAACTCTAGGGTAACTACTAAAAAAAAAAACAAGACAAAAGTATAACCAATTTGTAACCAAGCGGAGAATGTGGAATCATAAAATGCTCGGTTAAAATAAAAAAAGAGGAAAAAGAGTGGAAGACAAAGGTATGAACAAGAGCAAGGGCAATAAATGCAATAAGAAATATGGTAAATATTAATCCCAATATATCATTAATTACTTTGATGACTGGTGGTCTAAATGTACCAATGAAAATACAGAGATTGGCAGAGTGGATTGAAAAACAAGACCCAACTATATGCTGTCTACAGAAAGCCACCATAAGTTTAAAGGCACATGCAGATTAAAAGTAAATTGATGGAAGTGTGCATGGGTGGCTCAGTTGGTTGAACATCCAACTTCAGCTCAGATCATGATCTCATGGTTTGTGGGTTTGAGCCCCATGTTGGGCTTTGTGCTGTGTTTCAAATTGTTGGTCTCCCTCTCTCTCTGCCTTTCTCCTGCTTGTGCTCTCTCTCTCTCTTTCTCTTTCTCTGCCTCTCTCCTGCTTGGGTGCTCTGTCTGTCAGTCTGTCTGTCTGTCTATCTCTCTCTGAAAAATAAACATTTTAAAAAAGTAAATGGATGGGGAAAGATATACCATGCTAACACTAATCAAAGGAATGCTGGAGTAGCTATATTAATTTTAGAGAAAATTTCATAATAAGTAAAGTTATCAAGATAAAGAAGGCATTACATAACAAAAAAAGCTAAATTCCCCAAGAAGATGTAACTATACTTAATGTGTCTGCAACAAATGACAGAGCATCAAAATATGTGCTGGAGCTATAAAGGAGAGGTAGATGAAGATGTCAATACCTGACTATCAGAAATAGATCAAACAGGCAGAAAATCAGAAGAATAGTTCTACTGAACAATTTCACCAGCTGGATATAATGGACAATATAGACTATTTTATGCAACACCAGTGGAATCCACATTCATCTCCAGCTCACCATGGTGCATTCAGCAAAATAGACTGTTTCTGGCCATAAAACACAACCTTAACAACCTTAAAATACTAGGCATCATTTAATATCTACTGTCAGACACAATGGAATAACATTACTCTCAATACAAACTACATCAATTACAGAATTATAGCTAGAAAATCCCAAACTACTTGGAGATTAAACAGTTTCTAACACTTCTAAACAAAACATGGGTCAAAGAAGAAATTTCAAGGGAAATTTTATAGTATCGTGAACTAACTGAAAATAAAAGTAACTTATCAAAATTTATGGGATGTAATCAAAGCAGGGCTTAGAGGGATATTTATAGCACTAACTACATATATTGGAAATGAAGAAAGACCCCAAAAGAATCATCTAAGCTTCCATTTTAGGAAAGGAGAAAAAGAAGAGCAAATTAATTCTAAAGTAAGCATTAATAATATAAATTAGAGCATGAATCAGTGAAACTCAACACTAACATACTCTTGCCTTATGATACAGCAACCACGCTCCTTGTATTTACCCAAAGCAGTTGTAAATTTATGTCTACACAAAAACTTGACATGGACATTTATAGAAGCTTTATTCATAATTGCCAAAACCTGGAAGCAATCATGGTATCCTTTAGTAGGTGAAGGGATGAGTAAATAATATGGTGCATTCAGACAATGGAAAAATTCTCTCAATGAGAAGAAATGAGCCATCAAGCCATGAAAATACATGGAGAGAAGATAAATATATATTTCTAAGTGAAATAACTGAAAAGGTGAGGGGCATGGTGGGGGATGTTGATACTGAGGGAGACTATGCATATGTAGGAATAGGGGGTGTACAGGAAATCTCTATATCTTTTGATTTTGCTGTGAACCTAATACTGCTGTAAAATATAAAATCTATTAAACATAATTTTTAAAAATTGAAGAAAGTAACACACAGTGAGTGTCATTAAAGATTTTGGTTTAAGAGACTACATGAATAGTGGTCAAACCTTACTCATTCATTCTCTCTATCTTTCTTTTCCTTCCCTCCTTTCCTCCCTCCCTCCTTCCTTCCTCAACAGGTTGAAGTCAAGGTCTACTTTTCTAATAGAAATCACAATTCCACACTTGTTAAGATCTTACATTTATCCTTTTATAGTTAATTCAAAGTTGTTGATTATGTGAAATCCACCATACCAAATAGTACATGAACTTTATTATGAATCAGATAGGAGTGAATAAATAAATTTTAAACACAGGATGTTTTTGAATTTATGATAATTTTTCTCCTATAATTATGCTAGATATATGGTCTATTAAATGTATCATTTTTATACTGATAATTATAAAGCCCTTCTAGCCCTCAGGTACTGACAGTTGAAAACAAAATCATGGGGCATTTGCGTGGCTCAGTTGGTTAATAATCCAACTTTGGTTCAGGTTATGATCTCATAGTTCAGGGTTTGAGCCCTGTGTTGTGCTCTGTGATGACAGCTCAGAGCCTGTAGCCTTGTTCAGATTCTGTGTCTTCCCCTCTCTCTGCCCTTTCCCCTCTCACAACCTGTCTCTCTCTGTCTCTCAAAAATGAATAAATATTAAAAATATTTTTAAAAAGAAAATAAAATCAATCATAAATGAAAAATACAGATATAAATTTTATGTTTAAAAATACTTAAGATATTTTTCACAAAGACAGTGAAATAATAAACTTAATTTAGTAGTTTAATATAAAATAATAAGGATCCATTCCTTTCCCAACTGTTGCAGCATGAAAATGAGATGAAGTGGTTTCCTCTTCAACCTTAGCTTCTGCTGAATGGTGGGGAAGAGAAGAGAAAGAATGAAAACAGGATAAGGGAATTTTATACTTAAACTTAAAAAAAAATAATGACTAAGAACAGGTGTCCTAGCATACCTCTTTTGGAAAAGACTAGAATAACCAAAGTGAAAGCAAAAATTGTCAATGGTGAGTGAGAAAGTAGAGAGAACTCATTAATCCTCAAAATAAGAAATAGTGGCAACCTCATAACCAAAAATCCTGAGGAATTTTTGCCATTTCTAATACATATCAAATTAGATATTTATTCCTTTCAGATGCCTATGCAATTCTATATTCTTGGAATTATTGATTAGCTTCACCCATAGTGCCATAACTCCTCTGGGAAGATGCCTGCTGATGTGCTAATAAGTCTCTGAGTGGGATGAGAAATACTCTGACCCAGTAGTAAGGAGACCTGGTATGCCCTTGCTCCAGCCCTTGGCGCTTGAGTGGGTTGACTCTCCTTGAGGCTCACAAAGTAGGGACAGTTGCGGGGATGAACTGAGATAATATCTATACAGTGTTTCGCAGTGATTGATGCATAGCACTCTACGAATGTTAGTTCTTATAAGGTAATAGGATTCCTGTGATTCCACAGTTCACTATTTGCTATTAAAATTACTATCTTTCTGATAACAAATTTAACAAGGTAGCTACATCCTATAATTTTAAAAAGTAGTCTTTCTTCCTTCTTCTAGGGTAATTCTGTTAAAGGAAATGTCTTTACCATGGAAACCTTATATTACAAAGAGTTTTACATTCCTTAAAAAAAAAAAAAGCCACCATCTGGCATGCTGGCAAAATTCCTTAGAATCCTAAAATATAGGGGGAAGTGTTTCCTCCTGTTTTTTTGGATGAGTTTGGGAAAGATTTTATTTCTTCTTTAAATGTTTTGTAGAATCGACTAATGAAGCCATCTTGGCCTGGGCTCTTCCTTCATGGGAATATTTTAAATTACGAATTGAGTTTTTGTTTTCTTGAAGGGGTTTAGGATAAAATTTGGGTAAATTACTAATTTAGTGTTTTTTCCCCACTGTTAGAGGTTTATTTAGATTTTCTATTTCTCTTTAAGTTTATTTTGGTAATTTGTGTCTTTTGGGCACTTTTTTCAGTTCATCAAAATTGTCTAACTTTTGGTGTAATGCCATTCCTAGTATTCATTCTTTTGTGATACTTTTAATTTCCATAAGGTCAATAGTAAAAGAGTCCCTATTATTATTTTTATTTTAGTAATTTATGACTTCTCTTTTTTTTCTTAGTAAGCCTTGCTAGGGATTTGCCTAGTATTTACAAGCAATCAAGTATTAATTTCATTGATTCTCTTTTGTTTTTTTGATTTTCTGTTTCACTGATTTCCTTTCTGATCTTTATTTCCTTTCATTCTGCCTGCTGTGGGTTGACTACACTCTTCTTTCTCATGTTTCTTAAAGTGGAAGCTTCCTTGCTTTAAAATAGCTCCCACGTCCTTTCCCTTTCTCTGTGCTTTTCACTTTATACGTTTATATATGTATATATTGTTTTTATATATTATGTATTTTATATATATACATAAACATCTTTAAGAAGATAAGAGAAGAGGGACACTGGGTGTCTCAGTTGGTTAAACATCTGACTTCAGCTGAGATCATGATCTCACAGTTTGGTGGGTCCAAGCCCCTCATGGGGCTCTGTGCTGACAGCTCAGACCCTGGAGCCTGTTTTAGGTTCTCTCTCTCTCTCTGTGTCTCTCTCTCTCCTTCCCTCTCTCCCTCTCTCCCTCTCTTTCTCTCTTTCTCTTTTCCTCTGCCTTTCTCTCCCTCTCTGCCCCACCTCTGCTCATGCTCTTTCACTCTCAAAATAAATAAGCATTTAAAAAAAGGAAAATAAGAAAAGAAAGTACATTTTGACTTTCTTTTGGAATTACTTATATACTTAGAATTACTGTTGCTCTATTTCTTCATGTAAATTTGAGTTATTGTCTACTGTCAGTACTTCTACCTGAAAAATATCCTTTGGAATTTCTTGTAAAGCAGATCTGCTAGGAAGAAATTCTCTGTCTTTGTTTATCAAGAAATAAAGGAGGTATCTCCACAATTACAGATAAAGTAAAAAACATATACATGACTAATAGGTGAAACCCTGAAATTTTAAAACCTAGAATAACTTCTCAACTGGTTTACTGTGACATATTGATATTTCCAGAAGGAGTTGCAGGTGAACAGTCAGGGAAAGCCTGGAGCAGCAAAACTCTCCTAACACCTTTTGGCAGTTATTTCCCCGCCACAAATTGCTTTGTTTTCACTAATAAACAATATAGTTTCCATTGTGGGCCATGACATAAAAAAGGTTTGGTGACACTTAAGCACTAGAAGAGAGTGACACCTACGCAAATACAAACTATCAGTTTTGACCCAAGAAGAATATAGTATCTCTGTAGACCAAAAAGCAAGCAGTAGAATAAAGGAGGACTATTTTTGAAAGACACTATGCCTAGATGGTTTTATCACTGAATTCTGTTTAATCTTTAACAATATCATATATTTAAACTATTCTTTCTCACAAGAAAAAGATTTTAAAATACCGGTTAGTTTTATAAGGTTTGTATATAAGGTTTTTTTTTAAACACATGATAGAATAATGAAAATGAAAATTATCACACAGTATCAGGAATATATGTAGATACAAGTTTAAACACTAATGAATCACAGTGTCCAAAAATACATGAGAAGTTTAATAAATCATGACCAAATAGGGTTTATTCCAGGAGTGAGGGGACCATATGTCAGCAGTTTATTTTAAATTAACGGAAAAACTGGAACCATATTAATAAGTACCTAAAAAATAATTTAATGAAATTCAGCAACCATTTATAATAAAAGTAAGAATGGTATAGGATTGGGCTATTTGCTGAATACTATCATACTAAATTTTGAAATGCTAATACAATAAAAACACCAAATTTTAACATTGTTTTAGAATTTCAAGTTTATATCATAAAATAATATTGAAAGGGTCTTATTTCAGAAAATAAAGAAATATTTTTACATGATGTATTTATATATAGTGGTAACCTATAGAGACTAATAGAATTAATAAATTCATTTGGTTGATGACTAGATATAAAATATATAGAAACAAATATTAATTATTAATAATTACCATGATTTCAGGTAAGGATTCACTATAAACAAATGACCAACTTTCCAAGTTCATATTTTTAACTTACAGTGATTTTAATTAAAAGCACTGATTTTGTTGGTAAACTGCAAACTATGCTTTTAAAGTTCCTGAAGAAAATAAAATTACTTAAGTTATTATAATCAGTATTTGTTCATATTGACATATGGATAGAGAAATTAGATGAACAGAATAAAGAGTCCTAAGATGATCTGTGTATACAGGAGATCTCTAAGTATTGATTAAAATAATATTTTAATTAAATGGGAAAAGGATGGCTTATTCTCAATAGTTCATTTGTTGGTATTTCATAACACTCTGAAGCTTCCTTCACTCTTTTTTAATTCTTTTTGTTTTTGTTCCTCTTACAGAATTACTTTCAATGAGTTGCCTTTGAGTTTGGTGATCTTATCTTCTGCTTGATGTAGTCTATTTTTGAACCACTAGTGAATTTTTTCAGTTCCGTTTTTGTTTTCTTTAGCTCCACGATTTGCTTGGTGCATTTTTCTTCTTTTTCCTCCTATTTCTATGTTGAAATTCTCTTTCTGCTGCTGTACTATTCTTTTGTCCTCAGTGAACATCTTTATGACATTTATCTTGAATTCTGCATCAGGTAACTTATATCTTCTTTCATAAAGGTCAGTTGAAACATCCTTGTCTGATTCTTCATTTTCCGTGATACTGTGTTGCTATCTGCATCTTTGACAAAGTAGGCACATCTCCCAGTTATTATAGAGAGACCTCATACAGAAGAATGCCCCCACCAATTAGCCTGGTAGGGTTTCTGGTGGCCTCTCAAACTTCGTCGTAATTCAGCTGCTGTCCGGGTTCTCTATATTTCCCCAGGTGCCTGGAGTAGCTAGGTCTCATTAGTGTCCTGGGACACGTGTATTTGAAGCCAATTCCTCAGAAAAGTTGGATCATTAGATGTCTAGCTATTTTTCTCCCCAAGGGGAAGCTGAAAGCTGGAGATTTTTTCACTTGCTCTGTGCAGAACTGGAATGGGATATATGGTGACTGCCAGCCAAGATCTTTGTCTCTGTTCTCACTAGTCTCCAGATATGAAGGTTTGCCAGGTCTTGTCAGCACTTGAGTACAGGCAAGTCAGAAGCCAGTCCTCTGGGGAGTCACCTCTGAAAACCTGGGAGCACTGGACATGTGAACCAACTATTTCCCTCTCCTGGGAGAAGCTGGAAGCTATGACTTCTCTTGCTGAACATATGCCATGAGTAAAGATTCTGGAGAGAGGATGTCCTGAATCTCCTCTCTGGCATGAGTGAGTCTTGTTTCATGTTTGCCTAGGGTGCAGGAGCGTTTTATTTAGTTGGTGGATTTCTCACAATAGAAATTTGTGTGTGAATTATTGCTAAATTGGTAGATTTATGGGGGTAAAAGAGAACCTAGGGCTTCTTCCTCTGTTATCTTGCTGATTAATGCCTTTTAAATATTTGAGACTTGCCTTTTCACTATTTATTTTTATTCCTTTTATACTCTTTTATTCCTCTATGCATCTTTTCTTTCAATGTGTGTCCTAAGTTTTAATTTGGGGGAGGGGTCACAATTTCCTTTGAGAATTCAATAAAACTATGGGCACTATTCCCAGTGTGATTTTTACATGCATAATCAAATAAAATTTGTGTTCAATTTCACTGGGTTCATGACCCTGAAGTTAAACTCTAGTATATAGCATAACATTTTTATTTTCACATTTTAGCATTATTCTTAAAAAATTAAGTCAGTGTGAATACTTGCATGGAGCGTTCAAGACCACCCTTCCCCATGTTCCTTTGACTCCTTGAGATCTATACTGTCTCACACTGTCCAACAGGAATCGTAATGGATTAATGAATTCATTTATTAGAAACAACCTAATTTTTACAAACATCCCATTTTTTAAAACTCATGAGCTATTTGCTATTTTATAAGGAGAGTTTTAATTTTTAATAAAACTAGGTAATTCAGATATTTGGCCAGTAGTTCAATAAGGAGCCAGTTCCTAATTAGACTGTTACTTACAGGTTCTTAAGTAAAAATAAAATGGGATGGAAATATTAATTAAATGTTTTTGAGATGAAATAAGTGATCACCTTAAAATTTATTTTTGGTTGTTGTTTTTTTCTTGTAATTCATATTATTGAGTGAAAAAAAAGCTCCCAATAAGAAATTGCTCCAGTGTAAGTTCCATTAAGACCAAGAACTTGGGGGATACCTGGGTGGCTCAGTTGGTGAAGCATCTGACTCTTGGTTTCAGCTCAGGTCATGATCTTATGGTGTGTGAGATCTGCACTGACAGTTTACAGCCTGCTTGGCATTTTCTTTCTCCCTCTCTCTGCCCCACCGCCATCTCAAAAATAAATAAACTTAAAAAAAAAGACCAGGAACTTTGGAATTTTCTAACAGATTCAGGTCAGGAAGTGTGCTTTGAAGAAATAAATGCTTGAATAGTAAATGAGGAAGTAAATGGACAAATAACTAATGGAAGGAAATTAAGTTTTTTTTTTAAAATATGACTTTATAGAATACTTTGTACTTTAAAGGAGCTAAGTGAAGAAAGAAGAGCAAATATATATTCATTGAATTTGTTATAACAGTCCTATTTATCATATTTCTAGTTCTCTTCATTTTTTCCTATGTATTCAGATTACTGTCTGGTTTGAGAAGAATTTGTGTTGATTCTTCTTTAAAATTCAACAGGGAAGATATCTGAGTGTGGTGTTTTCTTCTTTGGAAGAGTTTTGATTAATGATTATATCTTGTGATTCGTAATGGGTCTGTTCAGACATTCTGTGTTTTTCCGATTCATTCTTGGTCCTTTGTATGTTCCTAAGAATCTCTCCATTACTTACTTCCAGGTTGTCCACTTAGTTGGCAAATTGTTGTTCACAATAGTCTCTTATAGTCCTTGTGATATTTCTGTGGTATCAGTTGTAATGTCCCTTTTTACATTTATAATTTTGTTGACCTCAGTCCTCTCTTTTTTTCCCCTTGTTTTACTTTCTAGCTAAAGATTTGTGAATTTTATTTATCTTTCCAAAGAACCAACTCTTTTCTGTTCTCTATTTCATTTATTTCTGCTCTAATCTTTGTCGTCTTCTAACTCTGAATCAGTTTGCTCTTCTTTTTATAGCTTCTTAAGATGGAGAGTTAGGGATGGGTGCCTGGATGGCTCAGTCCAACTCTTGATTTCAGCTAAGGTCATGGTTTCAAAGTTTGTGGGATCGAGCCCTAAACTGTTAGTACAGATTCTCTCTGCTGGGATTCTCTCTCTTCTTTCTCTGTTCTTCCTCTGCTTATTTATGTGCGTGCGTGCATGCTCTCTCTCTGTCTCTCAAATAAGTAAACATTAAAAAATCTTTTTAAAAAGATGTAGAGTTAGACAGTTTATTGGAGACAATTCTTGCTTCTTACTATTGGCATTTATTGCTATGAACTTCCCTCTTAGAACTGTTTTTGCTGCATCCCATAACTTTTGATATGTTGTGTTTCTATTTTGATTTCTCTTAAGATGCTTTTTAAAATTTTCCTTTCAACTTTCCTTGAACCATTGGCTGTTTGGAGAATGTTGTTTAGTTTCTATGTATTTATTATTTCCCAATTTTTCTTTTGTTAGCCATACCATAGTAGTGAAAGCAGTTACTTGGTATGATTTCAATCTTATTGAATTTACTAAGACTTGTTTTGTGGCCTAATATGTGGTCTGTTCTAGAAAATATTTTAGGTACACAAGAGGAGAATGTATATCCTACTGTTGTCAAATAGAAAACTCTGTATTTGTCTGTTAAGTCCATTTGGTCTCTAATATTGTTCAAATCCACTATTTCCATACTGAATCTCTATCTGAATTTTTCTATCCATTGTTGAGAGTGGTGTTTTAAGGACCCAACTCTTACTGTATTGCTGTTTATTTTTCCTTTTAACTCTGCTAGTTTTTGTTTTATGTGTTCAGGGGCTCTAATTCTGGGAAGTATTTACAATTGATGTATCTTTTTGATGTATTTGTTTCTTTTCATGATATAATGACCTTCTTTGTCTCTTTAAAACATTTTTAGTTTAAAGACTGATTTGTCTGATATAGGTATAGTCACTTTTTGTTGCTGTTGTTACCATTTGGTTGAAGTATCTTTTTCATCCCTTTACTCTAAGGCTGTGCATATTTTTAAGGGTAAATTGGGTCTGTTATGGGCAGCATACTGTTGGATCTTGTTTTTTATCCATTCAGCTATCCTGTATCTTTTGAATGCAGGATTTACTACTGCCAAGGACTTATTGCTGTCATTGTGTTGTTTTACAGTTGTTTTGTAGGTCCATTATTCCTTTTCTCCTACCTGCTGTCATTTTCTGAAGTTCAATGTCTTTTGGCATCAGTAAGATCCGATTTTGTTATCATGATCTTTACTGTAGTTACTATAGGTATTTTCCTCATGGTTACCATGAGGTTTACATAAAATATCTTAAAACTAAAACACCTTGTTTTAAACAAATAACAACTTCAATAAACTCCTAAGCTTTATACTTTTCTTCTCTTCCTTCTCACATTAGATTATTTATGTTAAAATTTATATATTTTTATATCGGACAACTAATAACACATTTGCAGTTATGGTTAATTTTACAACATTTCTTAAACTTTTAAATAAGGTTGTAAATGAATTTGGCACTATCACATTAGCATATTATAAACTAAGACCCATGTCAAGTAGCTTGCCACATGTTGTCTTTTAGGAATTTTATGATTTCAATGCTTATATTCTGGTCTTTAATTCATTTTGAGTTAGTTTTTATAGTATAAAATAGTGGTCTAATTTCATTGTTTTCCATGTTGCTGTTCAGTTTTTGCAGCTTTTATTGAACAGACTGTCTTTTCCTTATTATATATTCGTGGTTCCTTTTTTGTAAAATAACTGATCATATATGCCAACAGTATTTCTGGGCTCTCTATTCTGTTCCATCCACCTATATGTATATTTAATGTCAATATGATACTCTTTTAATTACTGTATCTCTATAATGCAGTTTGAAATCAGCATGCCTCATGCCTCCAGTTTTGTTCTTCTGTGTCAAGATTTCTTTGGCTATTTACGGTCTTTTATAGTTTCACCCAAATTTTGGAATTGTTTGTTCTAGTTCCACTGTTGATATTTTGATAGGGATTGCATTGAAGATTGCTTTGGGTAGCTATGGACATTTGAACAATATTAATTATTCCACTCCATGAGCAAAGAATATCTTTTCATTTCTTTGAGGCTTTTATAATTTCTTTCATTAATATCTTACAGTTTTAGAGTGCAGGTCTTTCCCCCTCTTGTTTAAGTTTATGCCTAGTATTTTATTCTTTTTGATGTCATTGTAAATGGAATTGTTTTCTTAATTTATCTTTCTAATAGTTTATTATTGTACAGAAGCACAACAGATTTTTGTATATTGGTCATGTATCCTTCAGCTTTACTAAATTTATTTATTCTAACATTTTTTGATGAAGTTTTAGGGTTTTCTATATATAATATAATGTTGCATGCAAACAGTGACAGTTTTTTTTTCCTTTCTAATTTGAATGCTTTTTCTGTCTTTTTCTTGCCTAATTGCTCTAGGTAGGACTTCCTTTTTGAATAAAGGTGACGAGAATGGGCATCCTTCTCATGTTCTTAATCTTTGAGGAAAAGCTTTCAAGTTTTCAACATAAAGTATGATGTTAGCTGTAAGCTTGTCATATATGGTCCTTATTATGTTGAGGTACATTTCCTCTATACCCACTTTATGAGAATTTTTGTCATAAATGGATTTTGAATTTTGTGAAATGTTTTTTCTGCATCTATTCAGATGACCATATGCCTTTGCTTTGTGACTGTTTTGTATCATTTTGATTAATTTGCAGGTGTTGAACTATAATTACAACCCTGGAATAAATCACACTTGATCATGGTGTCCAATCTTGTTAATGCATTGTTGAATTCAGTTTGCTAATAATTTGTTGAGAGTTTTGCATATATGTTCCTCAGGAATATTGGCCTGTAATTATTTTTTTCTTGTAATGTCCTTGTCTGGTTTTGGTATCAGGATAATGCTGGATTTATAAGTAGACTTTGGAAGTGTTTCCTCTAATGTTCTTCTTCTTTTTTTTTTTTTTAAGAAGAGTTTGAGATGGGTTGGTATTAATTCTACTTTGAATGTTTGGTATAATTTACCAGGGAAGCCACTGTGTCTTGAACTTTTGTTTGTATGGAGTTTTAAAATTACTGATTTGAATTCTATCTATGCTGGGAGCCACTTCTGAAGTAAGGCAGGTTTGCAAGGCCTTCCACCGTCAGATGGCGACTAGAGTCTGTACCCACTCAACTCCCACTCAATTTCTGCTTGAGCACCTACCCCCAAGGTGCCTGACTAACTGATACCAGGAGTGACTTGCCTTCTTATGCTAAAAATATGTGAACTGTACCTTGTGAAGAACTTGTTATAGGAGTTTCTTCTTTTGTGATTATAAAATCAAATGTTACATTTCCTGAGAAAAACTGTTTTTCTTCCCCTCAAAAACAGGCTAAATGACCCCCCACTCACAAAAGAACTAAATTTTCCCTTTGCTATGCTAAAAAACATCACCTTGTATTTGAATATTAAAGATCCCTTCCTTCCCCATGTGATAAACATCTAGTCACCTATTGGCAAAGGTTATGCATGAGTCTCCTACCACTCTATGTTCTGGGAAATTTTTGCATACCAAATAATTTGTTCTCAGAAATTATTGTCTGAGGCAATTTCCACTTCTGTTTTGTACCCCATACTTTTTTTTCAATAAATAAAGCTGCCTCTCTGGTCAGTGCAGAGATGCCTGCCTGGTGAGCAGAAAGAAGCTGAGGCTCTCTCACTCCCTTTTGCTGACACTGTCCATTCTTCAGGGAGCCCTGGACCTGCTGGAGCTGGACTGTGGCATATCTGCTAGTGATTGGTCTTTTCAAATCTTCTGTTTCTTCAAAATTCAGTCAAGGTCATATGTTGCTTTGAACGTATCCATTTCTTCTTGGCTTACCTATTTGTTAGCCTTAAATCCAGTAGTCTGCTACCATGTTTGGTATTTCTGTGGTATCATTCATAATACCTCTTTCATTTATTACTTTATTTGAGTACTCTCTTTTTTTCTTGATGAGTCTACCTAAAGGTTTGTCAGTTTTGTTTGTGTTTTCAAAGAAGCTGTTCTTGGTTTCATTGATCCTTCCTATTGTCTTTTTAGTCTATGTTTCATTTATTTCTGTTCTGGTCTTTGTTATTTCCTCCCTTTTACTATTTGGGATTTATTTGTACTTATTTTTCTAGTTCCTTGAAGTGCATGCTAGTTTATTTGAGATGTTTTTCTTGTTTTCTGAGTAAGCACTTATTGTTAAGAACTTTCCTCTTAGAACTGCCTTTGCTATATCCCTTAAGTATTGGTATATTGTATTTCCATTTTGTTTTGACTCTATATATTTTTAACTTTATTTTTTATTTCTTCATTGAGGAAACTATCCAGTAGCATGTTGTTTAGTGTCCACATATTTGTGAATTTTCCAGTTTTCTTCTTGTAATTGATTTCTAGTGTTATACCATTGTGATTGGAAAAGATACTTGATACGATTTAAATCTTTTAAATTTGTTATGACCACTTATGAGCCTAATATATGATTTATTTTGGAGAATTTTCTATGTGTATTTGAGAAAAATGTGTATTGTATTTCTTTTGAATGGAACGTTCTATATATATCTGTTAAGTTCATCTGGCATAACATTTTATTTAAGGTCAATGTTTTCTTATTGATTTACTTTCTGAATAGTTTATTTATTGATGTAACTGGAGGTATGAAAGCCCTCTACTATTATTTTTTTGCTCTTTCTCTCTTTAGGTCTGTTATTCTGTGTTTTATTTATTTAGGTTCTTTTATGTTGGGCACATAAATATTTACAAATTATATATACTCTTCTTGGATTGATTTCTTTCTCATTACAGAATGCCTTTCTTTGTAACTCATGACAGTGTGTTTTAAAGTCTGTTTTGTCTGATATAAGTATAGTTTCCAGCTTTTTCTTGGTTTTTATTTGAAAACCTAGGTATCCATAGAATACTTCTTTTCATCGCCTCACTTTCAACCTTGTATCATCTGAAGTGAGTTTTTTATAGGCAGTATATAGATTTATCTTTAAAAAAATCCACTCTATCATTCATGTCTTTTGGAGAATTTAGTACATTTACATTTAAGTTAATTAATTAGTTATTATTTTTTTGGAATAACCTTTGCTTTTATTTATTTTTAAAAATTTTTTAGATTTTATTTAAACCCAAGTTAGTTAGCATATAATGTAATAATGATTTCAGGAGTAGAATTTACTGATTTATCACTTACATATAACACCCAGTCTCATCCCAAGTGCCCTCCTTAAAGTACTTACTGATTTTGTTAATTGTTTTTGTGGATTTTTGTTTTGTTTTGTTTTGTTTTGTTGTTCTGTTTATTCTTCTTCTCCTGCTCTCTTCCTTTGTGGTGTGATGACTTTCTTTTGTGATATGCTTAGGTTTCTTTCTCATTATCTTTTGTTTATCTGCTATGGGTATTTGCTTGGTGGATGCCAGGAGGCTTAAATAAAACAACTTGAAATAAATTATTTTTAGTTGATAAATTTCAAAGAATTTTAAGTTCCTACATTTTTGCCCTTATTCCCCCACACACTTTGTTTTTATTGTCACATTTTATATTTTTATCTTATGCATTCCTTAACTAAGTAATGTAGTTACCATTATTTTTACTTCATTTATTTTTTAACCTTCATACTAGCTGTATAAGTGATTAATCTACTACCATTACTATACATTTACCTTTACCACTAAGAGCTATACTTTTATGTTTTTAGTGGGGTTTTTTTTTGTCACTAATTAATGTCCTTTATTTTTTTTAGCATAAAGAAATACCTTTAACGTTTTTTTGTAAGGCAAGTTTAGGGTGATGGACTCCTTTAGTTTTCGCTTCTGTGGAAAACTCTCTACTTCTCTTTCAATTCTGAATGATATATTCTGGTTAGAGTATTCTACTGAGAATTTTCTATTTTTAGCACTTTGAGTATATCATACCACTCCCTTGTGGCCTGCAGTTTCTGCTGGAAGATCTGCTGATAACGTTGTGGGCGCTCTCTCGAACATACCAGGTTGTTCCTCTCTTGCTGCTTTAGAAACCCTGCTTCTTAAGATTCTTCAAGGTCTCTAACCTGGACATTTTTATTATAAAGTGTCTTGGTGTGGGTCTCTTTCATTTCATCTTAGTTGGATTTCTCTGTGTCTCCTGAATCTGGATGTTTCCTTTCTCAGATTAGGGAAGTTTCAACCATTATTTCCTCAAATATCATCACTGCCCCTTTCTTTCTCCATTCCTGTGAGACTTCTATAATGTAAATGTTTATCTGCTTGACATTGTCCCATAAATATCTTTATTTACTTTTTTTCATTTCTTTTTGCTGCTTTGATTGGGTGAGTTACTCTGCCCTGTGTTTAAATTCACTGATCCTTTCTTCGGCTTCATCTGGTTGGTTATTGAATCTAGTATATTTTTCAGTGTAGTTATTGAATTCTTCTGACAGGAACTGTCTTATATTTTCTATTTGTTGAAGTTCTCACCATGTTAATCCATTTTTTCTCCTGAGTTTGATAAGCATCTTTGTGACCAGTTCCCTGAACTTTGTCAGGTAAATTATTTATATGCATTTTATTAATGTTTCCTCTCTTAAGCCCTAAAGTTTTATTTTATACCTTCATTTGGAACATATTCCTCTGTTTCTACATTTTGCTTGACTCCCTGTGTTGGTTTCTATGTGTTAGATGAAATAGCTACCTCTTCTAATCTTGAAGGATTGCACCTGTGTGAGATATGAACCTTATTTTTCAACCTTGCCCTAGCTTTTGGTTGTCTTTCACACCTTTGTGATTGTTTAAAGAGCCTATTTTATGTAGCTGCCAGTAGCTGAGTGTGTGCCAAGACCAGTCAGTGTACAAAATGGGGGAATTTTATTCAGCATCTAGGTTCAGACTGATTAGAAGCTAGATTGTCAGGCAGTAGTTTTTAATTTTTTTTTTTTTTTAGTGTTTATTTACGTATCTTGAGAGAGAGAGAATCCCAAGCAGGCTCCATTCTACTAGTGCAGAGCCTGACATGGGGCTTGAATTCATGAACTATGAGATTATGACCTGAGCTAAAATCAAGAGTCAGACACTTAACAGACTGAGCTACCCAGGGGTCCCCCAGGTAGTAGTTTTTAAAGAATGCAAATATATACTATACTGTGGGACTGCAATCCTAAGTTCTGCTGAGCCCTTGAGCCTGGTGATCTGGATATATCCCCTGGTAGCACTGGCGATAATACTGACTACAGACGAGTATTCAAGTTTATTTCTGGGAGATACCTGTAAGTTGTAGTGAGTCAGAGGGATCAGGCAAAGATGGAATACCTGGGCCTGAATTCCCTGAGAGGGCTTCCATGGCCTTTAGATGTGTGCCAAGCCTATAGTCTGCCCTTATGTCTGAAACTCTGGGACTAGCAAGTAGATCTCTACAAAGATCTGGGGATGCATTTCTGTCTGTTGTATGTGTAGTGTTCTGTGGGTGCTCATCTGCTAAGGTCTATCTCTATGATTGTTGTAGTTTCTTGAGACTTAGAAATACAGGCTCCTCTCCCAACCTCCAGCTACCCGATCCTGGTGATCAAAGGGTATCCCCTGGGCAGCAGCCATAGAAACCAAGGCATCAGGGGATAAGAGACTTGTATTAAAGCTTTACTTTGAGAGATGGTAGTGCTCTGAGAGCATGGTGGAGGGAGAGGGCGTGAAGTTAGTGCCCATCCTCTGAAGGCTCAGGAAATTTTTACAGTCAATCCTTAGATATGTGTTTAATTAGAAGACTGCCTGCCCTTCAGACTAAATCTATATAGCCTGAAGCTAATAGTTCTCTTTAACAGAAATATTGAACTCCTGTATCTGTTGTTGTATGCTCTGATCTGGGTATGGTGCTATTTAAGAGCTTGTACTTCATTGGTTACATTCTTGTGGGACCCTACTGCTTATGAGAATGAGTCAATATAGAGATGTCCCCTGACAGCAGCTGCAAAAATTAGGGCACCAGAAAAGGGTATATACTCCTTTCTGGAAGATATTAGCTAGCTGAACTAAAGCAGAGGGAGAGTGTAAAGATTATATACACTGCCTTTAATTCTCTAAGAACACCTTCATAGGTTCCTATAATTGTGCCATCAGAAACCTGCCCCTCAGGCCAAATCTCCTAGAAAAGGAAATAGCCACTTGTTTAGAAAAATGGGCAGTGTGTTTTGATGTGCCTTAATGCCCTGGGATTTGTATTCTGCCAAGAACATTCTCTTCAATTTTTATAGTCTCATGGACCCAAGAACTCAAGTCTGCCTTTATTTCCTTAGCCAGATGATCAAGGGACATCCATTAGGTGGCAACTGTAAAAACCAAGTCACTGGATATAAAAACTAAAGCACCAGATAGGTGTAGAGGCTCCCTTCAGGGATATACTAGTGTTCTGGGATGCAATAGAAGGAAAGTAGAAAGATAGCATTCACCAAAAGAAGGGAAGAAAAAAGAAAAGGAAAGGAGCATAATGGTGACATCCACAGGAAAGCTGGGAGGGTTAGATGGCATCTTCCAGCTTTAGCAAGGCAGGGAGAGTGCAGGCAGAGGCTATCCACTAGCTGGAGAGTAATCCTGTAGGTCCCTGCTCTTCAGACCCAGCGCTTCAGAATTAGAAAATGAGTCTCTTCCCATGAAGTCTGAGAGGTTTTCAAAAGACCACTTCTCCTTTGCACCCTGGGACGAGTAAGTCTGCATGCACGCCCTTTAAGAGCTGTTCAAGAGGATAACTCGGAATGGTTTGTCTGACAGTTCATAAATCTCAGTTTCTTTTAGGGCCAGTTATTGGAGCTTTATTAGTTTCCGGGGTAGTGTTATATTTACTTGATTTTTGTCATCTTTCATTCCTTACATTGATATCTGCATATTTGATTAAACAGTATCCTTTCCCAGACTTTATAGGTTCACTTTAACAGAGCAACTTCTCAAACAGCTCAGACTGGGTCTGGATGTGACTGCTGATAATGTCCTTGGGCAGGTGGTACCTGCTATTAGGGTCTGTTTTTGGAGATGCAACCATTCTTGCTCTGAGGGTATGCCACTGGCTTAGAAGAACTAGATAGTACTGCTGGATTGGTTCCTGCCCGTTAGAGATTGTAGTGTAGGTTCTGTGGTTGCCTGGATCAGGCTCTGGTTGGAGTTATTAGAAGGTTGGGATTTGATAGTGTACTTTGCAGTAGATGAAGCTTTGATTAGTTTCTCTGCCCTAGCAGGACAGTAGAATAGGAGTCCAGGCCTGCCCATCTCATTATCTGGGGATCTGAATCAGGCAAGAGTGTGATTGGATATCCTAGTCAGGTGAGGCTACTGGTTTTGCTCTGCAGACAGGGAAAGCCATGAGCTATGTTCTCTGTTCAAGTGCCACTATATGTAGAGCTATGGGCTGGGCTACACAGCTTTTTGTGTGCAAGATTCTCTGGTTGGGCAGGCTGAAGCCTCTGTTCAGCAATGAGTGGGGCTACAAATTAGTTTCCTCGCCCAGGTGTAGTGGGAGAAGCAGCTCTAAGGAAGTAAGGCTCTTTGTTTATGGCCTTGACTCAATCTGCCCCATGCTGCCAGTTCCCTGGCTGAACAGGACTACTGGCTTTCCTCCGGGGTTAGTCAGCATTACCTGCCTCCCACTTGTTTTTGCTGGGTCACAGAGAGGCTCCTGAGTGTTCTCACCAGCGCTTCCTGTTAGATGGGGCCAGGAATCATGCTCTGCAGCAGGTGTGGTTATGGATAGACCCACCTTAGACAACTCCCCAATTTTTCTAAACAGGCTTTCCCAATGGGAAAGGCCAGGAGCTACAGTGAGCAGTAAAGAAACTATGAATTAAGCCCCTTGACTGGGCAAAGCAGGGAACCCTGTATACTGGGTGCTACATTTACTATGGGGGTGATCACCTCGCCCCACCAGCACTGCTGGTGTTCCCTTAGTGTCAGATGATACCAAAGTGATTGGGGCTAGGACTTAGATCTTTGGCATGGGTGTACCAGCCTCCAGGGGGCAGCAAACCTCTGTTTGACTGACTACCTAAATGAGGCAGGCCTATATCCTCTACCAGGCCCTTGATCATATTGTGCCACTGACTTGATTCTGCAAATGAGCAAAAATGTTTGGGACTACTGTTTGGGCTCTGCAGGTAGGAATTCAGTCTTCCAGGGTCCCAGTGCTGGTTCCACCCTGCTTTGTCACAATCAGATTCCCAGTAATTGAGCAGCACAGACCCCCCTGTAATCCTCAGAGGATAAGACCAGAGTAGAGACTTCCACAAAGTGACACCAACACTGCAGGGGCTAGATGCCACCTCTGGGCTCTCTTCCCCACTGAAAGAGCTGTTGGCTCAGGGGGAGACCTCTCGGCGTGGTGCTGCACTGGCCTAAAGGAAGAGGATTGCTGTTCACATGTAGCCACTCCTTTTATCCTTCTTAGTGCATTCTGTCTTGGTCTCTGTGGTGTATTGAGGGATGCGCTTCAGCCTTTCCTTTATGTTCTGGGATTCTCTCAATGGTGTTTTGTCCATGAGGAGTTGTTAGTTGTTCTTGTGTGGGAGAACAAAGTCAAGAATGACATATGTTACCACCTTGGTGATGTCACCCCTCCTCACTTTTAGTTTTAAAAGATAGTTTTGATACACATAAAATGCTTGTTTGAAAGATTTTTTCCCTCCTCTCTTTAGTACTTTGACTATGTCATAGTAATACTTGTTCACCTCCGTTGTTTCTTCGGAGAAGTCAGCAGTTACTCTTATTCAGGTTCCCTGTGCATGACTAGTCCTTTTTCTTCTGCTGTTTTCAGAATTTTCCCTTTGTGTTTTTTTCCCTTTGTATTTGAATTTCTACTATTTTACTATAATGTGTCTGGGTGTGTTTATTGTACTTTCAGTGTTTTTGAGCTCGTGGATGTGTAGATTAATGTTTTTCATCAGATTCCAGAATGTTTTAACAATCTAATATTTTTTCTCTCTTTTTTCTCATTTTCCTCTGCTATGTCCCATATGTTGATCGACTTAATTATACTCCACATTTTTTGTGTGTCTATCATTTGTCTTCATTATTTTCTGTTTATCAGCGTAATCTTTATTCAAGTTTTTTGATTCTTTTTCTTTTCCAATTCAAATCTGTTTAACTACTCTACAAAACTTTCAGTTACTGAACTTTTCAACTGTGGATTTATAACTTTGGTTATACTTTTGTTTTTCTTTGCCTGACTCATAAGTTTTTATTGAAAGCTGGACATTTAAGAAAAAAACCTTTAATGTTTATTTTTGAGAGAAAGAGAGATGGAGTGTGAGTGGGGGAGGGGCAGAGAGAGAAGGAGATACAGAATCCGAAGCAGGCTCCAGGCTCTGAGCTGTCAGCACAGAGCTTGATGCAGGGCTCAAACCCATGAAACTATGAGATCACAACCTGTGCCAAAGTTAGATGCTTAGCCAAATGAGCCACCCAGGTGCTCCCAAAACTGGACATTTCAAATAGTGTATTGTAACCACCCTTGATACTGAATGTCTCACCCAGGCCTTATTTATTTGTTTAATAACTTGGGTAGACTTTTTTAGTGAAGTTTATTTCCCTTGCACTGTGTAGCCTCTGACATTGTTCCTTAGAGGGCAAACCTTTTATCCAGGTGCAGTCATCCTTGGCATGACAGTGATTTTAGTAGGCCTTTTTTTTTTGTCTTTTTCTGATTTCTCTGTTAAGTTGTTCTGAACTCCTTTGATCTCATAACAGTATTAGCTTTCATTAATTGCCAGCTGACTACTCTATTGTTTTCAGCAGGTTCCTGGGAAATGAATTGCTCCATGGTGTGATCTTTTAAAATTGGGTTCTTTATAAAAGTGATCTTTGAGGCCAGTTTTCGTAGTTTGTTCAGATCCCAGAAGGGTTCTCAGCTGTCCCTTTTCCTGGTTCTCTCTGGTAAACCCCAGGATAGTTTAGAGTTTAGTTTTCTACTCTCTTGGAGGTACCCTTCTCCTTTTCATTGTTTACCACTTGCTGAGGGCAAGGGCTGTCAGGATTCCAGTATTTTCTACCTATTGCACCTTGGTTAGAGCTTCTTCCTTGTAAGTGAACTCTGAGAGGTGGAAGGAAGTCCAAGATCTCTCAGACATTCTTGCTTGGAATCGATTCTCTAAAACATGGATCCAGGCTGGGTTTTTCTTGGAATGTTACTGTAGGCCTCAACTGGAACCAACTAGGGAAGGGATCTTGTGCTTTCTTAGTTTTGGCTATTTGGAACGGAACTTCTGTTAGTCTGAACTTGGGTTGAGGGAGAGAGGGAAAAAAGAGAGCATAAATTGTTTAAATTCAGCAGTATCTCCCTGTTTAATTGAGATTTAATTGATTTCTTGAGTAATAGTTTATTTGCTGTATGCCCTTAGGACAATATCCAGAGATTTTAAATGGCTGTTTCACTGAGGAGAGGATCCACAGAACTCCTCACAACCATCTTCCGGAAATTGCTTCCCCAGTGTGGTTCTGTTCAAGGCTGCTTTTTTGCTCAAAACTCAGTGATTGTCCATCCCAGGGGCTTGCTTCTTTTTCAGACCTGCTAAGCGTATATACTTGCCTCCTTAGGCCTACTTTGCCTGGCCTTTCATTTGCTCTGCTAGGAAGGTTTGTTTTTGTTTTTATTTTTTTGTTTTTGTTTTGTTTTTCCTGAGATTCCCACTATATCTTGGTTCTTGTCAGAAATACTATCCAAATCCACCCTATGTGAAAAGCAATTCAGCCATATCTTTCGTGTTTTATATCAATATTATCTATCTCTTCTTATAAGAGAATATAAGCTTCATAATATTAGGGACTTGCTTCTCTTCACACAGCACATATTAGTCACTTTCAGAATAACAAGTTTTCTTTGAAAAGCCATTATTTATTATTATTATTATTGTGGCAGTTAGGTGACCATTAGAGATTTCTTGTTTTAATTGCAGTTGTGTGTTCTTCTGACTGTATTTTTGTTACGTTTGTAAGTGAGCAGAAGTAACAAGTGCAAGTGCTGCTTGAAGGACTTAAAGGATAGTTGTGCTCCCTTTGTCTTCATGGTTTTCCCTTCAGGGGCTGGAAGAAAACATCAGACATGTGGGTTACCACGGTGTCTCTGATAGCGGAGAGGGAAGGTTTACAGAGCAGAGCTGTCCCACCAGCTTACACTGGTCATCATTAGATCAAAGTAAACTCCCATGTTATTTAAGCCACTATACATTTTATTCTCTTAACGTTTATTTCTTTTTGAGAGTCAGAGAGATATAGAGCATGAGCAGGGGAAGGGCAAAGAGAGAAGGAGACACAGACTCTGAAGCAGGCTCCAGGCTCTGAGCTGTCAGCACAGAGCCCGATGCAGGACTCAAACTCATGAACCATGAGCTGAAGTCGGACGCTTAACTGACTGAGCCACCCAGGTGCCCCTTAAATAGTTTCTTATATAGTAATAATATGAAAACAAATATGACGTTAAATTTAGTACCATGTTTTATGAAGATGTAAGTGAATTCATGAGTAGTTTTCTTTCTTTTTTTTTTTTAATGGCAAAAAAAACTAAATGACATCCTCCCCTCCCTTATCTTTAGCCCCTTGTTGTTGTATAAAAAACATCAGGAGAAATGTATCAGTAAAAGTGAAACAAAGTGGATTTCTATACCCAAAGGATATGAAGACAGTCTCTTTAAGGATCTCTTTTTTCAGCCTGAAACTAATATAAGAGAAAAATTTGGACATTGGAAACATGTAAGTATAAGTAGTTTATTACTTATCTTTAACGTATTTTTGTTCAAGGTCCTATAGTTATAATTTATGTAGCATGAGTAAAAATTTCATCCTTCCTTTTAAGTATTTTCCATTATATTGTTAATATTCTGCTTGAGATTTTCTTGATGTAAGAAAAGTCATATAATAATAAAGCACAAATATTATTTTATGGTACATTATTCTTATTACAATGATATTATAATTTTATGTCCTTACATATATTCTCATATCACCTATTATAAATAGGTATTAATAGTAATGTAAAATCTCTTCATAGCAATGAGAACAAAGAAATGTTTAGTTTATTGAAGAAGAATGACATATATAGTATAATATTCATTCAGTGTTTTATGATAACTCATGTATTGCTTTAAGGACACAATGGAAATAGAAACTTTTATTTATTGACTGCCTATGACTGTCAGGCACTCTGCTAGTTATTTTGCATGTGTTTTGTAATTTAGTCTCCAAAGAACTGGAAGAGTGCTGTTTTCATCTCATTTTTATGAACAGGAGAACTAAGACTCTGACAGGTTAACTAACTTACCAAAAGCCACATATTTCAGTGAAATTGCTAAGACCTAACTCCAGGTCTTCTGACATGAGAGTTTGTGCAAAAAAGCACAAACTTTTTTTTATCTTTAGAGGGTTTTTTTTGACATTAAATAATGGTAGAAATGAAGACTTGATATTCTAGTTTAATTAACTAGATCAAACTCTTAATAATGTGTAATGCACTGTTTGTGATAAATAAAGCCCTTCCCATGTAGGCCTGTTTCTAAGGAGCTTGCACTATAAACATTTCCATTTTATTAATGATTAGAAAAGGTCCACCCATCGTTCATCTGATTTCAGTGTTATTGAGGACATGTGTTTTAGAAATAACAGACGAACATCTTCAAGCCCTTAAAGCCCACATCAATTATCTATTGAATAAAAATATAGATTTAGAAGGCAAATGTATCCTATTCAAAACTTTTTCCTCAGTAGCACACAGTGCGATTTTATTCATTTGCTCTAGATGACATGCTCTATAAAAGTATAAAGTTCATATGAAGTGTCATTTGGCCCTCTATGTGTAGAATATAAACTCACTGGCTTCAGGCATGTCACATGCTTTTTTATGTACTTTATGCAGAGAAGACTTTAACTGTTGTTATATATAAAAAATTTGGATATATATTTATAAAATACTTATACATTCATATAAAGATATACATATATACACATAGTCATAGATCCATATGCAAAGTCTTATATACATGTGTGGATGTATGTTGTATTATGGCATGTGACTATATGCATAAACAGGAATACAATATTCATATTGTAGAGGTATTTTGTTTAATATCTGTGAAGGCACACAGAATGTATCATTGTCAGGTCTTGGAAGCATTTTGAATGTTAAGAAATTTGTGGAAATATATTCATTGTAGGGAGTTTTCTAAAGCTCTTAATATTATTGATAATTTTGCTAACTCCATTGCAATTAACGTTATTAAGAATTATTCTTTCATAGTCTGTAAGTATGTACAGTGTCTGATGGTTTTTCACTGTTATAGCTATTATTCATAAAACATAGAAGTTGTCTTTAGATCAATTTCTTACAGTAACTGACATGATTCTTAATCATAAGATTCATCTTTGAATCTTTACTTCTTTTGTATAAAACTGTTGTTCCATCTTCTGGTGGCTTCATTTGTAGTCTCTTCAGTGCATTTAGGTGATCATATTTTTTGTTATTTTTGTTACTTATTAATACAGTCATTAAGACTTGGTACTTGGTCAGTTAGAAACTATAGTAAGAACAAGTGACACCACAGAGTGCCTAAGAGAACCCAGAATCCAAGAGACATTAAAAAATTAAGAAGTAGTGAAAAAGGAGGAGGTGATAAAATAATAGTATTTAATACTGGGAGTTTATTTTTAAAAATTTGTGTGCAGAGTAATGGAAAGGATCAGTCAAGAGTAGAACTCAAGTTTTAGTAATTAGGTAAGTAATTGGTGTCTATTCTTCTTCTGTTTGAGGCTGAAATGTGCTTGGTCCAAAAGGCATAAAACTTCCCATATTCATGGTAACCTAAAATAGGAAGGGCCAGAGGAGTGAGTTCCAGTTACATTTACTTAACAAATGCTGTGCTGCAAAGCTAGCATTTATGGTGCACACTTAAGCTATTAAAGGAGATATAGAACCAAAAGTCAGGATTCATGAGTAAGGACTCTGATAAAAAAGTGGATCAGAGGAAATTGAGGAACTAGAACAATTACTAGGGACATTATTTATCAATGGCTCACATGGTCAAAATGTGGTTGTTCCTCTTGCAGAATTGGCTGACATAAATAAGGAATTATTATAGTCAATTAGCTCAAGTTTTAGGAAAACATGTATTATTATAGTGTATTTTAGGGAAATTTAGATCCTATTATGATGGATTTTGCTGGAACACCCAAAAATATTTGATATTTGCTTTGTCATAGTCAACCCTTTTCCTCAAAGGTTATTGAAGAAGATGTATGTATAGGGAGTAATAGCAAACAGAGCAATTTTCTTCTCTTTAATGTTTATTTATTTTGAGAGGTGAGAGAGGGCAGAGAGAGAGGGAGTGAGAGAATTGCAAGCAGACTCCATGCTGTCAGTACAGAGCCCCTTCAAGAGGTCATTACGATGTGGGGCTCAAAGTGGGGCTTATCCTCAGGAACTGTGAGTTCGTGACCTGAGCTGAAATCAAGAGTTGGACACTTAACTGACTCAGCCATCCTGGTGCCTCAGACAGCTTCTAACTGTGTTTTCCTGAGACTCCACTCCAAAACTTTAGTGACCTGGGCTAGACTAGGAGATATTTTTCATTGCTTATGCTTTGTTGGCATTATGGTATTATCTCACTTACTTCCTGTATTGCAAACATGAATTTTAGAAGAGTTATAATATGAGAGAACGTTATGCCCATTGGAGCCAAAAGGAAGAGATGCAGAGGAGAGGAAAGCAGTTTGTTTCACATTTATCTCAGAGGCACCTTAGTTTCTTCCTTTCCTCCTGCCTCCACAACCCTCACATCTGAAGCTTCCTTAAGTGGTTTAGTCAGATGTTGTTAGGAAGGAGAGAAGGCATCTAAAAGGTAAAAAAAAAGAATGATGGCCAGGAACTTTAACTGTTCCAACCTCATGGAAAGAAAAAACAAGTCTATTTTGTAGATATCAATCTTTTTGAAAAATAGTTTATTGTCAAATTTGTTTCCATATAACACCCACTGCTCTTCCCCACAAGTGCCCTCATCCATTACCACCACCTTCCTTCTCCCTTCTTCTCCCCCTTAAACCCTCAGTTAGTTTTCAGTATTCAGTAGTCTCTCAGGTTTTACATCCCTCTCTCTCCCCAACTTTCCTTCCCCCTTCCCCTCCCCATGGTCCTCCATTAGGTTTCTCCTATTAGACCTATGAATGCAAACAGAGCCTAAATGTCCATCACCTGATGAGTGGATCAAGAAGATGTGGTGTATATATACAATGGAGTATTACATGGCAATGAGAAAGAATGAAATCTGGCCATTTGTAGCAAAGTGGATGGACCTCAAGGGTGTCATGCTAAGCGAAATAAGTCAGGCTGAGAACGACAGATATCAATCTCTGACAGCTTACCTCCTAGAATCATGATCTAATTGTTTTTTTTTTCTTAGAACTTGAGTAACACCTTGCCTTCTTGAAGCATCAGGTTTGGAATGTCATACCCTTTGTCTTGACTCATTTTCTCGAGAGGTTGCATGTTTTCCCTAATTAGTAATAAAATGAGGAGAAGGATCAATAAGGCAACCCAACCCAGTTTCTCTGTAAGGGATCTCTTACTTAGAACTACTTTTAATACGTTGAATGTTCATATCTTATATTCCTTTATCCCACTGCATAGTTCCTGGAACACTGGAAGTAATCTAATATGGCAGTTGTCTATACTAAAGTAAAAATTGTTTTAGGAATGCTGATTTGGTTGAATTTTAGAATATTTTTATTAATTTTTTCCTTGCTTTCAAAGATTTATTTTCCACATCGTTAGTACTGATGGAGCTAAATATATGCCACATTGAACAATATTTTTGTCAAACAAAATAGAACAAAATATTTCAAATGTAATCCTCTTATGAACTTGTTCCATTATTATTAAGTATATTTTGCTAAAGATATACAGAGACTTTTCAGATTGGCTTCTAACATTTAGCAGTATGCATTTAAGATTCCTCCATCTCTTCATGGCTCAATAACTCATTTCCTTTTAGCAGTAAATAATATTTCATTGTCTGAGTTACTACAGCTCATCCACCCACCTATTGAAGGACACCTTGATTGCTTCCAAGTCTGGGCAATTATGAACAAAATTTTATAATCATTCATGTGTAGGTTTTGTGTGGACATAAATTTTCAGGTTGTTTACGTAAATGCAAGGAGCATAATTACTGGATCATATGGTAAGAGTATATTTAGTTTTGCAGCAAAGCTGCCAAACTATCTTCCAAAGTGTCTAAACCATGTTGCATTTATTATTAGCAATCAATGAGAGTTCTGTTGCTCCATATCTTTCTAGCATTTGGTGGTGTCAGTGTTCTAGATTTTGGCTATTCTAAGGGATATTTAGTAATGTCTTATTACTTTAATTCACAATTCCCTAATGACATATGGTGCTGAACATATTTTCATAAGTTTACCTGCCATCTGTAATCTTTGGTGAGCTGTAGTTCCCTTTTTACTATTAAAAAGGTGAGATGATTTATCATATGGCCTATGTGAGTAAGAGAAAGAGAAGGACTCCCATTAAGCAGGGTTACTGTGCAGCGTACAGGTGCATTTACTCTATGGTCTATATAGAAAATATTCCCTGGGATTGTTCAGAGCAAGCTTGTGTGCCAGAGTGAGTTTACCCTAATTTTATAAATCCAAATAACTAATCATATTTGAGGATTGTTGGTGTGTGTGTGTGTGTGTGTGTGTGTGTGTGTGTGTGTTTGCAGTGCATGCACACACACATATGCACCTACTTTAAATTAAGGTCAGTCTGAGGGTAGGGAAATAAAATAATCACCTCCGTATTACAAGCAAAGACATATTGAATTTACTCTTGCGTTCTCTGTCTCATTTAACAGTAAGTGATACTAAGACAATATAGAGAAGGTTGATCTTATATCAGATTCAGGAGATGTGAATTTGGTCGCCTTATTTTATTCCTGTGGAGTGTTAAAAAAACTTATGAATAGATATTTTATTTTTAAGTTTCATTGTTTTGTGAAATAAGAGTGATTTCTTATACCAGAAATTGACATTTCTTTTTTTTTTAATTTTTATTTTTGAGAGAGACAGAGAAACAGAGAGAGACAGAGCGTGAGGGGCGGGGGGAGGCAGAGAGAAGGAGATACAGAATTCAAAGTAGACTCTATCCTGGCTCTGAGCTGTCAGCACAGAGCTCATCGTAGGACCTAAACCCACAAACTACAGATCATGACCTGAGCCGACTTCTGATGCTTCACCGGCTGAACCACACAGGTGCCCCAGACTTTATTTTCAATAGGTTTCTGGAATGTTGTTGCAATTTATGTAATTCTAAGATTTGTGATGACATTCTTTACAGATTGCCCTTTGTTATTATCTGTCATTTTGGGGGCCTGTCAGCAATTCAGTTTATATCAAATGGGTCCTCTTTGAATATTTATGAAGTCCTTAGCACTGAAACAAACTCTAAAGCCTTAAAAAATATAATCAGGCAAGTGCTAAGCTGGAACTTGTAGGGAGAGAGGGAAGAACTAGGGAAAACTCATTGGATAGGGACCGATTATATAAGGTGTAGAACTGAAAGAAGTATACAAAATCAAATCCAGGTTAGCCAACTGTATCCATTTAATGGGTCTGACCAAAGGAGATGGAGTTGTCCTGAGTATTAAGACTTCTGGGAAATAGTGGCTTTTAGAGGTAAGTGAAAGTATGAGATAGTAGAAAAGTATCTAAGGGCAGGTACTAGCGCTGCCTAAGGGTAAGGGTAATTTAATTTAAGTTTAATTCAGCCCTCTTTTGGGGCTCAAGAAGTAATAATAAAGGCTCAAAAGTGACACCATAGCTTAATGACCTCATCAGTACTTAAGGGGCTAAATTTAGCCATTTAATAAAGTCTTGCAGGTATTTATTGTGTGTTTTTAGGTATCAGGTTTCCTGCTCATCACTGACAATAAAAATAAGGTAAATAAAACATGTCCCCTTTAATCAAGATTTTACTGGGACTAAAGAGTGAAGACCTGGAACTAGATGAATAAGATTAGGACAGAAACATACAAGGATAATATTACCATTCGTGGTTGCTCAAATGTAGAAGATGTCATTAGCTGAGAGCTCTAGCAGTTAGTTTTTTTCAGGGTCCACCTCTGCTTTCAGGTTGAGGTCACACTATTTTTTCTAGGCAAACTCCAGGCAATTATTGAGTGAGGCGGTGGTACAGGGACCTGGTCATTTCTGCTCAATGTGAGATTTTCAAACAGACTTTGCTCTGGAACTCTAGGGTGGTTGGCAGAAAGTTTGGTTTTTCGGATTAATCTCCTTCCTACATTTTCCCTTAACCAGTGTTATTTCCCAATAAAGCTTTTGCATACTTCAATCTGACTTGGTACCGCATTTCTGGAAAAACCAACCTGTGACCGTTTATTATGCTTAGTGCCATAGATACAGCTAGGAAAGATTTGAAACCAAGGAATTGCAGAATTTATTTTTAAAAGCAGCAAGTGGACACTGGTATAATACATAATCTGAAGTGAGAACTTTGGGAGTTGCTGAGATCAGTAGGAAAAAGAGAAACAAGGTAAAGAGATAGGAATTATGAAGTGCTGACAGTACTGCTCAGCAAATTCTTTGTACACTGAGGTGAGTAAAGGAAAATTAAATGATTTAAACCCACGACCAATAGAAATTAAGAAAGAGTTATAAGGAGACCCTTATAAATTATGCCAGATGGTACCTGTATTGGTATATTTTAACATCCACTTACTGATATCAGTTCTGTTTGTCCTATTTCCATACACGAGCGCTTTGTTATCAGTAATATGCAATAGATTATCTCTAAGGAGTCACAAGACAAATATAAATGTAAATAAAAGTTTCTTTATTATTAATATTCTTCAATAAGGTGCCCATCTTTTCTATTATTGAAAATTATATTTTCCATAATCTTAACTTCATCCCAGTTATTCACATATCTGCATGCTACTCTGACCCTCTACATTTAGTTAGGGAACAACTGACAGTATAGCCGTAGACTCCCTTTTGTTAAAATACACAGTTTGGAAGTAATCTTTTGCTCTGTGTAAAAAGATTGTGTCCACATTTCCAAGGACTTCAGTGAGTAGTTCTGCCTGAATTATTTCATAGAGAGGCAAGAAATCTACCTGGTACCCTTCAGTGTAGCTCTCTTCATTATTCAAAGTTTCTCAATCTTTTTGGGCAACTAATTCAAAGGGGAAGTGTTATTTTATGCCAAGCAGAAAGTTGGCTTACATTTATTTCCTTCAATTATTTTCATTTGCCATCACCAGGCACTAAAGATTGCTATCAATATCGTTCTACCTGAAAGTGCAAAACTTAAGATTTTATGGATTATCCAGGTTTTATTTTAGGCTAGGGCTGTTTACTTATATCTTATGGTGTAGATTTTTAGTTTGAATATGGGCAGAATCCTCTCGTTGGGTGGGCATGGGCTTGGATTTTTGATTCCTGACCTTTTGAGCCTTCAGAGGTGTAGTTTAGTTTATAAATTGTTTCTTCCTGATCTACAGATATTCTCAAAACAAAAGCACTTTTGAGTGTTGGGCTTACCTTTCTGCAATCTTGCCTTCTTTAAAATTTTTTTAATTAAATAGTTTATTACCAAGTTGGTTTCCATATAACACCCAGTGCTCTTCCCCACAAGTGCCCCTCTCCATGACCATCACCTCCCTTACCCTTCCCCCCTCCCTCTTCAGATCTCAGTTTGTTTACAGTATTCAAGAGTCTCTCATGATTTGCCTCACTCCCTCTCTCTAACTCTCCCCCCACTTTCCCTTCCCATGGTCCCCTGCCAGGTCTCTCCTGTTAGACCTGTGAGTGCAAACATATGGTATCTGTCCTTCTCTGCCTGACTTATTTCGCTTAGCATGACTCCTTCTAGGTCCATCCAATTTGCTACACATGGCCATATTACATTCTTTCTCATTGTTATGGAGTATTCCATTGTATATATACACCACATCTTCTTTATCCATTCAGCCTTCTTTTAAATTTTGACCTGATAAATTGTAATTTTCTTGATAAATCCTTCCTGTTTTTCAGACTTAAAAAAATCTTTCATCCAGCTTCTTTGAATTTCGGAATTGATCTATATTTATATTCTTCCAATCCTGGATGTGAATGTTTTGACTTGCCATATTTTCTATGGAAATATTTAATATTTCATATTAAATAACTAGTATGGTTTCTTTTGACCAGGTAACCATCCTTTTTTTTAAGTGCATTTTAAGTCTCAAATCTGTTATGCTTTATACTTGGATTTTAAAATTTAAGGTGTAGACATTATTACAATGTTTCTTCTTCCTACCCCTACCAGAAGCAGTCTATAGATTTTATATTACTTTTGAGTTTTGGCAGTAATTAATCTGAATTTTAAGGAACACTAATTGTCTAATAATTGTCAGTACATTTTTTGCAAGTAAGTTCTAAAAGCATTATGTCTCAGTTGTTTAAAAAATGTATATTTTGGTAGGTTCTTATTTCTATTCTAAGTAATCTAGCTTGAAACTTCTATGTTTTATGACTCCATAGAAATTGCCAAATAATTCTATGTTTTATGACTCCATAGAAATTGCCAAATAATTCACATTTAGGATTCAAAAAGAGAGAAATATATTAAAATCTTGTTAATAATTTCGAATGAAAGTTCCAGAAGTGTTATAGTTAATTGATGATAAATGTGTTGTTTTGCACACTTTAGTTATTTTCTGCTTCAATTCTGTCAAATGCTAAAAAATTAACTTGCATATTTATTTGGCTTCCTGTTTACATTGCTGAATTATTATTAACACTAAAAATGATTATTAACACTAAATTATTAGCAGTTTAAAAAACTTGAATCCTAAAATCACCTGAAAATTTTTAATGATTTTTCTGTCTCCTTTTATTATATTAAGTATTTTGAACATTTAACACCTTTGACATTTCATTATAACTCTGACAAACACTACTGAAACTGCATTGTCAACTCTACAATGTTTTTTATAATATCTCTACTGAGATATAATTTGCATAGCACTAAGTTCAACCTTTTAAAGTATTCGATTCAATGGTTTTAAGTATATTCACAGACTTTTGCTATCATTACTATTATAACGTTTTCATAACCTCAAAAAGAAATCCCATACCATTACCCATAGTCTCTATGGGCCCTGGCAACCATTAATCTATTTTCTATCTCTATGAATTTGCTTATTCTGGGTATATAATATAGATCAAATAATAAAATATGCGATCTTTTGTCTCTGGCTTCTTTCACTTAGCATAATGTTTCCAAGAGCCATCCATGTTGTTACATGTATCAGTATTTCATTCATTTTTATGGCTAAATAATATTGTATGATTATGCCGCATTTTGTAATCTATTCACTAATTGTGTTGCTTCTAGTTTGTAGCTATTATTAATACTGCACCTATGAACATCCATATAGATATATTTGTGTGGACATACTTCTCAATTTTAAGATGACATGGTAATTCTATATTTTACTTTTTGAGGAAGTACCAAATTGTTTACTTCCATAGCAGTTGCACCATTCTGTATTCACATCATCAATGTATGAGAGTTCTGATTTCTCCAAACTCTCACCAACACTTGTTATTATCTGTTACTATCTGGGTTTTTTTTTTTTAATTAATAACCAGCCTGGTGGGTATGAGGTGGTATTTCACTATGGTTTTAACCTGCATTTCCCAATAACTAATGATGCTAAGGATCTTTTCATGTATTTATTGGCCATTTGTATATCTTCTTTGGAGAACTTCCTATTCAAATAATTTCATATTTTATAATAGGTTCTTTCTATTGTTGTTCTAAGAATTCCTTATATATATTTTTTCCATATATGATCTTGATACAAGTCTTATAACATATATGATTTGAAAATATTTTCCCATTATATAGGTTGACTTTTTTAATGGTATCCTTTGAAACACCAAAGTTTTAATTTCGATAAAATCTATTTTATCTCTTTTTTCCTTCATCACTTGTATTTTGCATATCACATCTAAGAAACAATTATATAAACAAAGTCTTAAAGATTTATTTCTATTTTTTCTAAGAAATTTATAATTTTAGCTGTTATATTTAGCCCTAAATTCACTTTGAGTTAATTTTTATATAGTATGAATTAGGAATCCAACATTAAGTCTTTTGTATGTGAATAGCCAGTTTTGACAGCACCATTTTTTTAAAATAATCATTAAAAAAACCCCTCATCCTTCTCCTTTTGAATTATCTTGCTCCTCTTGTCAGAACTCAATTCACCAAATGCAGGAGTTTATTTCTGGGCTCTATCCTGTTGATTTGTATGCCTACCCCACACAATCACTTTGGCATTGCAGTTTTTGTTATTAAAATATGCTACTGAGGAAAAAAGTCTAATATCTTAAGAACCTTCAATAGTATAGTTTGATTCTTGTGTTAGAATTAATATTGAAACCTATTCTCCTAAAATTTGTGTTTTATATCATAATACTAAAATTAAAAGTTAATGTGCAAATGTGTCCCTTGTGCACAAATGACATATTATTTACCTCCAAATTTCTGAAAGTTTGTAATTTTAAGATTCATGTGTTGATAGAAAATATGATATGGAGAGAAAGTTTCTGAAAGTTGACATATGCGAAGAATATTAAAAGTCCTTAGAAGCAATTGATGTTCCCACTCGCAGAACATTGATTTATCCCATTGATAGACCATATAGCCCAGTGTAGATTTCATGACCATTATAATCATAAAATCTGCTTTGCCTGCATACATTAAAGACAGTAAGTACATATAATTTTTATACATATAAATACCAATATAGATACTTTTTAAAAGTGTTAAAACTTGATTTTAAGTTTCAAGTTTAATGTTCTTTAATGCTCCCCTCCCCACCTCAGCATCCTATAGGTAAATGAAGAAGAGTGGAGGTTTTTTTGTGTTTGTTCTTTAGGAATTTGTTGTTTAGATGAGGTAATAGAATAATGGACAATATGTCTGTGTAATTAAGCACCAGATGTTTGGTGAAACATATAAAAAATGAATTTCAAAAAAGAAAAGATCAAGGAGAACTTTTAAAAAATATATGACTAAAGCTGTGGAGGTGAGAATTAGCTTGGCAGATGTGTGAATAGAAAGGAAACTATCCTAACTATACTAAGAGATTTATGAGAGGAATTGTGGAACGTAAAGTTTGGTAGGGCTGTTAATGGACATTTTAATTTTCACTTGAGTGCTTAAAATGATTATCTGGCAAGCAGTAGTCTCTCTGTACAACTTAATATCTTACGTGCGATTATACCTGTGAAATTACTTAGAATTAACAAGTTACAGTTGTTATTTAAACTTTTGTATAGGATAGTGGGTGACCAAATGTCAGGATGGTTATTTAATTGTTTAATTTATTATGTAAAGAAGAGAGTAAAGAATGAAATCTTATACCCATCAGCCTAAAGCTTTCCCGATGGTGAAATATTACAGACAGATGACAAGAAAATGTAGGAAGGTTTCCAGGTGAAAGATTAAAGATCATAAGAGAGGCTGTAGGTTTCAGTAATTAATGGACCTTTTATAGTTTTATGTCAGTTTATTTTAATGTTTTTTCTTCATTATTGTATTATAAATAGTACACTTCAGCTGGTTCAGTGCACAGTCTCCTTGTTCATTCTTACCTCCTGATGTTTTACTTATGTAAATTAAGGATCATCTACCTTCTGCCTAATTCATGTTCCCAGTTTCTTCAAGATGCTTCACAATCAGCTCAGCCTTCTGATGACGTTTACAGTTTTTAAAATACCATTCAAATGGAAACTTTTACATTTTTTCTTGGTATTCACAGGAAAGGGTATATTAAAGTAAAACTAGTTAGGTTAAGAAAAAAATTTGGACTTGACCACTAGACCAATACAGGAGACACAGAATGGTTATGGTTCTAGGAACTAGCAAAGGAGGGTAAGTTTGGTAAGTATTCCCACATCCAATGAGAACTGTGAAGTCTATTCACTGTCACATGGCTAGCAGCAGTTGACCAGCTGGTTTGAAAAGCTTAGCAGCGTTGAAATTGGTCACTGAAAGCTGGTATTAGTGAAGTCTGTCCTCAGATATCAAAGCCTAGACCCGATGCCTACAGACTGTCTTAAGAAGAAAACGATGTCAAAGACTGGATTGCTAGAATGAAGGCTTGGGAAATGGCCCAAGGCAGATGTCAAATTAGAACTAAGAAACATTGCAAAGGCAGATAGAGTGATGAAGGCTCAAGGAGGAGATAAAAGAAAAATGACCAGAATGATGGGTCAATCTATCAGATATTAAATTACCTATCAGGTAAATTAATAAGGAAACTCTAAGTTTGGTCCAGAGAGGCTAGTTGTCTCCAATCATGGGCCCTAGAATTGGAAGGAGAATAAAGTCTGTATGTTGGGGATTTAGAAACTCCAAAGGAGGGAAGAATGATTACAGAAACATGGCATATCATACCGGCAGCTTTTTCTTTAAAACAGAACCATTGCTGCATATTATGAGAGATTCCAGTATTAAAACTAACAATCTTTGATCTAGCTGCTATGAATTTGCCGGTTACTGAAGGCGAAGTCTCTTCCATGGACAGAGCTAATGTATAAAAAGTATTGTTTTGTGTCCTCCCCCCAATTCACTATATCCCAGCACATTTCCTTCTTTCTACAATATGCTATCAAATGGTCTCTATCTCAAAGTAGGCACAAAAATGCCTTTTTTCTTGGTTCAAGAGCCCTAAATTCTTGGCACCAAGGCCAAAACCTCCTTCCTGGAATCTTTTTACTTCTTTTTAAAGAATGATATTATTCCCAGAATTATATTTCTTTATCTGTTTCTTTCTGCACTTCAGTTTGCAGCATCAAATATAAGAATAAAGTTTCTGATAATGTCTCAGAACCAAGATTTGGTCCTTTTTAATATTAGAGGAAATCTGTTTCTCTGATTTAACTGGAATATTGATACTAATATTTTTCTTGTGTATGTTTTAAAATTTATTTATACACTACTTGTTTTGAAAGTGACTTAGATCTGAATGTCTTCAAGAATATAAATGACTTTATGGCAGGTTGTATTTTATTGTTTTTGTCACCCTTTACCTAGCACAGTGATATGCACATAGGAGGTACTAAACAAATACTGATTTAACATACCATTTGTTGCATTTAAAAGAAGTATAATCTAAACTAAGCTTATATTATTTTGAGTTATAATTTATAACTCTTGGAGCCACTTTAGTATACTTTCTTAAAATATTATTCTGTGCTACTATGAAAAAAGTAGCCAACAGAAATTTGCTTATCATTGAATTCTGTCCTTGAGGGCAGGAAGAAATCAGGTTATCATTGAAAGAAGATAGATGAAAATAACATGCAAGTCAAAAAAATAAGAAGTGGAAAAAGATCTTACAAAGATATGAACTATATAAAAAAAGATTTTCTTGCAAGTCCTGTTACTAGAACTTAGAATGCCTTTCAAAGATAAAGAAGGTTAAAGAGGTTACTCCATTCTGTGGTCATTATAATAAAATTCATTACTTCAGAAACGCTATGGGCTGATTATATAAACAAACTAAAAATGAATTATATGGATAATAATGAACTTTTAATGGATTATTAAAGAAGGTGAAAATGGATATGCTTAAAAATTACAGCATTTTAATTTTGATACTATTAGAGGTGAGGTACTTGGTGTAGGGGCAAATGACCATGTTCACTATGCCAAGTAATTTTTTCTCCCAAATCTTAGGAATGCTGATAAATCTTGAAAACACTAGTCCAAAGACAGTATTAAGAGTTTTATGCAAGATCCATGCTTTTCAAAATCAAGGTATAGTCTTTATGTGGAAAATAGTGTGTATTCTCAACTACCAAATATTTTTATAGCACATTCATATACTCATTTCTTAAGAAACATCTTAGTGGAGAGTAATTATAGGAAAAAATACATAAAAACATGTATTTCCTTTTTTAGTTTTAACTTTTGAATTCATTGAAATATGAGGAACCTATGATTCATACTTTTAGTTTTGTTGCTATCACATGGAGCCATGATTGTTAGAATTTGTGAGCACCTAAAAGCAAATCTGGAGCTCTCTGTCCTCAAGGCAAAATGTAATGTGTGCTGACTTATCATTAAATAATGGTACACCTCAAGAGTTTAACTGTATTTTTTCCATCTTCAAACTTTATCACTGTATTTTTTCTTCAGGATAAAAAAAAATTATGGGTCCATTTTCACTGAAGTGGGCTGGATTTATGTGTTCACCTCTCATCAGTGCCAAAAGGAATTGTGCACATCATTCCTGGACAACAGCATGAAAGCCTGTCTCTGATTGGACACTAGGGATATCAGCTGTACTCACAAGATAAGTGTAAAGTTGAAAAGAGAAATACACTTAGTAATTCATCCAAGCCAGCATATTTTAACAGTTTGAAACTTACATAAAAATGTTCGTGAAATTATTCACTTCCTCATACAAGAAAGTTAATATTACCATTTTTAAATCCAGTGAAACTTACCATCGGAAAATTTTTTGCTTTACAAAGACTGATAACTCAGAACTTTCCAAGCTGTCCGTCTTCTGCTAATAAAAAAGATAACAAAATCAATAAAATGACCATTATTTACCACTTCCTTAGAATGAATTTTTATTTGTTCAGGGTAAGGGAGAGTAGCTATTTCAATATATTTCAGTATTCGTCTATGCCTTGAATGACAAAAAATTTGTATTTTATGATTCTTCCAGAAATTGACATAATTGAATTTTCTTAAAACAAATTTAGGTGCCATGACTTAAAACTTTTTAACTATTGAGTCACACTGCTGCTTTCTGATGTATTTAAGATAGTGTTAGAGATATTCCATCTAAGCATGGGTGTTTGCTGACAATAGTCACCTGGAAAGCCTATAGGTACTCTTAGTAAATTGCAGGCATTTCTTTATATTTAAGTCTTCGTTAAATGAAATATAAAAATTCTGACGATACCTGTTTTGATACCTTATGAACTTAAAATAAGTCTCTGAAAGTTTTGATGACTATAGTTTTGAGTCATTTTATTTAGCCACAGGAATATTGAGCCTCATGTAAATAACAAACTCTGGACCATGACTGAAATATTTCCAATAAGAGAAGTAGTACTGAGGTTGTTAAAGAAGGTGTGCTGAATTCTCTGTGACGTCAGACAGATTGAGTTTTGTACGGTGGCTATAGAACTTTTGGGCTCGCTGCCCCGGGGAAGTGATAGTACCGTTTACTGAGTCTCTTAGTTATATGTACATTTTTATATATGTATATCTCACATATACGTGTGTATATGTGTACATGCATATATATACACACACATATACATACCCACACTTACACGTAAATGTTATATAATCTATTTTTTGTATATCTACCTTTCTCTCAAAAGATTCCCTGTGGTTCCAAGCACATACGTAGTATTCAAAAGAAAGAGCATATTTATACAGCATTGAAAAAGTCATTTTAGTCATTTTAGTGTTGTAAAAAAAATTATGTCAGGCAAAATTTACTAATACTCTAAACCCCCAGATGAGTATATTACTCCAAGTTGCAGGAGGCTAAAACCTTAGTTTTAGAAAATATTATCCAACCAAATTAATTAAATTATCCAGTAAATCAACTTTGATAGTTTAGCAGTATGTATGTATAAAGCATACTTAAGTTGGTTATAATATGCTTTGCTTAGAAACATAATTATATATATGGCTACTATGTTAATTTATTGAGGTGGGTTTTTTTTAAATATAACCCCTTCGATTTTAAACCCCATTTTAAAACATATAAACCCTCTAAAATGCTGAATTTGCTTAAGGTGTTTAGCGTAAAGAGGGGCAACCTAAATATCAGTAAAACGTTGGGAGACCCTATCTATTGTTTTTTCTCCTCTTTTGATAAATGTGGACATTGTTAAATATACATAGAAATATAGACTCTTGAGCTATATATGTTACTAGTAAGAAAAAGTGTTTGTTTGTTTTTTATAGAAAACTGTCTCATTGCCCATCACTAAATTTTACACCTCAGAAGGGCCTGGTTGGCTCAGTTGGTTAAGCATGTTGCTCTTGATTTAGGATTAGGTCATAATCTCATGATTTGTGGGATCAAGCTTCACTGGCAGGGCAGAGCCTGCACTTTTCTTTCTCCCTCTCTTTCTGCCTCTCTTGATTTCTTTCTCTCTCTCTCAAAATAAATAAATATTTAAGAAAAAAGAAAAAATAAATTTTACCCTACCATTTGAACTTGTCTCATTTGGTGATTACTTAAGCAGTATTAATTTATATTGCTAATACATACTATGTCTGTCTTCATTTCAAAATGATTAGATTTACTAATTTAAGATATTGTAACCAACTGAGTTAACTAACACATGAGGTTTAATAAAATGCAGATTTTTATTAGGAATGTATTTAGAATTAAGTCTATATTCTCAACTATTTCTCTCTGTTTTTCTCTCTGTAGGTATCCTCAGTTTCAATTTAGTCAAATCATATTTTTTTGAAAATAAAGTTTTTCCCACTTTCAATGTTTTTATCTTATTTCTTATGTTTTCTGCAGCTACATAGAATATTAATCATCAAATTATGAAGTATTTTGAGAAGTCTAGAACTTAAATATTCACAAAATAATAACTGTCCTGATGCATAGCATAGTGCCGCGGATAGAGTTGGCACTAAATACACACATGTTGAATAAACTAATCAAATTTCTCAATCCTTTTTTTATTATTTGTGAGTTGCCACTGCAACAGAGACTGAAAAATCCAATCAAAGTGGTGCAGGGATATCGAGATAAGTAAACTGTAGACCTCCCCAGAATAATTTTTTCTAGGGGTGAGAAATGTTTTTAACTATGATACAAGGTAGAATGCAATAAATGCTTTGAAAGTTATAAACAAAATAATATTATGTAGAGTTAATCCTTTTTTTAAAATGCAGTCTTTAGGTAAACCAGATACAGAATTATTTTTAATTATTACTACAGAATATATGGACTATTAGACACTATAATCAACAAATTAGTGAAAAATAGAACTTTGAATAGAATTACATCGTCTTATAAATCATAATTAATGAAATTCTTTTTTGGAGAGATTTTTAGGGAAACATAAACCCAGGTACTCTGAAGTTTTTCATGCCTTTTACTTACTCTACTTAATACTAATTATTATTACTAATGAACTAGCACTGTGTTCTCTCAACTTGAAATCATAAGCTATTCTAACATTTCATGGAAATTTGCAGCATCTCTTTTTACTGGGTTTGACCACTGCTACTACCAAGTATCCACTGTAATGTAGCAGAGTGGGCCTCAGTAATTTACACATTGGCACCTCTAATCTTGGTAAGACTAGACCTTAGACCTTCACCATTCTTCAACTCAGGAAGCATACCTTTTATCTTTTTTCTCTTGTGTTCTTTAACTGGACATTTGCAGCAAAATATAATATTCAGCCACCTTCATTTCCCATGGCTACTTTTTGTATAGAAGAGAAATGTCACACTTCTTTCTATATCTAATGGGTGTCCTGTATTTGTTTGTCCAGGTCATCCTTTGTGAATTCTTTTCCTCATGTATCAACAGTATTATCGTTTCTAGACTTCTTTGTTAAGATAAAGTAAAACTGGGAACAAAAAGAAGATAGTGGCAATTTTTCAAACTGCAGTTAAACCTGCCAGTTGCTGCTAGGGAAGTATCTTTAAAAGTAACTTTTCTCATAAAGGTTTATTTTAAGTAATTCCCCTTTCTCCATGGTTTTTCTTTCCTGTTAACCAGCACTTATTCTTGAAAGCAGAGTTCAAGTGGCACCTGCCATAATGGATCTCTGTCTATTAGCCTCCTCTGTGTTAAAGGAGTTGCCTGCCAAATAAGGTAATGAGACACAATGTAGCCAAACACTAGAGCTAAAGCTTTTCATTCAGACAAAAAAGGATACCTTTCTTAGTTTTGGTTTTAGCATATTCCTAAAATTATTCTTTGAATATTGTATGGAAAACCTAAGATTTGGATTAGTGCTTTTAAAGGTGATAGCTAGGAAGAGGAAAGGGAACAAAAATAACAGAAAATGGGGTAGGATATCAAAGGGCTAGTGATTTCATTGTGATTCTAAAGAGGTTGTGGGGATCATCCTTGAAATGGAACCTACTTACAATGATCTATATAAATGATGTAGACAAAGCAAAAATGCTTGATCAATTATAGAATAGCGTAGATAGTATAGGAATAGATATATACTATAACAATGAGTCTCTCTTAACAGTCTGCTTTGGTGCATAATCCATAATATAAAAACAAAACTATTATCTTCAGAATACTAACTAGGCTAAATTGGAAACTCAAACCATTAAGGATTGAAAATGAATCATAATTTCCAGAGATGAGTTTAGTATAAAATATTTACCATTGGTCTAGAAAGTAGAGAAAACTATCACTGCACCACTTTTCAATTTTTAAATGAGATATTATCATTTTGGGAAAGTAAACATCTGATAGAATCATCCATTTGATATTTTACAAGGATATAATTATTTAGTTTGTCAATTATAAGGAGCTCCATAGCTCCTCAGTTAATCTATTCCAATTTTCAGTATAATTCTGAAATTTTTTTATATTATGAGATTTATTAAATACACATGTCTCTCCCCACTCCCCTAACTGTTATAGAATATTTTTTCTTAGCTTCTCTCAACACTATAAAAGGAAAGGTCTTCATTGCCATTTTTGGTTCTCTGGCTTATGGTTATGTAGAACAATGGCTATGTAAAGAGATGTACTCAAGTAGATGTATAATTATTCTTACCAGATGGTTATGTTTATTCTTTTTGTAAGTGTTACATATTGAGGAATGGTAAAGAGACTCTAGAAAAGTAAGACTTTACATTGATGTACATGATAAAGAAGAGAATGAGAGAGTTGTAAGAGTTGCTGAGTAAAATGCATTGGAGATTATGGAGATTTCAGGATTAAAAGAGCGAATATTGAAAAATGTTACTTGGAAGAGTCCTTTAAAAATTACAAGCTAGGAATTTCTTTTTAAATTGTCTGATTGTTGGACTAGCTCCATAAAAGAAAGGTTCATTTTATAGTATATTGAAACAGAGTTCCTAAACCTCCACTCATTTCTTCTAGTACTTCTCTTTGGTACTATTCATTACACATTTAGCATGTAATTATTATTTGCTGAATGCCAGGGGCCTTTTTGACACTGAGTAAAGAAGACAATACAGAGTTTTGCCCTGGTGAAATAGATTCTAGGAAAATACAAAAACAAAAAGCAAAACAAAATGAAAACCAAGGAGTCAAACAAAATTGTTTAAATAAAATAAATAGGTTGCTGAGATAGAGGATAATAGGAGAAAGCATATTTCTCATAAGAATTTCACAGAATGTTTTTCTGAGGAATGTTAAGACCCAAAGGAAAAGAAGCCAGCCATACGAAGTATAGGAGAGTGTTCTAAATAAAGCAAAGAGCTTGCACAAGGCCCTGAGGCATAGGGTAACTTGTTTCAGTTGAGTTCAAGGGACTGAATGACATCCAGTGTTGCAGGAGTCTGATTAACAAAGTCAAGGGTAGCATGAAACGAATTTGACTTGTGGTCCAGGGCTATATTTTACTGGGAATTTGCAGTTTATAGCAATAATTGGGCACCTTGGACAGCTTTTAGGGAATTTAAAACTAAAAATAAATATGATCAGATTTATCTTTTGATAAATGTAAATGAATCTTGTAAGAGCCAGGGTGAAGGCAGAAACCAACAGGAGGCCATTTGTGGTTGGAAAGGATGATTATAGCTTAAACTAGAGGAGTAATGTGAAAATAAAGAGAAGTAGACAGACTTGAAATACATTTAGGAAGGAGAATTGACAAGATTTGCTGATGGCTTAGATATCGGGTTTCAGAATAAATGATAAAATAGAGAGTAAATTCTAAGTTTTTGTGGTTTGAACAAGAAAAATGCTATCATTTTATAAGACGAGGGAGATGGCAATCTGGGGAAGAAGGCTGAATCTCTCTTTGCTGCCCCTTTTCTACTCTGGATTTAAATATGACTTATTTATATAGGGCTTACTTTAAGACTAATTCAGTAGGTAGGCTGCTCTCTCCACATTCCAGAATATCCATCCTCATCTGAAAATATGTTACCCTGACCTGACACAGTGCTTTAATTGTGGTTCTGAAGAGAAATTAATATGGTAAGACTGTGATTTTCTTCATTCAAGATAAAGTACTTAATATAGCATAAAGCCATCACACAATGTCCTCTTAATTTACTAAAATATTGTATCCTCTTATCATTTATGACTTTACATTACTTTATGTATTTTAGTGATTAAATGCATTTTGCCCAACTGTAATATTTATTTCTATTATACTTCATGTTTAATTTGATTACTCCACTCTATTGGTAATATTTAAAATTTCTGTCTGGCGTTAACTGATTTTGTTCTTTTGTCATGTCACCTAAAAATTTCATAAATATTTCCTTTATATTGTTATTCAAGTTATATGTTCATGTATTCAATCATTTGATCATAAATATTGATCATGATAGGTATAAGGACAAGTCTGTGTATGATATTAGAGATCTTACTTCAGGTTGTATCATTGTATTAATCCTTACTTTTTTTCATATGATGACTCAACATCTCTGACACCCATCTAATAATGTTGTCTTTACAAAGTTTTGAAAACATTTCTCAAACATATTACTAAAATGCAGGTTTATCATACCATGGACATTTGACCTGAATTGATTTTGACCCTGTTAAAAATGAAATTATATCTGATGAATTCAGTTATCAATTTATACTGCTCTCTGGTGATTGTCCCTGTTCTAAATGCTACCAGAAATCCTCAAATGTATTTTCTAAAATTATTGAGGACCAGTGTTACGTTTAAGGTACTTTACTTAATAGAATATACTTTCCGTTATTGAAAACACGATAGTTATTAGATCATCCCCAGTCTTCTGATGACTTTAACCTTCTCCATGAGTTTGAATATCAATAAGTGGGCACCACCTTTCTTTTCCTTTTTGCAGTATGTACAGAGAAAAGCTCATTTTCTTTACTGTGGCAGCTGGTCTAAGCCTCAGTTCACTTAGGCCTTTAAGATGTGCATCTTCCTAGTTTTGTTTCACTGTCATGTATGTAGGCTTTGTCATGGATTCTTTTATAAAACCAAGGAAGGTAAAATTATTTTAAATGATGACAAGCAGTGACACATGGATATAAGAAAAAGGATAAGTGAGATAAATAAAGAAAATGTATTTCTGAAAGGAACTAGCTATGCATATAATTTGTAAATACAATACAAATATTGAAGTTTTAAATTTTAAATATCTATTGTCTAATTTTTAAATTTTTAAAATATAATCTATTGTCAAATTGGCTTCCATACAACACCCAGTGCTCATCCCAACAAGTGTCCTCCTCAAGGCCCATCACCTACTTCCACCTCTCCCTCAACCCCATCAACCCCCAGTTTGTTCTCAGTATTTAAGAGTCTCTTATGATTTGCTTCCCTCCTTCTCTGTAACTTTTTTTTTCTGCTTCTTCTCCCCCACGGTCTTCTGTTAAGTTTCTCAAGATCCACATATAAGTGAAAACATATGGTATCTTTCTCTGACTGACTTATTTCACTTAACATAATACCCTCCAGTTCCATCCACATTGTTGCAGATGGCAAGATTTCATTCTTTCTCATTGCCAAGTAGTATTCCATTGTATATATAAACCACATCTTCTTTATCCATTTGTCAATTGATGGACATTTAGGCTCAAAAGTGCTGCTATGAACATTGGGGTACATGTGCCCCTATGCATCAGCACTCCTATATCCCTTGGGTAAATTCCTAGTAGTGCTATTTCTGGGTCATAGGGTAGTTCTATATTTTTGGGGGGAACTTCCACACTGTTTTCCAGAGTAACTGCACCAGTTTGCATTCTCATCAACAGTGCAAGAGGGTTTCCATTTCTCTACATCCTCGCCAGCATCTCTAGTCTCCTAATTTGTTTATTTTAGCCACTCTGATCAGCGTGACATGGTGTCTCAGTGTGGTTTTGATTTGAATCTCCCTGATGATGAGTGACGTCAAGCATCATTTCATATGTCTGTTGGCCATCTCGATCTCTTTTTTGGAAAAGTGTCTATTCATGTCTTCTGCCATTTCTTCTATTCATGTCTTTTGCCATTTCTTCAGTGGATTATTTGTTTTTCAGGTATGGAGTTTGGTGAGTTCTTTATAGGTTTTGGATAATAGCCCATTATCCAATATGTTATTTGCAACTATCTTTTCCTATTACGTCAATTGCCTTTTAGTTTGGTTGATTTTTTCCTTTGTAGTGCAGAAACTTTATATCTTAATGAGGTGCCAATAGTTCATTTTTGCTTTTAATTCCCTTGCCTTTGGAGATGTGTTGAGTAGGAAATTGTTGCAGCTGAGGTCCTACTGCCTCCTCGAGGGTTTTGGTGGTGTCCTGTCTCACATTCAGGTCCTTCATCCATTTTGAGTTTATTTTTGTGTATGGTATATGAACGTGGTCTCATTTCATTCTTTTGCATGTTGCTGTCCAGTTCTCCCAGCACTGTTTGTTAAAGAGACTGCTTTTTTCCATTAGATACTCTTTCCTGCTTTGTCAAAGATTAGTTTGCCATACATTTGTGGCCCAATTTTGGGTTCTCTATTCTATTCCATTGGTCTGTGTGACTGTTTTTGTGCCAATACCATACTGTCCTGATGATTTCAGCTTTGCATTAGAGGCTAAAGTCTGGGACTGTGAGACCTCCCATTTTGGTTTTCTTCTTCAATATTACTTGGACTGTTCAGGGTCTTTTGTGGTTCCATGCAAATTTTAGGTTTGTTTGTTCTAGCTTTGTGAAGAATGTTGGTGCAATTTTGACTGGGATTGCATTGAATGTGAAGATTGCTTTGGGTAGTATTGACATTTTAACAATATTTATTCTTCCAATCCATGAGCATGGAATGTTTTTCCATTTCTTTGTGTTTTCTTCAATTTCCATCATAAGGTTTCTATAGTTTTCATTATATAGATCTTTTATATCTTTGGTTAAGTTTTTTCCTAGGTATATTATGGTTCTTGCTGCAATTGTGAATGGGATGTTTCTTTATTTCTCTTTCTCTAATTTTTAAATTTCATGTTTTCATACATTAACATTCTTTGTGATAGAGATTGGCTATTCAGGTTTCACAGATATACCATTATTTAAAAAATTTCCTATTCTTTCAGTGGGAGGCAAATGAATAGGTATTATTGGAAACAGATTGCTGAACATATTCTTGCATTCCAAAGGGTCCATTTCTATTGAAATAGAATCTGAGGTGATTTTAACATCCAATTAATTACATTGTTAGTATAGAGAGACAAGTTATGAAAATCGAGCAAAATTTATAGAAGTAAGAAAAGACAAAAATGATGATGTAGAGGACTAATTAAAGAGAACTGATAGATGATTTTAAAGTTGAAAAAACATTTAGAATTGATTGTAACATATTTAATGGCAAAAGTGGCCTATATTATTTTTGTCTTACTTTGTTTATTAATAAGAAGAATCAAACCCAAATGAAAATAGAAGCAACATTACTTAAAATGTTATATTTTGATAATGTGTTGATATTATATTGTTTTAGTTATTCTTGACAAACTTAAGAAAAAAATTTTAATATAAAGAGAACATATAGCATTAGAAGTAACTGCTTGTCTTTCTAGCAAAAAGTAGTATTTTTGTCATATATAGATTGGAAAGAAATTGTGTTGTGTAAGAGTTGACTAGTGAAGTATTTTTAGTGAAGAATAAAAAACAGATTAATTCCAGGGCCACATAATACTTAGTACATATCATGAACATTAAAAAAAAAATCCTTGCACAGTGAGTCACCATATAGAGACAGATTGTGTTTAATAAATTAAAGAATATCACATAGAAAATTCAAAAGGTAGAAACTCAAGGATATTTAATTAAATACATATATTTTGTGCTGAATAAGAATTTGAGCAGGAAACTGTAAATATAGGGCACCAAGACACATATCTAAGTTTCTCTTCTAAATTGTAGAATAAAGGATATTTGGAGAAGTGGATAGTCAAAGTAGGGGAAATATGGTAATGAGATTTTTATTTCAAAATTCTATCTGCTATCACATATTAGACAGTTTATGGGACTCACTTCTTCTTGGATGAAGGTGGTGCTATTCACCAAAACTAGATATAGGAATTAATAGATATGGAGGAAATATAGGGCTTAAATTCTATTGAATATGAGATATCTGTGAGATTTTCAAGAGTGAAAGAACATGGCTCATGGTTAGTAATGAGTACTACATAAAATGCAAACATCTCAGAAAGGAGTACTATCTGAAAGTATGTATTTGGGAATGTTCAGAATTTAGGTCAGTGAAATTCATCAAGGAAAGCATAATATCCTGGGAAGGTTTCTTAAGATATAAATGTGTATTCCCTCCCAAATTCTGATCTTTGCCCTGTGTCAGACTGTGGTTGCGTACCAATATCTTTCCTTTCCTTCTTTCTTGATAATAAATCCCAAATTTTACTCTAGGCAGCACAGTAGTTAGCAAAAAGCCTGCATTGCTTACCCTCCCTTTTATCACTATGGGTGGCCCATATGATATAAACAGAAGTTATTGGAAAGACCTCTAGGAAAGTACCCTAAGACCCATGGCCAATGTCATTTTGTCATTTTACTCTTTTATCTTTCTTGCTGACTGAAATACAGACATGGTGTTTGGAGTTCTAGTGGTTACCTTGACTCATGATTAAACCTTGAAGGTATAAGCCATGTAGAGGCAGTAAGACAGAGATGATAAATTTTGAAAGAGCCTGGGTTCCTGATGATCTGGTGGATCCTCTGTACCAGTGCTGGAAAACTGTGAAGACAAAAGCAGATAACAGTCTATTACTTATTAAAACATTCCCAGCCAATTTACAGACATTGTATATTTTACATCTGAAAGTGTCCCCAACTCTCCATGAAGCTCCCTTTCAATATTCTATTTGTTATTCCTTCTACACATATCAGATCCACTTGTACTTCTAAGATTTGTGATAATTTTGGTCCCATTTCTCTCTCTTCCTGTGTTACTATCCATTTTAGTATTCTCTAAAATAGTTTTGTCTACTCTTGACAGAGAGAAAAAGGTCCAGTCAGGGAGAGGCAGACACAGAATCTGAAGCACTCTCCAGGCTCCTGTCAACACAGAGCCTGTCGTGGGGCTTGAACCCACAAACCACAGGATCACGACTGAGCCACCCAGGTGCCCCTAGCCTTTCTTTATCTAAATCTTTCTTCAGGCTTCCTGGGCAACACCATCTTGGTTCTTTCTGTTTATTTCTTATTTCTCTTCTTCGCTGTGTTTTGTTTTGTTACGGCACCCTCCTGATACGTCCTTTTCCCCCTAAAACTCCTTTCAAACATGGTCCAAGTATATTATTACTCTTAATAGAAAGACAATTTATCAAAATCATACCCAATGGAGCTCTTTTCATATTTTCCTAACTTTGTCTATTTCACAGTTTTTTTTTGTTTTTTAAAAAAATAAAATCAATCATGGTAATGTATAATAAATGTGGGAGTTCTTTGAAAACTCTAAAATGTATATAAAAGATATTATCATGGTTGTTTCCACAGAATTTTATTTTGTTTCCACAGAATATACCTTCTCCTGTTGATTTAAAAAGTTCTAGAGAACTGAGAAAACGTGATTCCTCTCTTTTATATGAATTAAAAACAAAAGAAATTGCTAAAAAATCAAAAAAATCAAGACATCTCATTCAAAAAGGTAAGTTATATGAATTTTTAAATTATACGTGTGAACATTTTTTTGATGAAGAGTAGAAATTAGGAATGTTAATTTTGAACTGTAAATATAAGACTCCATGAAATATGTGTTTAGAATTCTAGATAAACTATCCATATCTCATTTAACATTTTTAAATATACATATTCAGAACAAGTAGCAGATTAATATAAAAATTTCCAATTAAATAATGATATTTATTATCCTTCAGTATTTGAACATAATTATATTTGCCAATAAAAGTAAATTTTATGTTAATACAATTTTGGTTGTCAGATGTGTACTTGTTTTTTTGTTGTTTCCACAGAATTTTTTTTTTGATATAATTTTGTTATGGCCAGATGACGTTATTTTCTTTACCTCTGTTTTTCATAGAAAATCATATAATCATTTTTACAAAATTATTTGAAATTATTATCAATTTTCACAAGGTTTTCTCTTAAACCTTTTTAAAACTAATGTGGTAAAAACACTTAAAATGAGACCTACCCCCTTAATATACTTTTAAATGCATAATAATAATACAATATTGTTAACCATAGTCATAATGTTGCACAGCAGATCTCTAGAAATTTTTCATCTGGTATGACTGAAACTTTATACCCATTTTTCACTTTCTCTAGCCTTTTAATTCTTAAGTATTCAAATCTTTCTCTTTCTAAAAGCTCACAATGGTGTCTTTATTCCTTTTTATTTTCTTTGTATATGAACTGGTCTATCTCTGCCAGCTCCTTAGTTGTCAGTGGCTTTATTTGTTATTTCATCAATCCATTAGTTTCCACTGTACTTTACATTATTATGTATAATAATAATTTATGTTAGTATCCATTGTACTGTATATATTTCATACAACTCTAAATTTTTATCTATTTGTATCCAGTTATTTAAATCCTAGATTTATAAATAAAAATGAAATAATGGAAAAGTGGTAGTTCCATATACCATATATTCTTCCTGATACCCCCAGACAGTATCACCTAATTTTAACTGACCTTTCTGCTGTTTACTTTTATATTTCCAAGTAACATGCTGATTCGCTAATTTTTTTGGTTAAATTTTAGATACTGTTTACAAATTTCCACTGTGAAAAATGGAGATTTAATTCTCTTATAAATCCTCCCTAATACCACACTTACATATCCCCTTCTCTGTTCTCCCAATAGAATGATATCAGTATTTGGGGGTTAATTAGTATTTAATGTTTTAATTATTAAGACTATACATTTTGCTCATGGCTGAGCCAAACAATGTCGTACGGTATGTTTGCTTCTTTCCCTTTTGAAAACATGTTTGAAAATCTCACACCATTCAAACCACCACTCTCCCCAGGCACACTCCTGATATATTTGCTTGAGTCTTTCCTTTTGCTGATTCAGTCAGGACTGCTTGCGCTCTAAACCCGCTTTTACATCATCCATCTTGGGACATTTCTTCAACTGGCCTGAGAATTTGTTTCCATGCTACATTAGGACTCTAATTTACAGAACTCTCTATATGTTATTCTTTCTTGGTTTATTTTCTTATTTTAATACAGTGCATTCTGTATTAGTTTACTGAAAAAGTATATGTAGGAGGTAAAGTTTTTAAATCCTTGAAAGCCTAAATATATGTCTTTATGCTATACTTATGTTTGGTTGGTGATTTGACTGTATAGAGCTTCTTTCAGAATTTTTTCAGAATTGCTTTATTGTGTCTTACCTTCCAGTGTTTCCTTCTCAGTCCGTTTCTGGACTGAGAGTCAAGAACATGATTTTGGGCTAGAACTCACGAACAGTGAGATCGTGATCTGAGCTGAAGTTAGGCGCTTAACCAATTGAGCCACTCAGGGCCCCCCTAGCGTTTTCTTTTTATACCAGGTGTTCTGCAATTTCACAGTGATTTGTCTCATAGATATCTGTTTGCTTGCTTGGCCAAAGTGTTTTTCTATTCAATTTATGGTAGCTATTCAGTGTGGAAATGTGTATCTCTCTGTTCTGGGCATTTCTCTTGTATTTTTTAAGATAATATAAAACCTAAGCACTTTAAACATTTCTAACTGTACATTAAGTATGTTTATACTGTTGTGCAAACATCAGAAACCTTTTCACCTCCCTTCTTCAACTGAAACTATGTGCCCGTTAAACACTAACTCCCAATTCTCCCAACCCCCAACGTCTGGAAACAATTATTCCATTTCTGTCTCTAGAATTTGATTACTCTAGTTATCTCATACAAGTGGAATCATACAATATTTGTCCTTTTGTGACTAGCTTATTTTACTTAGCATAATGTCTTTAATGTTGATTTATGTTGAAGCATGTCACAATATTTTTTTCTTTTTAAGGTTAAATGACTATTCCATTGCAGTTGACCTTTGAACAGCATAGGCTAGAACTGTGAAGTTTCACTTATACACAGATTTCTTTTTATATAAATAGTAGTACTATATATGTATTTTCTCTTTTTATGTTTTTTTCTCTAGCTTACTTTACTGTAAGAATACAGTATATAATACATACACAAAATATGTGTTAATTTACTATGTTATCAGTGAGACTTTTGGTCCTGTAGCGGCTATTACAGGTTAAGTTTTTGGAAATCCAGAAGTTATACATGGAGTTTCAACTGTGGAAGGGGTGGTGCCACTAACACCTGTGATGTTCAAGGGTCAACTATACATAGATACCTTTTGCTTATCCTTTCATCTGTTAATTGACCCTTGGGTTGCTTTGGCATTTTAGCTATTGTGACTAATGCTGCTAGGAATATGAGTGTACAGATACCTCTCTGAGATGCTGATTTCAATTGTTTTGAGTATATACCAGAAGTGGAATTGCTGTATCATATGATAATTTTAACTTTTTGAAATACCACCATATTGTTTTCTATAGCTGCTTTCCATCCTGCATTCCCAGCAACAGTGTACAGTGCTCTAATTTCTTCACATCCTAGCTAATATTTGTTATTTTCTTTCCTTTTTTGCTGTCCCCCACTCCTGTTTCCCCACCGCTTCCTCCTCCCCCCCCACTCCTTCTTTTATGGTAGCCATCCTCGTAGGTGTGATGTCATATCTCATTGTGCTTTTGTTTTGCATTTCCCTAATGATTAGTGATGCTGAGCATATTTTCATGTGCTTATTGGCCTTTGGATATCTTCTTTGTAGAAATGCCTACTCAAGTCCCTTGTTTTCGATTTCCTATTTGTATTATTTGCTTTTTTTGTTGGTGTTGAATTGTAGGATTTATTTGTATCTTCTAGATATAAATTGCTTATATATATATATATATATACACATACATACATATATATATATACATACATACATATATATATGATTTGCAAATACTTCTGCTGTTCATTGATAGTACCTTGATGCATAAAAGTTCTTTATTCATTTGAGGCTAATTTTGTATATTGTAGAGAGTCCAACTTTACTTTTTTGCACATGGAATCCAGGTTTCTGAGTGCCATTTGTTGGAAAGACTATTGAATCATCTTGATAACCATTTTGAAAAATCATTTGATTGTATATCCAAGAGTTTACTTCTGATCTTCTATTCTATTCCATTGATGTATATTTCTATCTTTTATTTTTTTTAACGTTTATTTATTTTTGAGAGAGAGAGAACACAAGTAGGGGAGGGGCAGAGAAGGAAACACACAATCTGAAGCAGGCTCCAGACTCTGAGCTGTCAGCACAGGTTCACGATCCATGAGATCATGACTGGAGCTGAAGTCAGATGCTTAACTGACTGAGCCACCCAGGTGCCCCATATGTCTGTCCTTATATCAGAACTGCACTGGTATGATTACTCTCACTTTGTAGTACATTTCGAAATGATGAGGTAAGAGATCTATAATTTTATTCCTTTTTAAGATTGTTTTGTTTCTTTTTTTTTGTAATATGTGAACCTTTTATTTCTCCAATTATTAATTTTCTTTTTTTTCTTTTTTTTCAATATTTTATTGTCAAGTTGTTTTCCATACAACACCCAGTGCTCTTCCCCTTAAGTGCCCTCCACCATCACCACCACCTCTTTTCCCCCCTCCCCCTTCCCCTTCAACTCTCAGTTCATTTT